>NW_026111840.1:0-323110 GCF_024679095.1 Eriocheir sinensis
TATATGTGTATTTTGTATATGTATTTTCTTAAATATGATTTATTTCATATGTTTCATCTTTTATTTTCATTATACAACATATATTATTTTGATATTCTATGTATATATTTGCGACTTTTCGTTTTCATTCTATGCATTTTGTTTGTTTTAAATTAAATGTACGTTACTTTCTTCAATAACCATTTATTATTCGCATTTTGTATATTATTTTTCATTGTACTTAATTATTTCATGTGTATTTTTGTATGTATTTTAAAATATGATGTATTTTATGGTTATTTTATTTTATTTTCACATAAATATATATTATTTTGTTGATATCTCTGGTGTGGGTTTGATGTATTTTACTTATTCATGTATTGTTCATATATTTCAAACAAATGACAAGTTATTTATGTATATTGAATTTGTTGATTTATTTCAGAATTTCGTTACTATTTCATATTTTACATATTTTTCAGTCGCATTTACATTTTTATGCTCATTTTTCATATATTTTCTCAAAACTCTTACGTTATTTTGTCAGTATATACATTTTGATTGTTAAATTTTAAACAAATTCATGTTATTTATGTATTTAGACATATATTTCTCTCACACAAACTTCATATTTTATGTATTTTGCACATCTATTCGATTACAAATTTATTCTTTACTTCAACGCTCATTTTGTATATTTGATTTATCCGACCTTTTAAATCATCTGATGTGCATATTTGTATGTTTAAATATCGCATTAACATATATTTCATTCATAATCACATCATTTCCATTGGCATTTTGTCATTCATCATTCTCACAGGCATTTTGCATGTTATTTTCACAATGTACCAGCATTTAACGCGCGCTCTGCATACACATTTCATGCAACCTGATTTCATTATCGCGCATTTCGCATATATTTTATAGAATTTGGTGTTATTCATACGATTTGTATTGTTGTTTTTCATTAATAAATTTATTAATTATTGGTATTTGTTTATTTCGATACGAACTGTTAGCGTGCGTATTTTGCTATTTTTATACGGTATTTAGTTATTTCATGAGTACCTGTTTATATATTTAAACAAATTTACATTATTACGTGTGTATTTCGGCAAATATTTTCGATAAAAATTTCATATTATTTTGCGTATTTTGTATAAGAAATTTCAATTCAATTTATTTTATGTGTGGCTTTGCATATTCACTTTCATTAATAAATTTAATGACTTTGCGTATTTTTCATAAAGTTTTACGTCAAATTTGCGTTATTTTACGTGTATATTGCATATTTATATTTGATATAACAATATCTCTTCATTGGTATTTTCGTTTATTTTTCGATTCGAATTATCATTATATGTGTATTTTTTATAATATTTTTCATTTTACCACTTAACTCCATGCGCATTGTATATTTCACAGCAAAACCACGCTACCTTTACGTGCTCTTCGCATATGCATATATATATACATATGTTACATATACATACACATACACATATACATACATACATACACACATACACACACATATACAACACATATACACAAACATACATCAACACATACACACATACACATACATACATATATTATACATACACACATGTTACATATATTATACACATATTATTATTACATATATATATATGTTTTTGAAATAACTTACAAGTTGTTTTATATGTATTTTATTATTTTTTCCTTGCTTCATTGTATGTGCATTTTGCATAATTATTCAATAACTTAAATATTTTATGTGCATGGCATATATATTTTATAAAATGTGCTATTTTATTAGCCTCTGCATTTATTTTTCTATAAATTTCAGTATTATTTTTTATTGATACTTCTGTGTATTTATTTTGATACGTTTCACATTATTTCATTGCTTTTGCATATTTTTCACACAAGTCATAGCATTTAATGTGTATCTTGCATATTTTGTATACAAATTTACGTTATTTTTATGCATTATATATCTATTCAAATTGGCTATTTTATGTGTATTTTGTATATGTATTTCAATAAATCTGATTCACCTTTATGTGTATTTTGCATATTTCTCTCTATTATCAGTTCTTAATTATTTTTCTTGCGTTTTTTTCATATAGTTTATACGTACCAGGTTATTTTACGCATTTCATTATTTAACGTGTTTTGTACATGACTTCATGCAATTCACTCATTTTATGCACATACTTTCAGAAATCGTTATTCTCATGTGTATTTGCATATGTTTTCACAAATTTACATTATTTTATAATTTTGTCATTTTACTTATGAATTACATGATTATATGTATTTAAATATTTTTACACATTACATTATTTAATATGTATTTGTTTATATATTTTAAACAAATTCATTTATCATATGTATTTGTATAAATATTTGATACAAATTTTATTATCATTTCATGTATTTGTATATACATTTCATTCAATTTAGTTTGTTTTATCTGTATTTTGTATATCCATTTCATACAAATTTTCTTTTGTGTATTTTGTATAGTTTTATACAAATTTACGTTATCTTTGCTGTGTATTTTGCATATTTATATTTGAATATATTCTCTTTATTGGTATTTGTCATCTTGATACGATTTGCATTTCATGTGTGAGGCCTTGTATACATTTTTATTTCCATTTTATGTGTATTTTGTATATATTTTATAGAAATTTATTTATGTACTATATATATTTTGAAATGAACTTGATTTATGCATTGCACATCCTTCGGCTAGACTCATCTTATTGTATGCAGCATTTTGTATATTTCATTTCTGATAAATCTCCAATATTTTATGTATTTTCATATACCTTCAGAAAAAGTGTTATTCCATGGCATCCTAACTCAATAATAACCTCTCATCATCTTATTAGCATTCCGTATATTCCAGTTTAAACGATTTAAGATGCCTCTATTTGTGTTTTGTATATATTTCTTTATATTATATTATTAGATAATGTGTATTTTGTGTATATATTTTATACACTTATTATTATTTTATGTATTGGTTTATATATTTTCATTCAAATTTACATTATTCATGTATTTTGCATATGTATTTAACACAAATTACCAATGTGTATTTTGGATATTTATTTTCATAAATTTCTAAATATTTTGAGTATGATAGTATATAGATTTATAAATTTAGTTATTTTTATGTGTATTTTGTATATTTATTTTCTCTGCTAAAAATACATATCTTTCATTGATATTTTGTTTATTTATTTCAGCGAGCATTATTTAATGTGTATTTTATATATATTTTTTATATGTATTTACATATTGCTTCAGTTGTATTTTGTATACATATTTCTACAGAAATTATTGTATTTATATATATTTGATAAATTTACAGTTTTGTGTGTTTTGTATATTTTTCAATAAATTATTTTGTTGTGCGTGTATTTCAGTATACAATTTTAATAAATTTTATTATTCAATGTATTTTTTTTTTGTATATGTATTTTATTAGTACATGCTTATTTATTGGTAGCTTGCACTTACCATATACAATTTCATTATTTTATTGTCATTTTATTTGATACGATTTTATTAACAGCCCCATGTACTTTGTATATACATTGTACATACTATCATTTCATCGTATATTATGTATATATTGTATTGAAATTACTTTTGTTTTATATTTTCACAAATTTCATATTATTTTGCTTTTATATGTATTAACAGTAACTACATTTATGTGTATTTTGCATATATGTTTTCAAATTAAAATTTAAATTATTTTTGCATTTTGTATATATTTTTATACAAATTTCAGTTATTTCACTTGTATTTCATATATTTTCCATAAATATACATTTCCTTTTAGTGAATTTTTTTATTTGAATTTATGTGTATATATATATATGTTTTATGTGTATATACTTGCTGTACTTATTTACAGTGTATCTGCATATTTTCTGATAGAAATTACACACATTTCATGCTCATTTTCTGTATACTTATCCAAAATTACACATTGGTGTTTCACTCCCACTGTCACGAACACCTTCATGCACATATTTTTACACGCATTATTTAACGTGTGTTTTGTATATTTTGTCTCATTTTGCTTTACGTGTATTTTCAGTAAAATATATTTTTATACAGTCTGTGTTATCTGCAGTTTTGCAGTTTTCCTCACAAATTTTGACACTCATTGGCATTTCAGTTCTGATTAATCATCATATGGCCTGCGTACACATTTCATGCATTTCACATTGTTTGATCGTGATTTTGCTCAGGCTTTATACACCACGTTATTTGTATTTGCATAAATATTTCTTGATTAAATCACATTATTTGATATATTTTGTATAAACATTACCTCAAATTTTAGCTTATTTTATGTATTTTGCAGATTCACAATGCACTGCTTCTGTATGCAGTTAGCTTGATAAATCTGTTTCATGCATTTTATATTTCAGCATTCACCGCTTTTATTGGTATTTTGCTTCATTTATTTTGGACATTGAATTTCACATGTATTTGCATATTTTTCATACGGCTTATTTTGTGTGTATTTTCATATATATAGAAATTCACGTTATTTTATGTGTATTTCCGCCGCACATATTTTGAAACAATCACATTGTTTACATGTATTTGCATAGCCTTCATATCAGAATGCAAGCTTTTTCTATATATTTTACACACACACACACACACACACACACACACACACACACACACACACACACACACACACACACACACACACACACACACACACACACACACACACACACCTAATTTGTAACGTAAGATTTTGCTGGTATTTACTTTACAATTTCACGCCACCACTCTGCACGATTTCAGCCTGTGTTTTTTATACATAGCTTGCTTAATGAGTATTTGCAATTCTCACGTTCAAGTGTTTATTCACCCATGTGCTATGCATATGTAGTCAGCCTGTCTTTTGCGTGCTCTTGTATTTAGTTTTCACACAATTAAAATTACACATTTCATGTGGCTTTGTACATATACTTACAGAAATTGTTATTTATGTGTGTTTGAACAAATCATAATTCAAATCAAATTTTCCTATTTCAAATTTCTTCATTTCTTGATTATTTCTCCAACCCACACAAACAACACACACACACAAATCACTAAACACATCTTGCAAATTTTGCTGTTATTTTACTATGCTTAATGTGTATATATGCAAATTTCACAAATTACACAAAATACACATGAAATTACACATAAAATATACACCTTAAACACACACAATACCAAATTCTGCGCCCAAACAACAACAAATATTTAAAGAATGTATTTGTATAGTACCACATAAAATTCACATAAAATAACGTATTCTTTTTTAAATCACATAAAAATAATAAATAATTTGAATTTGTATGAATATAACATAAATAATAATATAAAATTAGTGGCTCTAGCTGGAAATATACACAAAATACACATAAAATAATGTAATTTAATGAAATATATAACACACTTTTAAATTAATGCAAATTGTATGAAATATATATAAAAATATCATTAAATAATGCAAATATGTATAATATATATTATTTTAAAACACAATAGAATACGTAAATGTATCAATAACACACAGAATATTAATAAATAATGTAAATTGCATATAAAAAATAATTTCTAAATAATGTTGTTCATCAAATTTCAAATAAACAGAATTTAAATAAAATAATGTAAATTTCTAAAAATAAAGATGGAAAAATACCATATATAATAACGCAATAGCAAAAATATATATACAAAAAATACATATAAAAGCAATTAAATTTATTAAAATAAATATACAAAATGCACATAATAAATTTATTAGATATAAATACATTATCAATAATGTAAATTTATAAGAATACTATAAATAGAGTAAATTTTGAAAATATACATACAAAGAGTAAATGGTGTAAATAATTATGTATTCAATATACCAAAAATGTAATTATATCAAATAAATAAATAAATACAGTACCACAAATGCAAACTCTGTTTCAAAATATATACGATCACACACAAAACAACGTAGATATGTATATATATATATATATATATATAAAATGAAACATATATATATATATATATATATATATATATATATACATATATATATCTATATATATAAATATATATATATATATATATATATATATATAGGTATATATATATATATATATATGTATATATATATATATATATATATATATATATATATATATAGATATCTATATCTAGATATATATATATATATATATATATATATATATATATATATATATATATAGTATATATATATACACAATAGTCAAATATACATTAAATAAATAAATAATAATAAATATTGAAAATTCAGTATCAAAATAATAAAACAATATATCACAGAATGTGTATTATATGAAATAGATATTCAATACATAAAATATCCTAAATTTGAATAGAACTATATATACAAAATAAACAATAAAAATAACTTAAATTTGTATGTAAAACAAAGAGTACAAGATACATAAAATTAGGTAAATCACTTGAAAATACATAAAAAATACATATAAATAAAATAATTAAATTTAAAATGAAAATATATAAAGAATATTAATCAAAATAATAAATTGTAAAATATGCATTTAAATAATAATAGTATACGGTAATATGATAAACACAATAGAATAATGTAAATCACATCGTACAACACACAGAATATAAATAAAATAATGTACCCAGGCGAAAAATTCAGATGCATCTCAAATAAAATATAAAATTAATATTATTGATAAATATTTCTAATTGAATGAAATAAATATGTAAATAATATATATATAATAATATAAATATATCGTAATGTATCAATAAATAAAACAAAATTCCAATAAAAGAAATGTATATTTATTATAATACAAATCAAATTTGTATTAAAATATATATAAAATTAAAATAATTTGAATTTGTTTGAAAATATTAAAATTAGCAAATTTGTATTGAAATTTATATACAAATAATAATATAAAATAATGTAAATTTGTAAGAAATACAACAACACACATGAAATAACGAATTTGGATAATATAAAATATAAGCATTAAATAATGCAAATATATATAAAAATATATACAAATGTCACATATTTTTTACTCATTTAATGTGTTATTTGTATATATTTTATCCAAATTACATATTTCATGTGTATACTATGCATTTTCACAAATTTACATTGTTTCATGTGTTTTGTATATGTATTTCTCAAGTTAAATTTGCCTAATTTATGTGTATTTTACATTATTTTCAAACAAATGTGTTTATTTTGTGTATTTTTTATTTTGTATGTAAATTTTAGTTATTTATTTAGAGTTTTGTATATATATTTTCCTCAAATATACATTCTTTTATTGGAATTTTATTGATTGTTTAATAGTTTCTACATTACTTTATGTGTATTTGCATATATATTTTTCACGTATTTATTATTTATAAGTATTTTATATATTGCTGTGTACTTACGTTATTTAACAGTGTATTCGTATATATTGATACTATACAGAATCATGTTATTTATGTATTTGAATATATATTTCATATAAATTTTTCATTATTTATGTGTATTTCTTTTACATATATTTATTATAATTTTAATTTATTTTATGTTTATTTTATATATTCATTTAAGTAATTTTAAATTATCTTATGTGTATATTTTACTTGTATTTAGTTATTTTATGTGCATTTTTTATATATATTTAATTACATTATTAGATGTATTTTGTTAATTTAATTGATATGAATTTAGATTATTTCAAAGGTATTTTGTATACATAGCTTATACGCATTTATATTATTGAATGTGTATGGTATATATATTTTTACAATTACTATTTTATGTATTTCTTTTTGTACATATATTTTTGAAGAAATTACGTTATTTTATGTGTATATAACATACAAATTATATTAAGGGTATTTTGTTTAATTGTTTGACATGAATTACAGATATATGTGTGTTTTTCATACTATTTACATTATTTATTGTGTATTTTGTTTAAGGTTTACATAAATTTCATGTTATATTTGTATAATATTTTGATACAACTATATTATTTGATGTAATTCTGATGTAAATATTTCAATTCAAATTTAGCTTATTTTATATGTATTTTGTATATCTATTTCATAAATTTAAATTACTTGTGTAATTTTATATAGTTTTATGTGTCTTTATGTATTTTGTATATTTTATAGATGTGTCATTCTTTCATTGGCATTTTGTTTATCTATTTTGACAATGAATTTACATTTCATTTCATGTGTATTTGGTATACATTTTTTTACAGCATTTACTCTATCTTTATGTGTATTTGCATATATATTTTGTTAGAAATCTCACGCTTGAATTTATGTGTAACTGCATTTACATTTCGGAAACAAATTCTATACTGTTTTATATATTTCTGTATACCAATAAAATAATTTAATTTTGGAAGAAAATATGTATAGAAAATACACATAAAATTACCTAAATACAAATACAAATATACACATAAAATAATTTAAGATTGAATGAAGTAAATATACAAAATAATCATAAAATAAAGTAAATTTGTAATGAAAAATATGTAAAAATACACATAAAATAATATAAATTTGCATGAAAATATATATACAAATACACATAAAATAACATGAATTTGTATAAAATTTGTATCAAAATTAATACGAATGCACACTATAAAATAATGAAAATTTTTATTAAAATATATATACAAAATACACATAAAATAATGAAAATACGTAGAAAAATATATATACAAAATGCACATAAAATAATGTAAACTCGTATCAAAATAAATAAACAAAATTCCAATAAAAGAATGTATATTTGTAGGAAAATATATTTACAAAATACAAATAAAATAACTAAAATTAGTATAAAAATAAGTACAAAAATACAAAAAAATAATTTAAATTTGTTTGAAAATAGATATGCAGAATACACATAAAATAAATAAATTTGGAAAAATACATATACAAAATACACATAAATAATGTAAATATATATATATATATATATATATATATATATATATATATATATATATATATATATATATATATATATATATATATATATATATATATATATATATATATATATATATATATATATATATATATATATATATATATATATATATATATATATATATATATATATAAAACACATAGAATAATGTTAAATCGTATCAAAATAAATAAACAGAATATCAATAAAATAATGAAAATTTGTATGAAAATAAAGATGCAAAATACCTATATAATAACGCATATATGCATAAAAATATATATACAAAAATTCACATGAAATAACTAAATTTGTATTGAAATAAATATACAAAATGCACATACAATAAAGTAAATTTATATTAAAATAAATATGCAAAATACACATCAATAATGTAAATTTGTATCAAAATATATATACGAATACACATAAAATAGAGTAAATTTCTATGAAAATATACATACAAAATACATATAAAATGATGTAAATAGTATAAAAATATACATACCAAAAACACCTAAAATAATGTAAATTCGTTTCAAAATAAATAAACAAAATTCCGATTAAAGAACGTATATTTGTAGGAATATAAATATACAAAATACAAATAAAATAACGAAAATTCGTATAAAAATATATACAAAAAAATAAAAAATAAAACTTCAATTTGTATGAAAATAGATATACAAAATAAACATATAATTAGTTAAATTTGTCTTTAAATACATGTACAAAATACACATAAAATAATGTAAATTTGTAGGAAAAGAAAACAAATACAAATAAAATAACGTGCATTTCTATAAAATATATATACAAAATACACATAGAATAATGTAGAATCGTATTAAAATAAATACACAGAATATTAATAAAATAATGTAAATTTGTATGAAAATAAAGATGCAAAATTCCCATAAAATAAAGCATATTTTATAAAAATACATATACAAAAATACACATGGAATAATTGAAATTAATATATAAAATGCACATACAATAAGAAAAATTTGTATTGAAAAAATGTGCAAAAAAACTGTGTAAATTTGTTTGAAAATATATATACGAATACACATAAAATAACGCAGATTTCTATAGAAATGTATATACAAAATACACATGAAATTATGTAATTACGTATAAAAATATATATACAAAATACACATTAAATAATGTAAATTCGCGTCAAAATAAATAATCAAAATATTAATAAAAGAATGTGTATTTGTATGAAAATAGATATACAATATACACATAAAATAACCTAAATTTGTATAAAACTATATACAAAAATACACAAAAATATTTTAAATTTGTTTGAAAATAAATATACAAAATACACAAAAAATTAGGTAAATTTGTATTGAAATACATTTACAAAATACACATAAAATAATATAAATTTGAATGAAAATACATAAACAAATACACTTAAAATAACGTAAATTTGCATAAAAAATATATACAAAATACACATTAAGTAATGAAAATATGTATAATAAAAAAATATATACAAAACCCAAATAGAATAATGTAAAATCGTATGAAAATAAATACACAGAATATTGATAAAATAATGTAAATTTGTATGAAAATAAAGAAGCAAAATACCCATAAAATGACGCCTTTTTTTTATAAAAATATACATTCCAAAATACATATAAAAATTGTAAATTTGTATTAACATAAATATACAAAATTCACATACAATAAGGTAAATTTATATTGAAATAGATATGCAAAATACATATAAAACAATGTAAATTTGTTTCAAAATATAAATACGAATACACATAAAATAGCGTAGATTTCTATAAAAATATATATACAAAATACACATAAAATGAAGTAAATACGTATAAAAAATGTATACAAAATACACATAAAATAATGTAAATTCGTATCAAAATAAATAAACAAAATACCAATAAAAGAATGTGTATATCTATAAATATAAATATACAAAATACACATAAAATAACGCAGACTTATATAAAACTATATACAAAAATACACAAAAGTAGTTAAATTTGTATGAAAATAGATATACAAAATACATATAAAATAAGCTAAATTTGAATTGAAATATTTACATCAAATTTACATCAAATAATGTAAATTTGTATCAAAATATTTATACAAATACAAATATAATAACGTAAATTTGTATAAAAACACTTAAACAAAATACACAATAAATAATGTAAATACGTATAAAAAAATATGTAGAAAATACACATATAATCATGTAATTCGTATCAAAATAATTAAACAAAATACCAATAATATAATGTAATTTTGTATGAGAAAACATATACAAAATACACATAAAATAACGCTAATTTCTTTAAAAATATATGTACAAAAATGCACATAAAATAAAGTAAATTTGCATAAAAATATATATACAAAACACACATTCAATAATATAAATGCGTATAAAAACATGTATACAAAATACCTTTGAAATAATCTAAATTCGTATCGAATTAAATTAACAAAATACCAATATAATAATGTAATTTTGGATGAAAATATATATAAAAAATACACATAAAATAACCTAAATACAAATACAAATATACACATAAGATAATTTAAAATTGCATGAAATGAATATATAAAATAAACATAAAATAAATTAAATTTGTAATGAAATATATGTAAAAATACACATAAAATAATGAAAATTTATATGAAATATATATTCAAATACACATAAAATAACATGATTCTGTATAAAATTTGTATCAAAATATATATAAAATACTTATAAAATAATGTAAATTTTTATGAATATATATACAAAATACACATAAAGTAATGTAAATTCGTATCAAAATAAATCAACAAAATTCCAATAAAAGAATGTATATTTGTAGGAAAATATATATACAAAATACAAATAAAATAACTAAAATTTGTATAAAAATATATACAAAAATACACAAAAATAATTTAAATTTGTTTGAAAATAGATATGCAAAATACCCATAAATTAAATTTGTACTGAAATACATATACAAAACACACATAAAACAATGTAAATTTGTATGAAAATATATAAACATATACACATAAAATAACGTAAATTTGGATAAAATATATATACAAAATATACATTAAATGATGTAAATATGTGTATTTGTATATATTTTTTTATATATATTTACATTATTTAATGTATATTTTGTATATATATTTTATCCAAATTTACGTTATTTCATATGTATTTGTTTATATATTTTCATACAAATTTACATTATTTTATGTGTATTTTGTATATAAATTTCAATACAAATTTGCCTAATTTTATGTGTATTTTGCATATCTATTTTCAAACAAATTTAAATTATTTTTTGAATTTTTGTATATATTTTAATACAAATTTTAGTTATTTTATTTATATTTTGAATATTTATTTTCCAACAAATATACATTCTTTTATTGGAATTTTGTTTATTTATTTTGATACGATTTACATTATTTTATGTGTATTTTGTATATATATTTCTCTACGTATTTACATTATTTTATGTGTATTTTTTTATATAAATTTTAATAAAAATTTACATTATTTTATTGGGTGTATTCGTATTTATTTTGATACAAATTTTATACAAATTCGTGTTATTTTATGTGTATTTGTATATATATTTTCATACAAATTTATATTATTTTATGTGTATTTTTACATATTTTTCATTACAAATTTACCTGATTTTATGATTATTTTGTATATTTATTTCATTCAATTTTAAATTATTTTATGTGTATATTTGTATTTGTATTTAGGTAATTTTATGTGTATTTTCTATATATATTTTCATCCAAAATTATATTATTTTATTGGTATTTTCTTAATTTAGCTCGATCGAATTTAGATTTTTTCATAGGTATATTGTATACATATTTTTATACTCATTTACATTATCTAATGTGTGTTTTGTATATATATTTTTTATGCAAATTTACTTTATTTTATGTGCATTTTTGTACATATTTTTTTATACGTATTTACATTATTTGATGTGTATTTTGTTTATATATTTTTATACAAATTTACGTTATTATATGTGTATTTGTATAAATATTTTGGTACAAATTTATATTGTTTTATGTATTTTGTATATATATTTCAATTCAAATTTATCTTATTTTATGTGTATTTTTTATATCTATTTTCATACAAATTTAATTACTTTTGTGTATTTTTGAATATAGTTTTATATACATTTACGTTATTTTATGTGTATTTTGTATATTTATATTTATACAAATACACATTCTTTTATTAGTATTTTGTTTATTTATTTTGATACGAGTTTACATTATTTTATGTGTATTTTGTATACATTTTTTTATACGTATTTACTTCATTTTATAAATATTTTTATAGAAATCTACGTTATTTTATGTGTATTCGTATATATGTTTTGAAACAAATTTACATTGTTTTATATGAATTTTGCATATCTTTTTCAATACAAATCTACCTTTTTGTGTGTGCATTTCGTATATTTATTTTAATACAAATTCAAATATTTTATGTGTGTCTTGGTATATGTTTTTATAAAAAATGCGCTATTTTATGGGTATTTTGCATCTGAATTTTCATACAAATTTACATTATTTTATTTATATTCTGTGTATTTATTTTGATATGATTTTACATTATTCTATTTGTGTTTTGTATATATTTTGGTATACATATTTACATTATTTAAAGTGTATTTTGTATATATATTTTATACAAATTTACGTTATTTTAGTTGTATTTCTTTATATATTTTCATTTAAATTTAATTATTATTTTATGTGTATTTTTTTATATGTATTTCAATACAAATTTACCTAATTTTATGTGTATCTTGTATATTTATTTTCATACAAATTTAAATTATTTTGTGTTTATTTTTGTATATAGTTCTATTCAAATTTAGGATATTTTATGTGTATATTGAATATCTATTTTCATATAAATACACATTCTTTTATTGATATATTGTTTATTTATTTTGATACGAATTTTCAATATTTATTATTATTTATTTATTTATTTAATGTATATATATATATATATATATATATATATATATATATATATATATATATATATATATATATATATATATATATATATATATATATATATATATATATATATATACATACATATATATATATATATATATATATATATATATATATATATATATATATATATATATATATATATATATATATATATATATATATATATATATATATATATATATATATATATATATATATATATATATATATATATATATATATATATATATATATATATATATATATATATATATATATATATATATATATATATATTTCTAAAGAAATCTACGTTATTTTATGTGTAATCGTATATATATTTTGAAACAAATTTACATTGTATTTTTGTATATATTTTTATATAAATTTTCGTTTCTTTATGTGTACATATATACGCTTTTTTTTGGAATTTTGTTTATTTATTTTGATACGAATTTACATTTTTTGAGGTATATTTGAAATATATATTTTTATAATTATTTACACCATTTTATATGTATTTTGTATGTATATTTTCATAGAAATTTACTCTATTTTATGAGTATTCGTATATATATTTTGATACAAATTTACATTATTGATGTGTATTTTGCATATCTATTTTAATACAAATTTACTTTATTGTATGTGCATTTTGTATATTTATTTTAATACAAATTTAATTATTTTATATGTATTTTTGTATATATATTTTTATACAAATGTACGTTATTATATGGGTATTTTGCATCTTTATTTTCATAGAAATTTACATTATTTTATTGAAATTCTGTTTATTTAATTTGATACGATTTAACATTATTCTAGGGGTATTTTTTATATACAAATTTACATTATTTTATTAATATTCTGTGTATTTATTTTGATACGATTTTACATTATTCTATTTGTGTTTTGGGTGTATATATTTTATACATATTTACATTATTTAATGAGTATTTTGTATATATATTTCATACAAATTTACGTTAATTTAAGTGTATTTGTTTATATATTTTCATTAAAATTTACATTATTTTATGTGTATTTTGTATATGTATTTCAATACAAATTTACCTAATTTTATGTGTATTTTGTATATTTATATTCATACAAATTTAAATTATTTTTGTGTATTTTTGTATGTAGTTTTAAAAAAAATTACGTTATTTTATGTGAATTTTTATATGTATTTTCATACAAATACACATTCTTTTTTTGATATTTTGTTTATTTATTTTGACACGAATTTACATTATTTAATGTGTATTTTGAGTATATGTTTTTTATACGTATTTACATAATTTCATGTGTATTTTGTATTATGAAAATAGATATACAAAAAACACATAAAATAAGCTAAATTTTAATTGAAATATATATACAAAATACATAAAATACTGTAAATTTGTTTCAAAATATTTATACAAATACACATATAATAACGTATATTTTTATAAAAATATATAAACAAAATACTCATTAAATAATGTAAATACGTATAAAAAATATGTACAAAATACACATATAATAATATAATTCGTATCAAAAGAAATAAACAAAATATCAATGAAATAATGTAATTTTGTATGAGAAAACATATACAAAATACACATAAAATATCGCAGATTTCTTTAAAAATATATGTACAAAAATATAAATAAAGTAAATTTGCATAAAAATATATACAAAACACACATTAAATAATGTAAATGCGTATGTAATATTTATACAAAATACCTATCAATTAATCTAAATTCGTATCGAATGAAGTTAAGAAAATACCAATAAAATAATGTATTTCTGGATGAAAATATATATAGAAAATACATATAAAATAACCTAAATACAAATACAAATATACACATAAAATAATTTAAAATTGAATAAAATTAATATACAAAATAAACATAAAATAAATTAAATTTGTAATGAAATATATGTACAAAATACACATAAAAAAATGTAAATTTGTATGAAAATATATATACAAATACACATAAAATAACATGAATTTGTATAAAAATATATTTTCAAAATAAACATTAAATAATGTATATGCGTAAAAAAATATATATACAAAGCACATATAAAATAATGTAAATTCGTATCAAAATAAATCAACAAAGTACCAATAAAATAATATATATTTGAATGAAAATAAATTTACAAAATACACATAACATAAGTAAAATTTGTATTAAAATATATACAAAAATACCCAGAAATTATTTGAATTTATATGAAAATAGATATACAAAATACACATAAAACTGAGGTAAATTTCTTTTGAAATATATATACAAAATACCCATAAAATATTGTAGATTTGTGTCAAAATATATCAACAAATACACAAAAAATAACGTAAATTTGAATAAAATATACATACAAAATACACATTAAATAATGGAAAAGTGTATAAAAATATATATACAAAATGCGCATAGAATAATGTAAAGTCGTATCAAAATAAATGAACAGAATATCAATATAATAATAAAAATTTCTATGAAAATAAAGATGCAAAATACCCATAACATAACGCATATTTGTATAAAAATATATATACAAAAATACACATAAAATAATTAAATTTGTATTAAAATACATATACAAAATGAACATACAATAAGATGAATTTGTATTGAAATAGATATGCAAAATACACATTAAATAATGTAAATTTGTATCAAAATATGTATACGAACGCACAATAAATAGCGTAAATTTCAATGAAAATATATATAAAAAAATACACATAAAATGATGTAAATACGAATAAAAATATATATACAAAATACACCTAAAATAATGTAAATTCGTATCAAATTCAATAAACTAAATTTCAATAAAAGAATGTATATATGTAGGAAAATATATATACAAAATAATATATAAAATAACTAACTTTTGTATAAAAATACATACAAAAATACAAAAAAATAATTTCAATTTGAATGAAAATACAAATACAAAATACATATAAAATCAGATAAATTTGTATTGAAATACATATAAAAAAACACATAAAATAATGTAAATTTGTATGAAAAAATATTAACAAATAGACTTAAAGTAAAGTATATAAGTTTAAAATATATATAGAAAATGCACATTAAATAATATAAATATGTAAAATAAAATATATACAAAATACACATAGAACAATGTTAAATCGTATCAAAATAAATACACAGAATATCAATAAAATAATGTAAAATTGTAAGAAACAAAGATGCAAAATAATCATAAAAAAAGCATATATAAAAAAATATATATATACAAAAAAACACATCAAATAATTAAATTTGTATTAAAATAAATATACAAAATACATATACAATATTGTAAATTTGTATTGTAATAGATATGCAAAACACACATCAAACAATGTAAATTTGTTGCTAAATATATATACGAATAAACATAAAAATCGTATTTTTCTAGAAAAATATATTTAAAAAATACACATAAAATGATGTAAATACGTATAAAAATATATATACAAAATACACATAAAATAATGTAAATTCGTACCAAAATAAATAAACAAAATACCAATAGAAGAATGTGAATTTGAATGAAAATAAATATACAAAATACACATAAAACAACGTAAATTTGTATAAAACTCTATACAAAAATACACAAAAGTAATTTAAATTTGTATGAAAATAGATATACAAAATATATATAAAATAAACTAAATTTGTATTGAAATATATATAAAAAATACATAAAACAATGTATATTTGTATCAAAATAATTAAACGAATACGCATAAAATAATGTAAACTTGTTTTAAAATATATAAACAAAATACACATTAAATTATGAAAATACGTATACAAACTATATACAAAATACACATATAATAATGTAAATTCGTATCAAATTACATAAACAAAATAATAATAAAAAAATGTAAATTTGTATGAAAAAACATATACAAAATACACATAAAATAACGCAAATTTCTATAAAAATATATGTACAAAAACACACATCAAATACTTTAAATTTGTATAAAAATAATTAAACAAAATACACATCAAATAAGGGAAATTTACAATAAAAAAAGTACAAAATACACTTAAAATAATGAAAATTTGTATAAAAACAACAACACAAATGTACACAAAATGAAGTAAAATTGTATAAAAATCTATATACAAAACACACATTAAATAATGTAAATGCGTATAAAAATAAGTATAGAAAATACACATGAAATAATCTAAATTCGTATCAAAATAAATGAAGAAAATAATGTAATTTTAAATGAAAATATATATAGAAAATACACATAAAATAACGTAAATACAAATAAATATATACACATAAAATAATTTGAATTTGAATGAAAATAGACATAAAAATAAACATAAAATTAGGCAAATTTGTAATGAAATATATATATAAGATACACATAAAATAATGTAGATTTGTTTCAAAATATATATACGAACACACATAAAATAACGTAGATTTCTATAGAAATATATATACAAAATACACATGAAATGATGTAAATTCGTGTCAAAATAAATAAAGAAAATATCAATAAAAGAATGTGTATTTGTATGAAAATACATATACAAAATACACATAAAAAAACGTAAATTTGTATAAAACTATATACAAATATACACAAAAATAGTTTTAATTTGTATGAAAATAAATATACAAAATACACATAAAATTAGGTAAATTTGTATTGAAATACATATACATAATACACATAAAATAATTTAGATTTGAATGAAAATATATAAACAAATACACTTAAATTAACGTAAATTTGTATAAAATATATATACAAAATACTCATTAAGTAATGTAAATATGTATAAAAAAAATATATACAAAACACAAATAGAATAATGTAAAATCGTATGAAAATAAATACACAGAATGTTAATAAAATTATGTAAATTTGTATAAAAATTAAGATGCAAAATACTCATAAAATCACGCATTTTTATTAAAATTAAATTTATTATTATTATTATTATTATTATTATTATTATTATTATTATTATTATTATTATTATTATTATTATTATTATTATTATTATTATTATTATTATTATTATTATTATTATTATTATTATTATTATTATTATTATTATTATTATTATATTAAATTTGTATAAAAATATATATACAAAAAGCACATTCATTGATGTAAATTTATATTGAAATAGATATGCAAAATACATATAAAACAATGTAAATTTGTTTCAAAATATATATGCGAATACACATAAAATAACGTAGATTTCTATAAAAATATATATAGAAAATACACACAAAATGAAGTAAATACGTATAAAGAAATGTATACAAAATACACATAAAATAATGTAAATTCGTATCAAAATAAATAAACAAAATACCAATAAAAGAATGTGTATTTGAATAAATATAAATATATAAAATACACATAAAATAACGTAGATTTATATCAAACTATATACAAAAATACACAGAAGTAGTTAAATTTGTATGAAAATAGATCTACAAAATACACATAAAATAAGCTAAATTTGAATTGAAATATATTTATACAAAATATATCAAATAATGTAAATTTGTATCAAAATATTTATACAAATACAAATAAAATAACGTAAATTTGTATAAAAACACAAACAAAATACACATTAAATAATGTAAATACGTATAAAAATATATACACAAAATACATATATAATCATGTAATTCGTATCAAAATAACTAAACAAAATACCAATAAATTAATGTAAATTTGTATGAGAAAACACCTACAAAATGCAGATAAAATAACACAAATTTCTATAAAAATATATTTACAAAAATACACATAAAATAAAGTAAATTGGCATAAAAATATATATACAAAACACACATTAAATAATGTAAATGCGTATAAAAATATGTATACAAAATACCTATGAAATAATTTAAATTCGTAACGAATTAAATTAACAAAACACCAATAAAATAATGTAATTTTGGATGAAATTGTATACAGAAAATAAACATAAAATAATAATGTAAATTTCTATCAAAATATATACGAATACACACAATAAAATAGCGTAAATTTTTATGAAAATATATATACAAAATACACATAAAATAATGTAAATACGTAGAAAAATATATATATATAAAAAATACACATAAAATAATGTAAATTCGTATCAAAATAAAAAAACAAAATTCCACTAAAAGAATGTATATTTGTAGGAAAATATATATAACAAATACAAGTAAAATAACTAAAATTTGTATAAAAATATATACAAAAATACACAAAAATAATTTAAATTTGTTTGAAAATATATATGCAAAATACACATAAAATTAGCCAGATTTGTATTGAAATACATATACAAAATACACATAAAATAATGTAAATTTGTATGAAAATATATAAACTAATACACATAAAATAAAGTAGATTTCCGTACAATATATATACATAATATACATTAAATAATGTAAATATGTATGTAATATATATACAAAGTACACATAGAATATTGTAAAATCGTATCAAAATAAATAAACAGAATATCAATAAAATAATGTAAATTTGTATATGAAAATAAAGATGCAAAATACCGATAAATAAAGCATATTTTAATAAAAATACATATACAAAAATACACATTGAATAAATAAATTTGTATTAAAATTAATATACAAAATGCACATACAATAAGGTAAATTTGTATTGAAAAAATATGCAAAATACACAAAAAACTGTAAATTTGTCTCAAATATATATACAAATACAAAATAACGTAGATTTCTATAGAAATATATATACAAAATACAACTGAAATGATGTAAATACATATAAAAATATATATACAAAATACACATTAAATAATGTAAACTCGCTTCAAAATAAATAAACAAAATATCAATAAAAGAATGTGTATTTTTATGAAAATAAATATACAAAATACACATAAAATAACCTAAATTTGTATAAATCTATATACATAAATACTCAAAAATATTTTAAATTTTTATGAAAATAAGTAATCAAAATACACATAAAATTAGGTAAATTTGTATTTAAATACATATACAAAATACACTTAAAATAATGTAAATTTGAATGAAAATATATAAACCAATACACTTAAAATGATGTAAATTTGTATAAAATATATACACAAAATACACATTATATAATGTAAATATGTATAAAGAAATATATACAAAACACAAATAGAATAATGTAAAATCGTTTAAAAATAAATATACAGAATACTAATAAAATAATGAAAATTTGTATGAAAATTAAGATGCAAAATTCCCATAAAATAACGCACTTTTTATAAAAATATATATAAGAAAATACACATAAAATATTAAAATTTGTATCAAAATAAATATACAAAATGCACATACAATAAGGTAAATTTGTATTGAAAGAGATATGCAAAAATACATATAAAATAATGTAAATTTGTTTCAAAATATATATACGAAAACACATAAAATAACGTAGATTTCTATAAAAATATATATACAAAATACACATAAAATGAAGTAAATACGTATAAAAAAATGTATACAAAATACACATAAAATAATGCAAAATCGTATCAAAATAAATAAACAAAATACCAATAAAAGAATGTGTATTTGTATAAATATAAATATACAAAATACACATAAAATAACGTAAATTTGTATAAAACTATATACAAAAATACACAAAAGTAATTAAATTTGTATGAAAATAGATATACAAAATACAGATAAAATAAGCTAAATTTGAATTGAAATGTATATACAAAATACATAAAATAATGTAAATTTGTATCAAAATATTTATACAAATACATATGATAACGTAGATTTGTTTAAAAATATATAAACAAAATACATATTAAGTAATGTAAATATGTATAAAAAATATGTTCAAAATACACATATAATCATGTAATTCGTATCAAAATAAATAAACAAAATTGCAATAAAATAATGTAAATTTGTATGAGAAAACATATACAAATACACATAAAATAACGCAAATTTCTAAAAATATATATGTACAAAAATGCACATAAAATAAAGTAAATTTGCATAAAAGTATGTATACAAAACACATTAAATAATGTAAATGAGTACATAAAATAACCTAAATTTGTATAAAACTATATAAAAAAAAACACAAAAATAATTAAAATTTGTATGAAAAGAAATATACAAAATACACATAAAATTAGGTAAATTTGTATTGAAATACATATACAAAATACACATAAAATAATGTAAATTTGAATGGAAATATATAAACAAATACACTTAAAATAACGTAAATTTGTATAAAATATATGCAAGATACACATTAAATACTGTAACTGTGTATAAAAAAATATACAAAAAACAAATAGAATAATGTAAAAGCGTATCAAAATAAATACACAGAATATCAATAAAATAATGTAAATTTATAGAAAAATAAAGATGCAAAATTCCAATAAAATAGCGCATTTTTTTATAAAAATATATATACCAAAATACACATAAAATATTTAAATTTGTATTGAAATAATTATACAAAATGCACATACAATAAGGTAAATTTGTATTGAAAGAGATATTAAAAAATACATATAAAACAACGTAAATTTGTTTCAAAATATATATATATATATATATATATATATATATATATATATATATATATATATATATATATATATATATATATATATATATATATATATATATATATATATATATATATATATATATATATATATATATATATATATATATATATATATATATATATATATATATATATATATATATATATATATATATACATATACGAAAACACATAAAATAGCGTAGATTTCTATAAAAATATATACAAAATACACATAAAATTAAGTAAATACGTATAAAAAAATGTATACAAAATACACATATAATAATGTAAATTCGAATCAAAATAAATAAACAAAATACCAATAAAAGAATGTGTATTTGTATAAATATAAATATACAATATACACATAAAATAACGCAAAATTTGTATAAAACTTTATACAAAAATACACAAAAGTCATTAAATTTGTATGAAAATAGATATACAAAATACACATAAAATAAGCTAAATTTGAATTGAAATATATATACAAAATACATAAAATAATGTAAATTTTTATCAAAATATTTATACAAATACACACATAATAATGTAAATTTGTTTAAAAATATATAAACAAATTACTCTTGAAATACTTTAAATACGTATAAAAAATATATACAAAATACACACATAATAATGTAATTCGTATCAAAATAAATAAACAAAATACCAATAAATTAATGTAAATTTGTATGAGAAAATATATACAAAATACATATAAAATAACGCAAATTTCTATAAAAATATATGTACAAAAATGCACGTAAAATAAAGTAAATTTGCATAAAAATATATATACAAAGCACACATTAAATAATGTAAATGCGTATAGAAATATGTATACAAAATACCTATGAAATAATCTTAATTAGCATCGAATTGAATTAACAAAATACCAATAAAATAATGTAATTATAGATGAAAATATATATTGAAAATACACGTAAAATAACCTAAACACAAATACAAATATACACATCAAATAATTTAAAATTGAATGAAATAAATATACAAAATAAACATTAAATAAGGTAAATTTGTAATGAAATATATGTACAAAATACACATAAAATAATGTAAATTTGTATGAAAATATATATCTAAATACACATAAAATAACATGAATTTGTTTAAAATTTGTATCAAAATATATATACACACAATAAAATAACGTAAATTTTTAAGAAAATATATATGAAAAATAAACATAAAAAATGTAAATACGTAGAAAAATATATATACAAAATACTCATAAAATAATGTAAATTCGTATCAAAATAAATCAACAAAATTCCAATAAAAATACACATAAAATAACGTACATTTGTTTAAAATATATGAACAAAATACACATAGAATAAAGTAAAGTCGCATCAAAATATATACACAGAATATCAATAAAATAATATATATTTATATGAAAATAAAGATACAAAATAACCATAAAATAAATCATATTTTTTTAAAAATACATATACAAAAATACACATAGAATAATTAAATTTGTATTAAAATTAATATACAAAATGCAGATACAATAAGTAAATTTGTATTGAAAAAATAACGTACATTTGTTTAAAATATATAAACAAAATACACATAGAATAAAGTAAAGTCGCATCAAAATATATACACAGAATATCAATAAAATAATATATATTTGTATGAAAATAAAGATGCAAAATAACCATAAAATAAATCATATTTTTTTAAAAATACATATACAAAAATACACATATAATAATTAAATTTGTATTAAAATTAATATACAAAATGCAGATACAATAAGGTAAATTTGTATTGAAAAAATATGCAAAATACTCATAAAACAGTTTAAATTTGTTTCAAAATATATATACGAAAACACATAAAATAGCGTAGATTTCTATAGAAATATATATACAAAATACACATGAAATGATGTAAATACGTATAAAAATATATATACAAAATACACATTAAATAATGTAAAATCGCTTCAAAATAAATAAACAAACTATCAATAAAAGAATGTGTTTTTGTATGAAAATAGCTATACAAAATACACATGAAATAACTTAAATTTGTATAAAACTATATACAAAAATACACAAAAATAATTTAAATTTGTATGAAAATAAATATACAAAATACACATAAAATTAGGTAATTTTGTATATAAATACATATACAAAATACACTTAAAATAATGTAAATTTGAATGAAAATATATAAGCAAATATACTTAAAATAATGTAAATTTGTATAAAATATATATACAAAATACACATTAAATAATGTAAATATATATAAAAGAATATATACAAAACACAAATAGAATTATGTAAAATCGTATCAAAATAAATACACAGAATGTTAATAAAATAATGTAAATTTGTATGAAAATTAAGATGCAAAATACCCATAAAATGACGCTTTTTTTATAAAAATATATATACCAAAATACACATAAAATAATTGAATTTGTATTAAAATATATATACAAAATACACATAAAATTAGGTAAATACGTTTAAAAATATGTATACAAAATACACATAAAATAATGTAAATTCGTATCAAAATAAATAAACAAAATACCAATACAAGAATGTGTATTTGTATAAATATAAATATACAAAATACACATTAAATAACGTAAATTTGTATAAAACTATACACAAAAATACACAAAAGTAATTAAATTTGTATGAAAATGGATATACAAAATACACATAAAATAAGCTAAATTTGAATTGAAACATATATACAAAGTACATAAAATAATGTAAATTTGTATCAAAATATTTATAAAAATACACATATAATCAAGTGGATTTGTATAAAAATATATAAACAAAATACTCATTAAATAATGTAAATACGTATAAATTTTTTTTTACAAAATACACATATAATAATGTAATTCGTATCAAAATAAATATGTATGTATGAGAAAAAACATATACAAAATACACATAAAACAACGCAAATTTCTATAAAATATATATACAAAAATGCACATAAAATAAAGTAAATTTGCATAAAAATATATATACTAAACACACATTAAATAATGTACATGCGTATAAAAATATGTATACAAAATACCAATGAAATAATCTAAATTCGCATCGAATTAAATTAAAAAAATACCAAAAAAATAATGGAGTTTTGGATGAAAATATATATAGAAAATACACATAAAATAACCTAAATACAAATACAAATATACACATAAAATAATTTAAAACTGAATGAAATAAATATATGCATTTTGTATATTAATTTTAATACAAATTTAATTATTCGATGTGTATTTTTGTATAAGTATTTTTATAAAAATATACTTTATTTTATGGGTATTTTGCATCTTTATTTTCATACAAATTTACATTATTTTATTGATATTCTGCTCATTCTTTTTGATACGATTTAACATTGTTCTATGTGTATTTTGTATATATTTTTCATACAAATTTACGTTATTTTATGTGTATTTGTTTATATATTTTGACACAAATTTATAATATTTTATGGGTATTTTGTATATATATCTCAAAAGAAATTTACCAAGTCTTATGTGTATTTTGTATATCTATTTTCATACAAACTCAAATTATTTCTATGTATTTTTGTACATATTTTAATACAAATTTTAGTTATGTTATGTGTATTTTGTAAATTTATTTTCATTCAAATATATATTATTTTATTGGTGTTTTGTTGATTTATATTGATACAAATTTACATTATTTTATATGTACTTTGTATATATATTTTTATACGCAGTTACATTATTTAATATTTATTTTGAATATATATTTTTATACAAATTCATGGTTTTTTATGTGTATTTGTATATATATTTTCATATAAATTTACATTATTTTATTGATATTCTGTTTATTTATTTTGATACGATTTTACAATATTCTATGTGTACTTTGTATATATATTTCATACATATTTACATTATTTAATGTATATTATGTATATATATTTTATATATATATGTATATATGTATATATATATATATATATATATATATATATATATATATATATATATATATATATATATATATATATATATATATATATATATATATATATATATATATGTATTTTGTACATATACTTCATTACAAATTTACCTTATTTTATGTTTATTTTGTAAGTGTATTTTATATATTTATATTTATACAAATACACATTCTTTTATTGGTATTTTGTTTATTTATTTTGATACGATTTTACATTATTTTATGTGTTTTTTGTATACATTTTTTTATACGTATTTACTTAATTTTATGTGTATTTTGTATATATATTTTTATAGAAATCTACGTTATTTTATGTGTATTCGTATATATATTTTGAATCAAATTTACATTGTTTTATATGTATTTTGCATATCTGTTTCAATACAAGTTTACCTTATTGTATGCGCATTTTGTATATTTATTTTAATAAAAATTCAAATTTTTTATGTGTATTTTGGTATACATATTTAAAAAAAATGCGTTATTTTATGGGCATATTGCTATGCATATGGATATTTTGCATCCTAATTTTCATACAAATTTACATTATTTTATTAATATTCTGTGTATTTATTTTTAAACGATTTTACATTATTCTATTTGAGTTTTGTATATATTTTTTTATACATATTTACATTATTTAATGTGTATTTTGTATATATATTTTATACAAATTTACATCATTTTAAGTGTATTTGTTTATATATTTTAATTCGAATTTACATTATTTTAAGTGTATTTTGTATATGTATTTAAATACAAATTTACCTAATTTTATGTGTATTTTGTATATTTATTTTCATACAAGTTTAAATTATTTTTGTGTATTTATGTATATAGATTTATACAAATTTAGGTTATTTTATGTGTATTTTGTATATCTATTTTCATACAATACACATTCTTTTATTGATATTTTGTTTATTTATTTTGATGCTAACTTACATTATTTAATGTGTATTTTGTATATATATTTTTATACGTATTTACATCATTTCAGGTGTATTTTGTACATATATTTCTATAGAAATCTACGTTATTTTATGTGTATTCGTACATATATTTGAAACAAATTTACAGTTCTATGTGTATTTTGCATATTTTTTCAATACAAATTTACCTTATTATATGTGGATTTTGTATATGAATTTTAATACAAATTTAATTATTCAATGTGTATTTTTGTATATGTATTTTTATTAAAAAATGCTTTATTATATCGGCATTTTGCATCTTTATTTTCATATACAAATTTACATTATTTTATTGATATTCTGTTTATTTATTTTGATACGATTTTACAATATTCTATGTGTACTTTGTATATATATTTCATACATATTTACATTATTTAATGTATATTATGTATATATATTTGATGGAAATTTATTTTATTTCATGTGTATTTGTTTATATATTTTCATACAAATTTACATTATTTTATGTGTATTTTGTACATGTATTTCAATACAAATTTGCCTAATTTTATGTGTATTTTGCATATCTATTTTCAAACAAATTTAAATTATTTTTGTGTATTTTTGTATATATTTTAATACAAATTTTAGTTATTTTATTTGTATTTTGTATATATATTTTCCTACATATATACATTCTTTTAGTGGAATTTTGTTTATTTATTTTGATACGAGTTTACATTATTTTATGTGCATTTTGTATATATATTTTTCTACGTATTTACATTATTTTATGTTTATTTTGTATATATATTTTCTTAAAAAATTACGTTATTTTATTATGTGTATTCGTATATATTTTGATACAAATTTACATTATTATTTTATGTGTATTTTCTGTATACAATTTCATTCAAAATTACATTATTTTATTGGTATTTTGTTAATTTAATTCGATACGAATTTAGATTATTTCATAGGTATTTTGTGTACTTATTTTTATACGCATTTACATTATTTAATGTGTGTTTTGTATATATATTTTTATGCAAATTTTCTTTATTTTTTGTGCATTTTTTTACATATATTTTTATAGAAATTTGCGTTATTTTATGTGTATTTTGTAGATGTTTTCTCTTACAAATTTACATTAATTTATTGGTATTTTGTTTATTTATTTTGATACGAATTACATGATTATATATGTATTTTGTGTATATATTTTTATACGTATTTACATTATTTAATGTGTATTTTGTTTATGTGTTTTTATATAAATTTACGTTATTTTATGTGTATTTGTATAAATATTTTGATACAAATTTACATTATATGATGTATTTTATATAAATATATTTCAATTAAAATTTAGCTTATTTTATGTGTATTTTGTATATCTATTTTCATACAAATTTAACTACTGTTTTGGATTTTTGTATATAGTTTGATATAAATTTACGTTATTTTATGTGTATTTTATATATTTATATTTATTGAAATACACATTCTTTTATTGGTATTTTGTTTATTTATTTTGATACGAGTTTACATTATTTTTATGAGTATTTTGTATAAATTTTTTTATACGTATTTATTTCATTTTGTGTGTATTTTCTATATATATTTTTATAGAAATCTACGTTATTTTATGTGTATTCGTATATATATTTTGAAAAAATTTACATTGTTTTATATGTATTTTGCATATCTATTTCAATATAAATTTACCTCATTGTATATGCATTTTGTATATTTATTTTAATACAAATTTAAATTTTTTATGTGTATTTTGGTATACATATTTAAAAAAAAATGCGTTATTTTATGGGCATATTGCTTCTTTATTTTCAAACAAATCTAAATTATTTTATTAATATTCTGTGTATTTATTTTGATACGATTTTACATTATTCTATTTGTGTTTTGTATATATTTTTTTTATACATATTTACAGGTTGGGTAGGCGGTGGCCGAAGTGATAGCGTACTGGACACACATTCGCCGCGTGATGGACGACGCGGGTTCGAATCCTCACGCTACCACTCGGATTTTTCAGTCACCGCCGAGTGGCTTCAAACTACCCACATGCTGTCCTGAAGACCACCCATCAACCCGGACTCTAGAGGAAGCCGTCCAAGCGAATCAAGAACGAGTTCCGGGGGGCAGCATGAGCCAATGCAAGATGGCGCCACTATAAAACACTCGCCTGCGCCAGAACGGGCTGGGCCGACGATCAGGCCCCACCTGAAAGAAGCCTTGGGCCGACCATCAGGCCCCAACGGGAAGATGCCTACCGGCGCAATAGGCAACAACGTAAAAAAAAAAAAATAAGAAAAAAAAATTTAATGTGTATTTTGTATATTTTAAAACAAATTTACGTTATTTTATGCGCATCTGTTAAAATATTTTGATACATAATTTACATTATTTTATGTATTTTGTATATATATTTCAATACAAATTTAGTTTATTTTATGTATATTTTGTATATCTATTTTCCTACAAATTTATATTACTTTTGTGTATTTTTGTATATAGCTTTATAAAAATGTACGTTATTTTATGTTTATTTTGTCTATTTATTTTCATACAAATTCATATTCTTCTATTGGTATTTTGTTTATTTATTTTGCTACGAATTTACATTATTTATGTGTATTTTGTATATATATTTTTATACGTATTTACATCATTTTATGTGTATTTTTTATTTGTATTTTTATAGAAATTTACGTTTTTTTATGTGTATTCGTATACATATTTTGAAACAAATTTACATTGTTTGATGTGTGTTTTGCATATCTATTTCAATACAAATTTATCATATTGTTTGTGCATTTTGTATATTTATTTTGATACAATTTAATTATTTGATGTGCATTTTTGTATATATGTTTTTATAAAAATATGTTTCTTTTAATGGGCATTTTGCATCTTTATTTTCATACAAATTTACATTATTTGATTGATATTCTGTGTATTTATTTTGATACGATTTTACATTGTTCTATGTGTATTTTGTATATATTTTATTTTACATATTTACATTATTTAATGTGCATTTTCTATATATATTTTATACAAACATACGTTACTTTATGTCTATATATTTCAATACAAACTCACCTAATTTTATGTGGATTTTGTATATCTATTTTCATACAAATTGAAATTATTTTTGTGTTTTTTTGTATTTATTTTAATACAAATTTTTCTTTTTTTAAATATTATTTTGTATATTGATTTTCCTACATATATACATTCTTTTATTGAAATTTAGTTTATTGAATTTGATACAAATTTACCTTTCTTAAGGCTTATTTTGTATATATATTTTTATACGTATTTCCATCATTTTATGTGTATTTTTTATATATATTTTCATTGAAATTTACGTTATTTTATGTGTTGTCGTATATATATTTTAATACAAATTTACATTATTTGATGTGTATTTTGCATATCTATTTTAATACAAATTTACCTTATTGTATGTGCATTTTGTATATTTATTTTAATACAAATTTAATTATTTTATGTGTATTTTTGTATATATATTTTTATACAAATATGCGTTATTTTATGGGTGTTTTCCATCTTTATTTTCATAGAAATTTACATTGTTTTATTGATATTCTGTTCATTTGTTTTGATACGATTTTATATTATTCTATGTGTATTTTGTATATATATATATATATATATATATATATATATATATATATATATATATATATATATATATATATCTATATATATCTATATATATATATATATATATATATATATATATATATATATATTCTTTTTTTCTTAATTTAATATGTGTTTTTTTTATATATTTTATACAAATTTACGTTACGTTACGTTACGTTACGTTACGTATATTTGTTGATATATGTTGACACAAATTTCCAATATCCTTTGGGTATTTTGTATATATATTTCAAAAGAAATTTACCTAGTTTTATGTTTATTTTGTATATCTATTTTCATATAAATTCAAATTATTTCTGGGTATTTTTTATATATTTTAATACAAATTTTACTTATGTTATGTGTATTTTGTAAATTTATTTTCATTCAAATATATATTATTTTATTGGCATTTTGTTGATTTATTTTGAAAAGAATTTATATTATTTTATATGTACTTTGTATATATATTTTTATACATTATTTAATGTTTATTTTGAATAAATATATTTATACTAATTCATGTTATTTTATATGTATTTGTATATATATTTTCATTCAAATTTATATTATTTTATGTGTTTTTTGTACATTTATTTAATTACAAATTAAACTTATTTTATGTTTATTTTGTATATTTATTTCATTCAATTTTAAATTATTTTATGTATATTTGTATGTGTATTTAGGTTATTTTATGTGTATTTTCTATATATATTTTCATCCAAAATTCCATTATTTTTTTGGAATGTTGTTAATTTAATTAGATACGAATTTAGATTATTTCATTGGTATTTTGTATACATATTTTTATACGCATGTACATTATTTAATGTGTGTTTTGTATATATATTTTTATGCAAATTTACTTTATTTTATGTGCATTTTCGTATACACATTTTTATAGAAATTTGCGTTATTTTATGTGTATTTTGTATATGTTTTCTCATACAAATTTACAATATTTTATTGGTATTGTGTTTATTTATTTTGATACGAATTACATTACTATATGTGTATTTTGTACAATTTTTTTATACGTATTTACATTATTTAATGAGTATTTTGTTTATATATTTTTATACAAATCCACTTTATTATATGTGTATTTTTATAAATATTTTGATACAAATTTACATTATTTTATGTACTTTGTATATATATTTCAATTCAAATGTAGCTTATTTTATGTGTATTTTTTTTTTTTTTTTTTTTTACGTCGCGGCCTATAGCGCCGGTAGGCATTTTTTCCCGGTGGGGCCTGATGGTCGGCCCAAGGCTTCTTCCCGGTGGGTCCTGATGGTCGGCCCAGCCCGTTCTGGCGCAGGCGAGTGTTTATAGTGGCGCCATCTTGCATTTTCATACAAATTTAATTACTTTTGTGTATTTTTGTGTATAGTTTTATACAAATTTACGTTATTTAATGTGTATTTTGTATATTTATATTTATACAAATTAACATTCTTGTATTGGTATTTTGTTTATTTATTTTGATACGAATTTACATTATTTTATGTGTATTTTGTATACATTTTTTAATAGGTATTTACTTAATTTTATGTGTATTTTGTATATATATTTTAATACAAATTCAATTATCTTATGTGTATTTTGGTCTATATATTTTTATAAAAAATGCGTTATTTTATGGGTATTTTGCATCTTAATTTTCACACAAATACATTATTTTATTAACATTTTGTATTTATTTTGATACGATTTTACATTATTCTATTTGCGTTTTCTATATATTTTATATATATATATATATATATATATATATATATATATATATATACACAAATATATATATATATATATATATATATATATATATATATATATATATATATATATATATATATATATATATATATATATACATTATTTAATGTGTATTTTGTATATATATTTTATACAAATTTACATTATTTTAAGTGTATTTGTTTATATATTTTCATTCAAATTTACATTATTTTAAGTGTATTTTGTATATGTATTTAAATACAAATTTACCTAATTTTATGTGCATTTTGTATATTTATTTTCATACAAATTTAAATTATTTTTGTGTATTTTTGTATATGGTTTTATACAAATTTAATTTATTTCATGTGTATTTTGTATGTCTATTTTCATACAAATACACATTCTTTTATTGATATTTTGTTTATTTATTTTGACGCGAATTTACATTATTTAATATGTATTTTGTATATATTTTTATACGTATTTACATCATTTCATGTGTATTTTGTAAATATATTTCTATAGAAATCTACGTTGTTTTATGTGTATTCGTACATATATTTTGAAATAAATTTACACTGTTTTATGTGTATTTTGCTTATTTTTTCAATACAAATTTACCTTATTGTATGTGAATTTTGTATATTAATTTTAATACAAATTTAATTATTCTATGTGTATTTTTGTATATGTATTTTTATTAAAATATGCTTCATTTATGGGTATTTTGCATCTTTATTTTCATACAAATTTACATTATTTTATTGATATTCTGTTTATTTATTTTGATTCGATTTTGCATTATTCTATGTGTATTTTGCATATATATATATATATATATATATATATATATATATATATATATATATATATATATATATATATATATATATATATATATATATATATATATATATATATATATATATATATATATATATATATATATATATATATATATATATATATATATATATATATATATATATATATATATATATATATATATATATATATATATATATATACATATATAAAATTTTATGCAAATGTACGTTACTTTATGTGTATTTGTTTTCATTTCATACAAATTTATATTATTTTATGTGAATTTTGTACATGTATTTAAATACAAATTTAACTAATTATATGTGTATTTTGTATATCTATTTTCATTCAAATAGAAATTATTTTTGTGTATTTTTGTATATATTTTTATATAAATTTTCGTTACTCTATGTGTATTTTGTATATTTATTTTCCTACAAATATACGTTCTTTTATCGGAATTTTGTTTATTTTGATACGAATTTACATTATTTATGTGTATTTTGCATATCTATTTTAATACAAATTTACTTTGTTGTATGTGCATTTTGTATATTTATTTTAATACAAATTTGATTATTTTATATGTATTTTTGTATATATATTTTTTATACATATATGCGTTATTATATGGGTATTTTGTATCTTTATATTCATACAAATTTACATTATCTTATTGATATTCTGTTTATTTATTTTGATACGATTTAACATTATTTTATGAGTATTTTGTATATATATTTTATACATATTTAAAATGTTTAATGTATATTTTTTATATATATTATATCCAAATTTACGTTATTTTATGTGTATTTGTTTATATATTTTCATACAAATTTACATTACTTTATGTGTTTGTATATGTATTTCAATACAAACTTGCCTAAGTTTATTTGTATTTTGCATATCTATTTTCAAATAAATTTAAACTATTTTTGTGTTTTTTTGTATATATTTTTATACAAATTTTTGTTATTTTATTTGTATTTTGTATATATATTTTCCTACAAATATACATTTTTTTTAAGAATTTTGTTGATTTATTTTGATACGAATTTACATTATTTTATGAGTATTTTGTACATATATTTTTCAACTTATTTACATTTTTAATGTTTATTTTGTATATATATTTTCTAAAAAAAAACGTTATTTTATTGTGTGTGTTCGTATATATTTTGATACAAATTTTAAACAAATTCATGTTATTTTATGTGTATTTGGATGTATATTTTCATACAAATTTACATTATTTTATGTGTATTTTGTACATATATTTCATTACAAATTACCTTATTTTATGTTTACTTTGTATATTTATTTCATTCAATTTTAAATTATTTGATGTGTATATTTGTATTTGTGTTTAGGTTATTTTATGTGTATTTTCAATATATATTTTCATCCATAATTACATTATTTTATTGGTATTTTGTTAATTTAATTCGATACTAATTTAGATTATTTCATAGATATTTTGTATACATATTTTTATAAGCATTTACATTATTTCATGTGTGCTTTGTATATATACTTTATTTTACGTGCATTTTTGTACATATATTTTTATAGATATTTGCGTTATTTTATATATATTTTGTATATATTTTCTCATACAAATTTACATTAATTTATTGTTATTTTAATTATTTATTTTGATACGAATTACATTATTATATGTGTATTTTGTACATATTTTTTATACGTATTTAAAGTATTTCATGAGTATTTTGTTTATATATTTTTATATAAATATACGTTATTATGTGTGTATTTGAATAAATATTTTGATACAAATTTACATTATATTTTGTATTTTGTATATATATTTCAATTCAAATTTAGCTTATTTTATGTGTATTTTGTATATCTATTTTCATACAAATTTAATGACTTTTGTGTATTTTTGTAAATTGTTTTATACAAATTTACGTTATCTTTTGTGTATTTTGTATATTTATATTTATACAAATACACATTCTTTTATTGGTATTTTGTTTATTTATTTTGTCTCGAATTTACATTATTTCATGTGTATTTTGTATACATTTTTTTTATACGTATTTACTTAATTTTATGTGTATTTTTTATATATATTTTTATAGAAATCTACGTTATTTTATGTGTTTTCGTACATATATTTTGAAACAAATTCACATTGGTTTATATGTATTTTTGAATATCTCTTTCAATACAAATTTACCTTACTCTATGTGCATTTTGTATATTTATTTCAATACAAATTTAAATACTTTATGTGTATTTTGATATACATATTTTTATAAAAAAATGCGCTTTGCATATTTATTTTTATACAAATTTACATTATTTTATTGATATTCTGTGTATTTATTTTGATACGATTTTACATTATTCTATTTGTTTTTTGTAAATATTTTGTGTATTTTGGTATATATTATTTTATAAAAAATGCGTTATTTTATAGGTATTTTGCATTTTAATTTTCATACAAATTTACATTATTTTATTAATACTCTGAGTATAAATTTTAATACGATTTTATATTATTCTATTTGTGTTTTGTATATATTTTTTTTATACATATTTACATTATTTAATGTGTATTTTGTATATATATTTTATACAAATTTACGTTATTTTAAGTGTATTTGTTTATATATTTTCATTCAAATTTACATTATTTTATGTGTATTTTGTATATGTATTTCAATACAAATTTACCTAATTTTATGTGTATTTTGTATATTTCATCTCATACAAATTTAAACTATTTTTTGTGTATTTTTGTATATAGTTTTATACAAATTTAGGTTATTTTATATACGCATTTACATTATTTAATGTGTGTTTTGTATACATATTTATTTATATTTATTTTATCTGCATTTTTGTACATATATTTTTATAGAAATTTGCGTTACTTTATGTGTATTTTTATATGTTTTTCATACAAATTTACATTAGTTTTTGCTATTTTGTTTATTTATTTTGATACGAATTACATGATTATATATGTATTTTGTACATATTTTTTATACGTATTTACATTACTTAATATGTATTTTGTTTATATATTTTTAAACAAATCTACGTTATCATATGTATTTGAATAAATATTTTGATACAAATTTACATTATTTTATGTATTTTGTATATACATTTCAATTGAAATTTAGCTTATTTCATCTGTATTTTGTATATCTATTTTCATACAAATTAAATTACTTCTGTGTATTTTTGTATATACTTTTATACAAATTTACGTTATTTTATGTGAATTTTGTATATTTATATTTATACAAATACACATTCTTTTATTGGTAATTTGTTGATTTATTTTGATACGATTTTACATTATTTTATGTGTTTTTTGTACACATTTTTTTATACGTATTTACTTCATTTTATGTGTATTTTGTGTATATTTTATAGAAATCTACGTTATTTAAAGTGTTTTCGTATATATATTTTGAAACAAATTTACAATGTTTGATATGTATTTTGCATATCTATTTCAATACAAATTTACCTTATTGTATGTGTATTTTTTTATTTATTTTAATACAAATTTTAATATTTTATGTGTATTTTGGTATTTATATTTTTATAAAAACGCGCTATTTTATGGGTATTTTGCATCTTTATTTTCATACAAACTTACATTATACTATTAATATTCTGTGTATTTTTTTTTATATGATTTTACATTATTCTATTTGTGTTTTGCACATATTTTTTTATACATATTTACATTATTTAATGTGTATTTTGTATATATATTTGATACAAATTTACGTTATTTTAAATGTATATGTTTATATATTTTCATTCAAATTTACTTTATTTTATGTGTATTTTGTATATGTATTTCAATACAAATTTACCTAGTTTTATGTTTTTTTTATATATTTATTTTCATACAAATTTAAATTATTTTTGAGTATTTTTGTATATAGTTTTATACAAATTTAGGTTATTTTATGTTTATTTCGTATATCTATTTTCATACAAATACACATTCTTTTATTGATATATTGTTTATTTATTTTGACGCGAATTTACATTATTTAATGTGTATTTTGTATATATATTTTTATACGTATTTACATATTTTCATGTGTATTTTGTTTATATATATTTCTATAGAAATCTAAGCTATTTTATGTGTATTCGTATATAAATTTTGAAACAAATTTACACTTTTATGTGTATGATGCATATTTTTTTAATACAAATTTACCTTATTGTATATGCATTTTGTATATTAATTTTAATACAAATTTAATTATTCGATGTGTATTTTTGTATATTTATTTTTATAAAAATATACTTTATTTTATGGGTATTTTGCATCTTTATTTTCATACAAATTTACATTATTTTATTGATATTCTGCTCATTCATTTTGATACGATTTGACATTATTCTATGTGTATTTTGTATATATTTTTCATACACATTTACGTTACTTGATGAGTATTTGTTTATATATTTTGACACAAATTTACAATATTTTATGGGTGTTTTGTATAAATATTTCAAAAGAAATTTACCTAGTTTTATGTGTATTTTGTATATCTATTTTAATACAAACTCAAATTATTTCTATGTATTTTTGTATATATTTTAATATAAATTTTAGTTATGTTATGTGTATTTTGTAAATTTATTTTCATTCAAATATATATTATTTTATTGGTATTTTGTTGATTTATATTGATACGAATTTACATTATTTTGTATGTACTGTGTATATATATTTTTAAACGCATTTACATTATTTAATATTTATTTTGAATATATATTTTTATACCAATTCAGGGTATTTTATGTGTATTTGTATATATATTTTCATATAAATTTTCATTATTTTATGTGTATTTTGTTCATATATTTCATTACAAATTTACCTTATTTTATATTTATTTTGTATGTGTATTTTGTATATTTATATTTATACAAATACACGTTCTTTTATTGGTATTTTGTTCATTTATTTTGATTCGAATTTACATTATTTTATGTGTATTTTGAATACATTTTTTTATACGTATTTACCTAATTTTATGTGTATTTTGTATATATATTTTTATAGAAATCTACGTTATTTTATGTGTATTCGTATATATATTTTGAAACAAATTTACATTGTTTTATATGTATTTTTGCATATCTCTTTCAATACAAATTTACCTTATTGTAAGTGTATTTTGTATATTTATTTCAATACAAATTTAAATATTTCATGTGTATTTTGGTATATATATTTCTATAAGAAATGCGCTATTTTATGGGAATTTTGCATCTTTATTTTCATACAAATTTACATTATTTTGTTAATATTCGGTGTATTTATTTTGATACGATTTTACATTATTCTATTTGTTTTTTGTATTTTTTTTATACATATTTACATTATTTATTGTGTATCTTGCATATATATTTTATACAAATTTATTATCTATTATCTATTTTCATACAAATACACATTCTTTTATTGATATTTTGTTTAATTATTTTGACACGAATTTACATTATTTAATATGTATTTTCTGTATATATTTTTATACGTATTTACATAACTTCATGTGTATTTTGATTATACATTTCTATAGAAATCTACGTAATTTTATGTGTATTCTTATATATTTTGAAACAAATTTACATTGTTTTATATGTATTTTTGAATATCTCTTTCAATGCAAATTTACCTTACTGTATATGCATTTTGTATATTTATTTCAATACAAATTTAAGTATTTTATGTGTATTTTGGTATATATATTTTTATAAAAAAAAATGCGCTATTTTATGGGAATTTAGCATCTTTATTTTCATACAAATTTACATTATTTTATTGATATTCTGTGTATTTATTTTGATACGATATTACATTATTCTATTTGTTTTTTGTATATATTTTTTTATACACATTTATATTATTTAATGTGTATCTTGCATATATGTTTTATACAAATTTGCGTTATTTAGTGTATTTGTTTATATATTTTCATTCAAATTTACATTATTTTATATGTATTTTGTATATATATTTCAATACAAATTTACCTAATTTTATGCGTATTTTGTATATTTATTTTCAAACAAATTTAAATTATTTTTGTGTATTTCTCTATATAGTTTTATAGAAATTTACGTTATTTTATGTGTATTTTTTATATCTATTTTCATACAAATACACATTCTTTTATTGATATTTTGTTTTTTTATTTTGACACGAATCTACATTATTTAATGTCTGTTTTGTATATATATTTTTATACGTATTTACAGCATCTCAAGTGCATTTTGTATATATATTTCTATAGAAATCTACGTTATTTTATGTGTATTCGTAAGTATATTTTGAAACAAATTTACCTTGTTTTATGTGTATTTTGCATATTTTTTTAATAAAAATTTACCTTATTCTATGTGCATTTTGTATATTAATTTTAATACAAATTTAATTATTGAATGTGTATTTTTGTATATGTATTTTTATAAAAATATGCTTTATTTTATGGGTATTTTGCATCTTTATTTTCATACAAATTTACGTTATTTTATTGATATTCTGTGTATTTATTTTGATACGATTTTACATTATTCTATGTGTATTTTTTATATATATGTTATACAAATGTACACTATTTTATGTATATTTGTTTTCATTTCATACAAATATACATTGTTTCATGTGTATTTTGTACATGTATTTAAAGACAAATTTAACTAATTATATATGTATTTTGTATATCTATTTTCATACAAATTGAAACTATTTTTGAGTTTTTTTTTGTATATATTTTTATACAAATTTTCGTTATTTTGTGTATTTTTTTTTTCCTACAAATATACGTTCTTTAATCGGATTTTGTTTATTTATTATGATACGAATTTACATTATCTTATGTGTATTTGGTATATATATTTTTATTCTATTTACATCATTTTATATGTATTTTGTATTTTCTTAGAAATTTACTCTATTATATGTGTATTCGTATATATATTTTGATACAAATTTACATTATTGATGTGTATTTTGCATATCTATTTCAATACAAATTTACTTTATTGTATATGCATTTTGTATATTTATTTCAATACAAATTTAATTATTTCATGTGTTTTTTTGTATATATATTTTTATGCAAATGCGTTATTATATTGGTATTTTGCATCTTTATTTTCATACAAATTTACATTATTTTATTGATATTCTGTTTATTTATTTTGATACGATTTAACATTATTATATGTGTATTTTATATATATATTTTTATACATATTTACATTATTTAATGTATATTTTGTATATATATTTCATCCAAATTTACGTTATTTCATGTGTATTTGTTAATATATTTTCATACAAATTTACATTATTTTATGTGTATTTTGTATATGTATTTCAATACAAATTTGCCTAATTGTATCTGTATTTTGCATATCTATTTTCAAACATATTCAAATTATTTTAGTTATTTTATTTGTATTTTGTATATTTATTTTCCTACAAATATAGATTCTTTTACTGGAATTTTGTTTATTTATTTTGATACGAGTTTACATTGTTTTATGTGTATTTTGTATATATATTTATCTACGTATTTACATTATTTTATGTGTATTTTGTATATATATTTTAATCAAAATTTACATTATTTTATTGTGTGTATTCGTATTTATTTTCATAAAAATTTTATACAAATTCATGTTATTTTATGTGTATTTGTATATATATTTTCATAAAAATTTATATTATATTATGTGTATTTTTACGTATTTTCATTACAAATTTACCTTATTTTATGATTATTTTGTATATTTATTTCATTCAATTTTAAATTATTTTATATGTATATTTGTATTTGTATTTAGGTAATTTTATGTGTATTTTCTATATATATTTTCTTCCAAAATTATATTATTTTATTGGTATTTTCTTAATTTAACTCGATACGTATTTATATTTTTTGATAGGTATATTGTATACATATTTTTATACTCATTTACATTATCTAATGTGTGTTTTGTATATATATTTTTTATGCAAATTTACTTTATTTTATGTGCATTTTAGTACATATTTTTTTATACGTATTTACATTATTTAATGTTTATTTTGTTTATATATTTTTATACAAATTTACGTTATTATATGTGTATTTGTATAAATATTTTGATACAAATTTATATTGTTTTATGTATTTTGTATATATATTTCAATTTAAATTTAGCTTATTTTATGTGTATTTTGTATATCTATTTTTATACAATTTTAATTACTTCTGTCTATTTTTGAATATAGTTTTATATAAATTAACGTTATTTTATGTGTATTTTGTATATTTATGTTTATACAAATACACATTCTTTTATTAGTATTTTGTTTATTTATTTTGATACGAGTTTACATTATTTTATGTGTATTTTGTATACATTTTTTTATACGTATTTACTTCCTTTTATGTGTATTTTGTATATATATTTTTATAGAAATCTACGTTATTTTATGTGTATTCGTATATATATTTTGAAACAAATTTTCATTGTTTTATATGTATGTTGCGTATCTTTTTCAATACAAATTTACCTTATTCTGTGTGCATTTCGTATATTTATTTTAATACAAATTCAAATATTTTATGTGTGTTTTGGTATATATATTTTTATAAAAAATGCGCTATTATATGGGTATTTTGCATCTTAATTTTCATACAAATTTACATTATTTTATTTATATTCTGTGTATTTATTTTGATACGATTTTACATTATTCTATTTGTGTTTTGTATATATTTTTGTATACATATTTACAATATTTAATGTGTATTTTGTATTTATATTTTATACAAATTTACGTCATTTTAGGTGTATTTGTTTATATATTTTCATTCAAATTTAACTATTATTTTATGTGTATTTTGTATATGTATTTCAATACAAATTTACCTAATTTTATGTGTGTTTTGTATATTTATTTTCATACAAATTTAAACTATTTTTTACTATTTTTGTATATAGTTTTATTCAAATTTAGGTTATTTTATGTATTTTGTATATTTATCTTTATAAAATACACATTCTTCTTTTTATTTTTTGTTTATATTGACACTCGCTTATATCATATACTGTGTATTTTGTATATATATATATATATATATATATATATATATATATATATATATATATATATATATATATATATATATATATATATATATATATATATATATATATATATATATATATATATATATATATATATATATATTTCTATATATATATATATCAATATATATATATATATATATATATATATATATATTTATATACGTATTTACATCATTTCATGTGTATTTTGTATATATATATTTCTATAGAAATCTACGTTATTTTATGTGTAATAGTATATATATTTTGAAACAAATTTACATTGTATTTTTGTATATATTTTTATATAAATTTTCGTTACTTTATGTATATTTTGTATATTTATTTTCCTACAAATCTTCGCTTTTTTTCGGTTTTTTTATTTTTATTTTGATACGAATTTACATTATTTGAGGTATATTTGGAATATATATTTTTATACTTATTTACATAATTTTATATGTATTTTGTATGTATATTTTCATAGAAATTTACTCTATTTTATGAGTATTTGTATATATATTTTGATACAAATTTACATTATTGATGTGTATTTTGCATATCTATTTCAATATAAATTTACTTTATTGTATGTGCATTTTGTATATTTATTTTAATACAAATTTATTTTTTGATATATATTTTTGTATATATATTTTTATACAAATGTGCGTTACTATATGGGTACTTTCCATCTTTATTTTCATACAAATTTACATTATTTTATTGATATTCTGTTTATTTATTTTGATACGATTTAACATTATTCTATGTGTATTTTTTATATACAAATTTACATTATTTTATTAATATTCTGTGTATTTATTTTCATACTATTTTACATAATTCTATTTGTGTTTTGTATATATTTTTTTATACATATTTACATTATTTAATATGTATTTTCTATATATATATATATATATATATATATATATATATATATATATATATATATATATATATATATATATATATATATATATATATATATATATATATATTTAATTTACGTTATTTTAAGTGTATTTTGTATATGTATATCAATACAAATTTACCTAATTTTAAGTGTATTTTGTATATTTATTCTCATAAAAATTTCATTTATTTTTGTGTATTTTTGTATATAGTTTTATACAAATTTACGTTATTTTATGTGTATTTTGTATATCTATTTTTATACAAATACACATTCTTTTATTGATATTTTGTTTATTTATTTTGACACGAATTTACATTTTTTAATGTGTATTTTGTATTTATATTTTTATACGTATTTACATCATTTCATGTGTATTTTGTATATATATTTCTATAGAAATCTATATATATATATATATATATATATATATATATATTGTATCAAATTTATATTGTTTTATGTGTATTTTCCATATTTTTTCAATACAAATTTACCTTATTGTATGTGCATTTTGTATATTAATTTTAATACAAATTTAATTATTCTATGTGTATTTTTGTATATTTATTTTTATAAAAATATGCTTTATTTTATATGTATTTTGCATATCTATTTTCATACAAATTTAATTACTTTTGTTTATTTTTGTATATAGTTTTATTTAAATTTACGTTATTTTATGTGGTTTTTGTGTAATTATATTTATAGAAATACACATTCTTTTATTGGTATTTTGTTTATTTATTTTGATTCGAGTTTACATTATTTTATGTATATTCGTATATATATTTTGAAACAAATTTACATTGTTTTATATGTATTTTGCATATCTATTTCAATACAAATTTACCTTACTGTATGTGTATTTTGTATATTTATTTTAATACAAGTTCAAATATTTTATGTGTATTTTGTATATATATTTTATAAAAAAGACGTTATTTATTGGGTATTTTGAATCTTTATTTTCATACAAATTTACATGATTTGATTAATATTCTGTTTATTTATTTTGATACGAGTTTACATTATTCTATTTGGGTTTTGCATATATATATATATATATATATATATATATATATATATATATATATATATATATATATATATATATATATTTATATATTTTTATTCAAATTTACATTATTTTATGTGTATTTGTATATGTATTTATATACATAATTATTTAACTAATTATATGTGTATTTTGTATATTTATTTTAATACTAATTTATTTTATTATTTGTTTTTTTGTATATAGTTTTTTTCTAATTTACGTTATTTTATTTGTATTTTGTATATTTATTTTCATACACATATATACTATTTTATTGGTATTTTGTTTATTTATTTTGACACGAGTTTAATTATTTAATGTGTATTTTTTATATATGTTTTATACTTATTTACGTCATTTCATGTGTATTTTGTATATATATTTTCATAGAAATTTACTTTATTTTATGTATTCGTATATATATTTTGAAACAAATTTACATTGTTTTATGTGTATTTTGCATATTTTTTCAATACAAATCTACCTTATTGTATGTGCATTTTGTATATTAATTTTAATACAAATTTAATTATTCTAAGTGTATTTTTGTATGTGTATTTTTATAAAAATATGCTTTATTATATGGCTATTTTTCATCTTTATTACCATACAAATTTACATTATTTTATTGATATTCTGTGTATTTATTTTGATACGATTTTACATTATTTTATGTATTTTGTATATATATTTTTATTTTGTATATATATTTTATACAAATGTACGTTATTTTATCTGTATTTGTTTTCATTTCATACAAATTTATATTATTTTATGTGTATTTTGTACATGTATTTAAATACAAATTCAGCTAATTATATGTGTATTTTGTATATCTATTTTCAAACAAATTGAAACGATTTATTTGTATTTTTGTATATACTTTTATACAAATTTTCGTTATTTAATGTGTATTTTGTATATTTATTTTTCTACAAATATACGTTCTTTTATCGGAATTTTGTTTACTTATTTTGATATGAATTTATACTATTTTATGTGTATTCGTATATATATATATATATATATATATATATATATATATATATATATATATATATAGATATATATATAAATAATTATATATATATTTAATATATATTTTATATATATTTATAACAAATCTAATTTTATTTAATGTTTATTTTGTATATATATTTCATTCAATATTAAATTTTTTTATGTGTATATTTGTATTTGTATTTAGGTTATTTTATGTGTGTTTTCTATATATATTTTCATCCAAAATTACAATATTTTTTTGGTATTTTCTTAATTTAATTCGATACGAGTTTAGATTATTTCATAGGTATTTTGTATACATATGTTTATACTCATTTACATTATGTAATGTGTGTTTTGTATATAATTTATAATGCAAATTTATTTTATGTGCATTTTTGTACATATATTTTTATAGAAATTTGCGTTATTATATGTGTATTTTGTATGTGTTTTCTCATAATAATTTACATTATTTTATTGGTATTTTATTTATTTATTTTGATACGAATTACATGATTGTATGTGTATTTTGTACATATTTTTTTATACGCATTTACATTATTTAATGTGTATTTTGTTTAGATATTTTTATATAAAATTTACGTAATTATATGTGTATTCGTATATATATTTTGAAACAAATTTACATTATTTTATATGGATTTTGCATATCTATTTCAATAAAAATTTACCTTTTTGTATGTGCATTTTGTATATAGGTATTTTGCATCTTAATTTTCATACAAATTTACATTATTTTATTAATATTCTGTGTATATATTTTGATACGATTTTATATTATTCTATTTGTGCTTTGTATATATTTTTTTATACATATTTACATTATTTAATGTGTATTTTGAATATATATTTCATACAAATTTACGTTATTTTATGTGTATTTGTTTATAATTATATTTTCATTCAAATTTACATTATTTCATGTGTATTTTGTATATGTATTTCAATACAAATTTACCTAATTTTATGTGTATTTTTGTATATTTCTTTTCATACAAATTTATATTATTTTTGTATATTTTTGTATATAGTTTTATACAAATTTAAGTTATTTTATTTATGCATTTACATTATTTAATGTGTGTTTTGTATATATATTTTTATGCAAATTTACTTAATTTTATGTGCATTTTTGTACAAATATTTTTAAAGAAATTTGCGTTATTTTATATGTATTTGTATATGTTTTCTCATACAAATTTACATTATTTTATTGCTATTTTGTTTATCTAGTTTGATACGAATTACATGATTATATTTGTATTTTGTACATATTTTTTATACGTATTTACATTACTTAATGTGTATTTTGTTTATATATTTTGAAACAAATTTACGTTATTATATGTATTTTTATAAATATTTTGATACAAATTTACATTATTTTATGTATTTTGTATCAACATTTCAATTCAAATTTAGCTTATTTTATCTGTTTTTTGTATATAGTTTTATATAAATTTACGTTATTTTAGGTGTCTTTTGTATATATATATATATTTATATAAATACACATTCTTTATTGGTATTTTGTTTATTTATTTTGATACGAATTTACATTATTTTATGTGTATTTTGTATATATTTTTTTATACGTATTTACATCTTTTCATGTGTATTTTGTATATATATTTCTTTAGATATCTAAGTTATTTTATGTGTATTCGTATATATTTTGAAACAGATTTACATTGTTTTATGTTTATTTTGCATATATATTTCAATTCAAATTTACCTTATTTTATGTGCATTTTGTATATTTATTTTCATACAAATTTAATTATATTATATGTATTTTTGTATATATATTTTTATAAAAAATGCGTTATTTAATGGGTATTTTGCATCTTTATTTTCATACAAATTTACATTGTTTTATTGATATTTTGTTTATTTATTTTGATACGATTTAACATTATTCTATATGTATTTATATATATTTTTTTAAACATATTTACATTATTTAATGTGTATTTTGTATATATATTTTTAAAAAAATTTACGTCATTTTATGTGTATTTATTTAAATATGTTGATACAAATTTACATTATTTCATGTATTTTGTATATATATATTTCAATACAAATTTAGTTTATTTTATGTATAATTTGTATATCTATTTTCATACAAATTTAAATTATTTTTGTGTGTTTTTGTTTATAGTATTATACAAATTTACGTTATTTTATGTGTATTTTGTACATTTATTTTCATACAAATGCACATTCTTTTATTGGTATTTTGTTTATTTATTTTGATACGAATTTACATTATTTTATGTGTATTTTGTATATATATTTTTATACGTATTTATATCATTTTATGTGTATTTTTTTTTTTTTTTTAGAAATTTACGTTTTTTTTATGTGTATTCGTATTTATATATTATATATTATATATATATATTTTTTATACAAATTTACGTTATTTTAAGTGTATTTTGTATATGTATATCAATACAAATTTACCTAATTTTATGTGTATTTTGTATATTTATTCTCATAAAAATTTAAATTATTTTTGTGTATTTTTCTATATAGTTTCATACAAATTTACGTTATTTTATGTGTATTTTTTATATCTATTTTATACAAATACACATTATTTTATAGATATTTTGTTTATTTATTTTGACACGAATTTACATTTTTAATGTGTATTTTGTATTTATATCTTTATACGTATTTACATTATTTCATGTGTGTTTTGTATATATATATATAAATTTACGTTATTTTATGTATATATATATATATATATATATATATATATATATATATATATATATATATATATATATATATATATATATATATATATATATATATATATATATATAAGATGCCTGTTAGAAAGGCAACAACGTAAAAAAAAAAAAATAAAAAAAAGTCAAATTTATATTGTTTTATGTGTATTTTCCATATTTTTTCAATACAAATTTACCTTATTGTATGTGCATTTTGTATATTAATTTTAATACAAATTTAATTATTCTATGTGTATTTTTGTATATGTATTTTTATAAAAATATGCTTTATTTTATAAGTATTTTGCGTGTTTTTTGTATATCTATTTTCATATAAATTTAATTACTTTTGTATATTTTTGTATATAGTTTTATATAAATTTACGTTAATTTATGTGGTTTTTGTATAATTATATTTAAAGAAATTCACATTATTTTATTGGTATTTTGTTTATTTATTTTGATACGAGTTTACAGTATTTTATGTGTATTTTGTATACATTTTTTTTATACGTATTTACGTAATTTTATGTGTATTTTATATATACATTTTTTTTGAAATTTACACAATTTTATGTATATTCGTATATATATTTTGAAACAAATTTACATTGTTTTATATGTATTTTGCATTTCTATTTCAATACAAATTTACCTTATTGTATGTGCATTTTGTATATTTATTTTAATACAAATTCAAATATTTTATGTGTATTTTTGTATATATATTTTTATAAAAAAAATCGTTATTTTATGGGTATTTTGCATCTTAATTTGCATAAAAATGTACATTATTTCATTAACATTCTGTATATTTATTTTGATACAATTTTACATTATTTTATTTGTGTTTTATATATATATATATATATATATATATATATATATATATATATATATATATATATATATATATATATATATATATATATATATATATATATATATATATATATATATATATATATATATATATATATATATATATATATATATATATATATATATATATATATATATATATATATATATATATAGAGGAAGTCTGCTTGAAAGCTAGTCTTATAATGAAGAGAGTACCAGGGCTGGCAGAAACATCTCTGCTATCTTAAACTTCTTTAATAAGTTGGTTGCGTTTCGAACGAACATGTTCCATCATCAGACCTAAAAGCAAGAACATCGTGTCACATACAGCGTAAGATAAAAGTACAATAAGATTAATCTACGGTAAAAACAATCCAATGTCATAAGAAAAGATAAAATATAAAATGATAAGGTGAGAGTGTACACAAAAACGAGGTTTTAACAGTAAAACTAGTAAAAATCAAGCGGATTGAAATTGAACACTAAAGGGGAGCGTAAAAGTATCCAAACAAAACAAACAAGACAAATTACTCTCAGAGTTATATTTAAAATGAACAAGACCATACAGTCATTCTTCCACACTAAGGATAAAACACCTTTACAACTAGAGTCTTCTGTAATTTACAAATACACGTGTGACAGCTGCCAGGCGTCATATATAGGTAAAACAGAGAGACATCTAAAAACACGAATACACGAACACTTCGGAACCTCAGCCAGAACGGGCAAACGAATCATCAACCCATCCCACAGCGCTATAAGAGAGCACGCTCACACACACGACCACCCACTCAACAGGAACTCCTTCACTGTCCTGGACAGAGCTCGGTTCAGAGGTGACTTAGCCATCATGGAGACGCTACACACACACCTCAACAAACCCACCATTGGAGACAACTCCACATCAGTGGAGCTACTGTGTTTTTAACTTGAGGTATTATTATCTGCATTTTAACCTTTTTCTTTGTTTCTTTTACTTGTTTTTCTTCAACCCACGGTTTTATTTATTGCTGTTTTGAATCTATTGTTTTATATTGTTTTATAGCATCTGTCTACTTCACTTGTCTTGTTTGTTTTGTTTGGATACTTTTACGCTCCCCTTTAGTGTTCAATTTTAATCCGCTTGATTTTTACTAGTTTTACTGTTAAAACCTCGTTTTTGTATACACTCACCTTATCATTTTATATTTTATCTTTTCTTATGACATTGGATTGTTTTTACCGTAGATTAATCTTATTGTACTTTTATCTTACGCTGTATGTGACACTATGTTCTTGCTTTTAGGTCTGATGATGGAACATGTTCGTTCCGAAACGTAACCAACTTATTAAAGATATATATATATATATATATATATATATATATATATATATATATATATATATATATATATATATATATATATATATATATATATATATATATATATATATATATCTATATATATATATTTTTAAAATATATAGAATATTTATTGTGTATTTTTATTATATATTTTATATAAATTTACGTTATTTTAAGTGTATTTGTTTATATATTTTTCATTCAAATTTAATTATTATTTTATGTGTATTTTGTATATGTATTTCAATACAAATTTACCTAATTTTATGTGTATTTTGTATATTTATTTTCATACAAGTTTAAATTATTTTTTGTGTATTTTTGTATATAGTTTTATACAAATTTAGGTTATTTTATGTGTATTTTGTATATCTATTTTCATACAAATACACATTCTTTTATTGATATTTTGTTTATTTATTTTGACACGAATTTACATTATTTAATGTATATTTTGTATATGTATTTTAATACTTATTTACGTCATTTCATGTGTATTTTGTATATATATTTCTATAAAAATCTACCTTATTCTATGTGTATTCGTATATATATTTTGTAACAAATTTACATTGTTTTATGTGTATTTTGCATATTTTTTTAATACAAATTTGCCTTATTGTATGTGCATTTTGTATATTAATTTTAATACAAATTCAATTATTCTATGGGTACTTTTGTATATGTATTTTTAAAAAAATATGCTTTATTATATGGGTATTTTGCATCTTTATTTTCATACAAATTTACATTATTTTATTGATATTTTGTGTATTTATTTTGATACGATTTTACATTATTCTATGTGTATTTTGTATATATTTTTTTTTTTAAATGTACGTTATTTTATATGTATTTGTTTTCATTTCATACAAATTTATATTATTTTGTGTATTTTGTACATGTATTTAAATACAAATTTAACTAATTATATGTGTATTTTGTATATCTATTTTCATACAAATTGAAACTATTTTTGTTTATTTTTGTATATATTTTCATACAAATTTTCGTTATTTTATGTGTATTTTGTATTTATTTTCCTACATATATACGTTCTTTTATCTGAATTTTGTTTATTGAATTTGATACGAATTTACCTTATTTTAGGTGTATTTTGTATATATATATTTTATATAAATATAAATATACAAAATACACATTAATAACATAAATTTGTATAAAACTATACACAAAAATACACAGAAGTAACTAAATTTGTATGAAAATAGATATACAAAATACACATAAAATAAGCTAAATTTGAACTGAAATATATATACAAAGTACATAAAATAATGTAAATTTGTAATAAAATATTTATAAAAATACACATATAATAAAGTGAAATTGTATAAAAAATATATAAACAAAATACTCATTAATGAATGTAAATACGTATAAAAAATTTGTACAAAATACACATATAATAATGTAATTCGTATCAAAATAAATAAACAAAATACCAGAAAAATAATGTAAATTTGTATGAGAAAACATATATTTAAATTATTTTTTTGTGTATTTTTGTATATAGTTTTATACAAATTTAGGTTATTTTATGTGTATTTTGTATATCTATTTTCATACAAATACACATTCTTTTATTGATATTTTATTTATTTATTTTGACACGAATTTACATTATTTAATGTGTATTTTGTATACATATTTATATACGCATTTACATCATCTCAAGTGTATTTTGTATATATATTTCTATAAAAATATACGTTATTTTATGTGTATTCGTATATATATTTTGAAACAAATTTACATTGTTTTATCTGTATTTTGCATATTTCTTCAATACAAATTTACCTTATTGTATGTGCATTTTGTATATTAATTTTAATACAAATTTAACTATTGAATATGTATTTTTGCATTTATAAAAAATATGCTTTATTTTATGGGTATTTTGCATCTTTATTTTCATACAAATTTACATTATTTTATTGATATTCTGTGTATTTATTTTCATACGATTTTACAACATTCTATGTGTATTTTGTATATATATTTTATACAAATGTACGTTATTTTATGTGTATTTGTTTTCATTTCATATAAATTTACATTATTATATGTGAATTTTGGACATGTATTTAAAGACAAATTTAACTAATTATATGTGTATTTTGTATATCTATTTTCATACAAATTGAAATTATTTTTGTGTTTTTTTTTTTGTATATATTTTAATACAAATTCTCGTTATGTTATGTACATTTTGTATATTTTTTTTTCCTACAAATATACGTTCTTTAATCGGAATTTTGTTTATTTATTTTGATATGAATTTACATTATTTTAGGTGTATTTGGTATATATATTTTTATAGTATTTATATAAATTTATATGTATTTTGTATGTATATTTTCATAGAAATTTACTCTATTTTATGTGTATTCGTGTATATATTTTGATACAAATTTACATTATTGATGTGTATTTTGCATATCTATTTCAATACAAATTTACTTTATTGTATGTGCGTTTTGTATATTTATTTCAATACAAATTTAATTATTTCATGTGTATTTTTGTATATATATTTTTATGCAAATATGCGTTATTATATGGGTATTTTGCATCTTTATTTTCATACAAATTTACAATATTTTATTGATGTTTTGTTTATTTATTTTGATACGATTTATCATTATTCTATATGTATTTTGTATATGTATTCTTATACATATTTACATTATTTAATGTATATTTTGTATTTTTTTTTTTTTTTTTTTACGTCGCGGTCTATAGCGCCAGTGGCTTTCCCAGGGGCCCTGATGGTTTTAGCCGCTTCTTCCGTGGGTCCTGATGGTCGGCCCAGCCAGTTTTGGCGCAGGCGAGTGTTTATAGTGGCGCCATCTTGCATTGGCTCATGCTGCCCTCCCGGAGCTCATCTTTAATCCTAGAATCTAGAGTCCGGGATGATAGGTGGTCTTCTGGACAGCATGTGGGTAGTTTTAAGCCACTCGGCGGCGGCTGAAAAATCCCAGCTTGGTGGTACCGGGCGGGGATTGAACTCGCGTCCTCTTGAACGCGGTGGTGTTACAGCCAAATTTACGTTATTTTATGTGTATTTTTTATATATTTTCATACAAATTTACATTATTTTATGTGTATTTTGTATATGTATTTCAATACAAATTTGCCTAGTTTTATGTGTATTTTGCAAATCTATTTTCAAACAAATTTAAATTCTTTTTGTATATATTTTTATACAAATTTTAGTTACTTTATTTGTATTTTGTATATTAATTTTTATACAAATATACATTCTTTTATTGGAATTTTGTTGATTTAATTTGATACGAGTTTACATTATTTTATGTGTATTTTGTATATATATTTTTCTACGTATTTACATTATTTTATGTGTATTTTGTACTTATATTTTAATAAAAATTTGCTATATTTTATTGTGTGTATCCTTATTTATTTTGATACAAATTTGATACAAATTCATGTTATTTTATGTGTATTTGTATATATATTTTCATACAAATTTATATTATTTTATGTGTATTTTTACATAGTTTTCATTACAAATTTACCTTATTTTATGATTATTTTGTATATTTATTTGTAATGTGTATGTATGTGTATATTTGAATTTGTATTTAGGTAATTTTATGTTTATTTTCTATATATATTTTCATCCAAAATTACATTATTTTATAGGTATTTTCTTAATTTTATTCGATTCGAATTTAGATTTTTTTCATAGGTATTTTGTATACGTATTTTTATACTCATATACATTATCTAATGTGAGCTTTCTGAATATATTTTTTATGCAAATTTACTTTATTTTATGTGCATTTTTGTATATATATTTTTATAGAAATTTGCGTTATTTTATGAGTATTTTGTATATGTTTTCTCATATAAATTTACATTATTTTATTGGTATATTATTCATTTATTTTGATACGAATTACATGATTATATGTGTATTTTGTACATATTTTTTTTTACGTATTTACAATATTTAATGTGTATTTTGTTTATATATTTTAATACAAATTTACGTTATTATATGTGTATTTGTATAAATATTTTGATACAAATTTACATTGTTTTATGTATTTTGTATATATATTTCAATTCAAATTTAGCTTATTTTATGTGTATTTTGTATATCTATTTTCACACAAATTTAATTACTTTAGTGTATTTTTGCATATAGTTTTATATAAATTTACGTTATTTTATGTGTATTCTGAATATTTATATTTATACAAATACACATTCTTTTATTAGTATTTTGTTTATTTATTTTGATACGAGTTTACATTATTTTATGTGTATTTTGTATACCTTTTTTTATACGTATTTACTTCACTTTATGTGTATTTTGTAAATATATTTTCATAGAAATCTACGTTATTTTATGTGTATTCGTATATATATTTTGAAACAAATTTACATTGTTTTATATGTATTTTGCATATCTATTTCAATACAAATTTACCTTATTGTATGTGCATTTTGTATATTTATTTTAATACAAATTCAAATATTTTATGTGTGTCTTGGTATATATATTTTTATAAAAAATGCGTTATTTTATTGGTATTTTGCATCTTCATTTTCATACAAATTTACATTATTTTATTAATATTCTGTGTATTTATTTTGATACGATTTTACATTATCCTATTTGTGTTTTGTTTATATTTTTTTATACATATTTACATTATTTAATGTGTATTTTGTGTATATATTTTATACAAATTTACATTATTTTAAGTGTATTTGTTTATATATTTTCATTCAAATTTACATTATTTTATGTGTATTTTATGAATGTATTTCAATACAAATTTACCTAATTTTATTTGTATTTTGTATATTTATTTTCATACAAATTTAAATTATTTTTGTGTATTTTTGTATATAGTTTTATACAAACTTTGGTGATTTTATGTGTATATATATTTATATGTGTATATATATATATATCTTATATATATATATATATATATATATATATATATATATATATATATATATATATATATATATATATATATATATATATATATATATATATATATATATATATATATATATATATATATATATATATATATATATATATATATATATATATTTTTTATACATTTCATGTGTATTTTGTATATATATTTCTATAGAAATCTACGTTGATTTATGAGTATTCGTTTATAGATTTTGAAACAAATTTACACTGTTTTATGTGTGTTTTGCATATTTTTTCAATACAAATTTACTTTATTGTATATGCATTTTGTATATTAATTTTATGACAAATTTAATTATTCTATGTGTATTTTTGTATATGTTTTTATATAAAAATATGCTTTATTTTCTGGGTATTTTGCATCTTTTCTTTCATACAAATTTACTTTATTTTATTGATATTCTCTGTATTGATTTTGATACGATTTTACATTATTCTATGTGTATTTTGAATATATATTTTATACAAATGTACGTTACTTTATGTGTGTTTGTTTTCATTTCATACAAATTTTCATTATTTTATGTGTATTTTGTACATGTATTTAAATACAAATTTTACTAATTATATGTGTATTTTGTATATCTATTTTCATAAAAATTGAAATTATTTTTGTGTAATTTTGTATATATTTTTATATAAATTTTCGTTATTTTATGTGTATTTTGTATATTTTTTTTCCTACAAACATACGTTCTTTTATCGGAATTTTGTTTATTTATTTTGACACGAATATACATTATTTGAGGTATATTTGGTAATTATATTTTTATACTTATTTACATCAATTTATATGTATTTTGTATGAATATTTTCATAGAAATTTACTCTATTTTATGAGTATTCATATATATATTTTGATACAAATTTACATTATTGATGTGAATTTTCCATATTTATTTCAATACAAATTTACTTTATTGTATGTGCATTTCGTATATCTATTTTAATACAAATTTAATTATTTTATATGTATTTTTGTATATATATTTTTATACAAATATGCGTTATTATATAAGTATTTTGCATCTTTATTTTCATACAAATTTACATTATTTTATTGATATTCTGTTTATTTATTTTGATACGATTTAAAATTATTCTATGTGTATTTTGTATATATATGTTTATACATATTTACATCATTTAATGTATATTCTGTTCATATCCAAATGTACGTTATTTTATGTGTATATGTTTATATATTTTCATACAAATTTTCATTGTTTTATGTGTGTTTTGTATATGTATTTCAATACAAATTTGCCTAATTTTATGTGTATTTTGCATATCTATTTTCAAACAAATTTAAATTATTTTTGTGTATTTTTGTATATATTTTTATACAAATTTTTGTTATTTTATTTGTATTTTGTATATATATTTTCCTACAAATATACATTCTTTTATTGGAATTTTGTTTATTTATTTTGATACGAGTTTACATTACTTTATGTGTATTTTGCATATATATTTTTCTACGTATTTACATTATTTTATATATATTTTGTAAATATATTTTCATAAAAAATTACGTTATTTTATTGTGTGTATTCGTATATGGTTTGATACAAATTTCATACAAATTCATGTTATTTTATGTGTATTTGAATATATATTTCATATAAATTTACATTATTTTATGTGAATTTTTACATATATTTCATTACAAATTTACTTTATTTTATGTATATTTTATATATTCATTTCATGCAATTTTAAATTATTTTATGTGTATATTTGTATTTGTATTTAGGTTATTTTATGTGTATTTATTATATATATTTTCATCCGAAATTACTTTATTTTATTGGTATTTTGTTAATATATTTCGATACGAATTTAGATTATTTGAAAGGTATTTTGTATACATGTTTTTATACGCATTTACATTTTTTAATGTGTGTTTTGCATATATATTTTTATGCAAATTTACTTTATTTTATGTGCATTTTTGTACATATATTTTTAAAGAAATTAGCGTTATTTTATGTGTATTTTGTATATGTTTTCTCATACAAATTTACATTATATTATTGGTATTTTGTTTATTTATTTTGATACGAATTACATGATTATATGTGTATTTTGTACATATTTTTTTATAACGTATTTACATTATTTAATGTGTATTTTGTTTATGTGTTTTTATACAAATTTACGTTGTTATATGTGTATTTGTATAAATATTTTGATACAAATTTACTTTATTTTATGTATTATGTATATATACTTCAATTCAAATTTAGCTTATTTTGTGTGTATTTTGTATATCTATTTTCATACAAATTTAATTACTTCTGTGTATTTTTGTATATAATATTATATAAATTTACGTTATTTTATTTGTATTTTCTATATATATATTTATACAAATAAACATTTTTTTTATTTGTTATTTTATTTTGACATTATTTTATTTATTTTGTTAATTTATTTTGATACGAATTTACATTATTTTATGTAGATTTTATATACATTTTTTTATACGTATTTTCCTCATTTTATGTGTATTTTGTATATATATTTTTATAGAAATCTACGTTATTTTATGTGTATTCGTATATATATTTTGAAACAAATTTACATTGTTTTATATGTATTTTGCATATCTATTTCAATACAAATTTACCTTACTGTATGTGTATTTTGTATATTTATTTTAATACAAAATTTGTTTTTTTTATGTGTATATTTGTATATATATTTTTATAAAAAAAGACGTTATTTATTGGGTATTCTCCTTTTTTATTTTCATACAAATTTACATTATTTTATTAATATTTTGTGTATTTATTTTGATACGATTTTACATTATTCTATTTGTGTTTTGTATATATTTTTTTATACATATTTAGGTTATTTAATTTGTATTTTGTATATATATTTTATACAAATTATTTATGTATTTTTATTCAAATTTACATTATTTTATGTGTTTTTTGTATATGTATTTATATACATAATTATTTAACTAATTATATGTGTATTTTGTATATCTATTTTCATACAAATTGACATTATTGTTGTGTTTTTTTGTTTATATTTTTATACAAATTTTCGTTATTTTATGTGTATTTTCTATATTTATTTTCCTACACATATACGTTCTTTTATCGGAATTTTGTTTATTTATTTTGATTCCAATTTACTTTATTTTAGGTGTATTTGGTATATATATTTTTATACTTTTTTACATAATTTTATATGTATTTTGTATGTATATTTTCATAGAAATTTACTGTATATTATGAATATTCGTATATATATTTTGATACAAATTTACATTATTTATGTGTATTTTGCATATCTATTTCATTACAAATTTACTTTATTGTATGTGCATTTTGATTATTTATTTTAATACAAATTAAACTATTTTATGTGTATTTTTGTATATATATTTTTATGCAAATATGCGTTATTATATGGGTATTTTTTCGTCTTTATTTTCATACAAATTTACATTATTTTATTGATATTCTGTTTATTTATTTTGATACGATTTAACATTATTCTATGTGTATTTTGTATATATATTTTTTATACATATTTACATTATTTAATGTTCATTTTGTATATATATTTTATCCAAATTTACGTTATTTTATGTGTATTTGTTTATATATTTTTATACAAATTTACATTATTTTATGTGTATTTTGTATATGTATTTCAATACAAATTTGCCTAATTTTATGTGTATTTTGCATATATATTTTCAAACAAATTTAAATATTTTTTTGTGTATTTTTGTATATATTTTTATACAAATTATAGTTATTTTATTTGTATTTTGTATATATATTTTCCTACAAATATACATTCTTTTATTGTAATTTTGTGTATTTATTTTGTTACGAATTTACATTATTTTTTGTGTATTTTGTTAATATATTTTTTTATGTATTTAAATTATTTTATGTGTATTTGTATATATATTTTCATACAAATTTATATTATTTAATGTGTATTTTTACATATATTTCATAACAAATCTACCTTATTTAATGTTTATTTTGTATATTTATTTCATTCAATATTAAATTATTTTATGTGTATATTTGTATTTGTATTTAGGTTATTTTATGTGTGTTTTCTATATATATTTTCATCCAAAATTACATTATTTTTTTTGGTATTTTCTTAATTTAATTCGATACGAGTTTAGATTATTTCATAGGTATTTTGTATACATATGTTTATACTCATTTACATTATGTAATGTGTGTTTTGTATATATTTTTTAATGCAAATTTATTTTATGTGCATTTTTGTACATATATTTTTATAGAAATTTGCGTTATTTTATGTGTATTTTGTATGTGTTTTCTCATAATAATTTACATTATTTTATTGGTATTTTGTTTATTTATTTTGATACGAATTACATGATTGTATGTGTATTTTGTACATATTTTTTTATACGCATTTACGTTATTTAATGTGTATTTTGTTTAGATATTTTTATATAAAATTTACGTAATTATATGTGTATTCGTATATATATTTTGAAACAAATTTACATTATTTTATATGGATTTTGCATATCTATTTCAATAAAAATTTACCTTTTTGTATGTGCATTTTGTATATAGGTATTTTGCATCTTAATTTTCATACAAATTTACATTATTTTATTAATATTCTGTGTATATGTTTTGATACGATTTTATATTATTCTATTTGTGCTTTGTATATATTTTTTTATACATATTTACATTATTTAATGTGTATTTTGAATATATATTTCATACAAATTTACGTTATTTTATGTGTATTTGTTTATATATTTTCATTCAAATTTACATTATTTCATGTGTATTTTGTATATGTATTTCAATACAAACTTACCTAATTTTATGTGTATTTTTGCATATATCTTTTCATACAAATTTATATTATTTTTGGATATTTTTGTATATAGTTTTATACAAATTTAGGTTATTTTATTTACGCATTTACATTATTTAATGTGTGTTTTGTATATATATTTTTATGCAAATTTACTTAATTTTATGTGCATTTTTGTACAAATATTTTTATAGAAATTTGCGTTATTTTATATGTATTTGTATATGTTTTCTCATACAAATTTACATTATTTTATTGCTATTTTGTTTATCTAGTTTGATACGAATTACATGATTATATCTGTATTTTGTACATATTTTTTATACGTATTTACATTACTTAATGTGTATTTTGTTTATATATTTTGAAACAAATTTACGTTATTATATGTATTTTTATAAATATTTTGATACAAATTTACATTATTTTATGTATTTTGTATCAACATTTCAATTCAAATTTAGCTTATTTTATCTGTTTTTTGTATATAGTTTTATACAAATTTACGTTATTTTATGTGTATTTTGTATATTTATATTTATACAAATACACATTCTTTTATTGGTATTTTGTTTATTTATTTTGATACGAATTTACATTATTTTATGTGTATTTTGTATACATTTTCTTATACGTATTTACTTCATTTTATGTGTATTTTGTATATATTTTTATAGAAATCTACGTTATTTTATGTGTATTCGTATACATATTTTGAAACAAATTTACATTGTTTTATATGTATTTTGCATATCTATTTCAATTCAAATTTACCTTATTGTATGTGCATTTTGCATATTTATTGTAATACAAATTTAAATATTTTATGTATATTTTGGTATATTTATTTTTATAAAAAATGCGTTATTTAATGGGTATTTTGCATCTTTATTTTCATACAAATTTACATTGTTTTATTAATATACTGTGTATTTATTTTGATACGATCATACATTATTCTATTTGTGTTTTATATATATATATTTTTAAACATATTTACATTATTTAATGTGTATTTTGTATATTTTAAAACAAATTTACGTTATTTTATGCGAATCTGTTAAAATATTTTGATACAAATCTACATTATTTTATGTATTTTGTATATATATATTTCAATACAAATTTAGTTTATTTTATATATATTTTGTATATCTATTTTCATACAAATTTAAATTAATTATGTGTATTTTTGTATATACTTTTATACAAATTTACGTTATTTTATGTTTATTTCATATATTTATTTTCATACAAATTCACATTCTTCTATTGGTATTTTGTTTATTTATTTTGGTACGAATTTACATTATTTTATGTGTATTTTGTATATATATTTTTATACGTATTTATATCATTTTATGTGTATTTTTTTTTTTATAGAAATTTACGTTTTTTTATGTGTATTCGTATTTATATTTTAAAAGCAAATTTACATTGTTTGATGTGTGTTTTATTGATATCTATTTCAATACAAATTTATCATATTGTATGTGCATTTTGTATATTTATTTTAATACAAATTTAATTATTTGATGTGTATTTTTGTATATATGTTTAAAAAAATTTTTTTTTTTGAATGGGTATTTTGCATCTTTATTTTCATACAAATTTACATTATTTGATTGATATTCTGTGTATTTATTTTGATACGATTTTACATTGTTCTATGTGTATTTTGTATATATTTAATTTTACATATTTACATTATTTAATGTGCATTTTCTATATATATTTTATACAAACATACGTTACTTTATGTCTATTTCTTTATATATTTTCATACAAATTTACATTATTTTATATGTATTTTGTATATGTATTTCAATACAAATTTACCTAATTTTATATGGATTTTTTATATATATTTTCATACAAATTGAAATTATTTTTGTGTTTTTTTGTATGTATTTTAATACAAATTCTAGGTTTTTTATATATTATTTTGTATATTGATTTTCCTACATATATATATTCTTTTATTGAAATTTAATTTATTGAATTTGATACGACTTTACCTTATTTTAGGTGTATTTTATATATATATTTTTATACGTATTTATATCATTTTAAGTGTATTTTGCATATCTATTTCAATACAAATTTACCTTATTGTATGTGCATTTTGTATATTTATTTTTATACAAATTTAATTATTTTATGTGTATTTTAGTATAAATATTTTTATACATATATGCGTTATTTTATGGGTATTTTGCATCTTTATTTTCATAGAAATTTGCATTATTTTATTGATATTCAGTTCATTTATTTTCATACGATTTTACATTATTCTATGTGTATTTTGTAAATATTTTTTTTATACACGTTACGCTACGTTACGTTACGTTACGTGTATTTGTTGATATATGTTGACACAAATTTACAATATCTTATGTGTATTTTGTATATATATTTCAAAAGAAATTTACCTAGTTTTATGTGTATTTTGTATATCTATTTTCATACAAATTCAAATTATTTTTGGGTATTTTTTATATTTTTTAATACAAATTTTACTTATGTTATGTGTATTTTGTAATTTTTTTTTCATTCAAATATATATTATTTTATTGGTATTTTGTTGATTTATTTTGATAAGAATTTACATTATTGTATAAGTACCTTGTATATATATTTTTATACATTATTTAATGTTTATTTTGAATATATATTTTTATACTAATTCATGTTATTTTATGTGTATTTGTATATATATTTTCATACCTGTCCTATCGCTCCTGTACACCCTCTGGACCCACCGAAGAGGCGATGCTTCTGGCATTTTGCTTCAGCTCGGTGGGACGACCTGAGGATGTACTTTTCCGATTTCCCGTGGAATGATTATTGCTTCCAGGATAGAGACCCCTCTGTGTGTGCTCAGCGCATCACAGAGGTGATTGTCTCTGGAATGGAGGCATACATTCCTCGTTCTTTCTCTACTCCTCACGCTAAAAAGCCTTGGTTTAATCATGCTTGTTCTCGTGCTGTCAATGATAGAGAGATAGCTCACAAAAGGTACCAGAGCCTTCAAACTAATGCTAATTATGAACTTTACATTTCTGCCCGAAATCGTGCCAAATCTATTCACCGACTAACCAAAAATTCTTTCATTAATAGAAAATGTCAAAACCTTGCTTTCTCTAACTCTTCCCGTGACTTCTGGCATCTAGCCAAAAACATCTCCTCCAACTTCACTTCCTCATCTTTCCCTCCACTCCTTAGTCCTGACGGCAACACTGCCGTCTCATCTATCTCTAAGGCTGAACTCTTCTCTCAAACTTTTTCTAAAAACTCCACTCTGGACGATTCTGGGCATATTCCTCCTACTCATCCCCCCTCTGACTCCGTTATGCCTGTTATAAAGATTCTTCAAAATGATGTTTTCTATGCCCTCTCTGGCCTCAATCCTCAGAAGGCTTATGGACCTGATGGAGTGCCTCCTATTGTCCTTAAAAACTGTGCCTCCGTGCTGTCATCCTGCCTGGTCAAACTCTTTCGCCTCTGCCTGTCAACATCTACCTTTCCTTCTTGCTGGAAGTATGCCTTCATACAGCCTGTACCTAAGAAGGGTGACCGCTCCAATCCCTCAAACTACCGTCCTATTGCTTTACTTTCTTGTCTATCTAAAGCTTTTGAATCAATCCTTAACCGGAAGATTCAAAAGCACCTTTCCACTTCTGACCTTCTATCTGATCGCCAGTATGGGTTCCGCAAGGGGCGTTCTACTGGTGATCTCCTAGCCTTCTTAACTGACTCTTGGTCATCCTCTCTTAGACTTTTCGGTGAAACTTTTGCTATTGCGCTGGACATATCAAAAGCTTTTGATAGGGTCTGGCACAAATCTTTGCTTTCTAAACTACCCTCCTACGGTTTCTATCCTTCTCTCTGTACCTTTATCTCCAGTTTCCTTTCTGACTGTTCTATTTCTGCCGTGGTAGACGGTCACTGTTCTTCCCCGAAATCTATTAACAGTGGTGTCCCACAGGGTTCTGTCCTATCTCCCACTCTTTTTCTGTTGTTCATTGATGATCTTCTTTCCAAAACGAACTGTCCTATCCATTCCTACGCCGATGATTCCACTCTGCATTATTCAACTTCATTTAATAGAAGACCCACCCTTCAGGAACTTAACGACTCAAGGCTGGAGGCTGCAGAACGCTTAGCCTCTGACCTTACTATTATTTCCGATTGGGGCAAGAAGAACCTGGTGTCCTTCAACGCCTCAAAAACACAGTTTCTCCACCTATCCACTCGACACAATCTTCCAAACAACTATCCCCTATTCTTTGACAACACCCAGCTATCACCTTCCTCAACACTAAACATCCTCGGTCTATCCTTAACTCAAAATCTTAACTGGAAACTTCATATCTCATCTCTTACTAAATCAGCTTCCTCGAGGCTGGGCGTTCTGTACCGTCTCCGCCAGTTCTTCTCCCCTGCACAGTTGTTGTCCATATACAGGGGCCTTGTCCGCCCTCGTATGGACTATGCATCTCATGTGTGGGGGGGCTCCACTCACACAGCTCTTCTGGACAGAGTGGAGGCTAAGGCTCTTCGTCTCATCAGCTCTCCTCCTCATACTGATAGTCTTCTACCTCTTAAATTCCGCCGCAATGTTGCCTCTCTTTCTATCTTCTATCGATATTTCCACGCTGACTGCTCTTCTGAACTTGCTAACTGCATGCCTCCCCCCCTCCCGCGGCCCCGCTGCACTCGACTTTCTACTCATGCTCATCCCTATACTGTCCAAACCCCTTACGCAAGAGTTAACCAGCATCTTCACTCTTTCATCCCTCACGCTGGTAAACTCTGGAACAATCTTCCTTCATCTGTATTTCCTCCTGCCTACGACTTGAACTCTTTCAAGAGGAGGGTATCAGGACACCTCTCCTCCCGAAATTAACCTCTGATTTTGGACACTCCTTTAACCTCTGTTCGGGAGCAGTGAGTAGCGGGCCTTTTTTTCTTTTTTTTTTCTTTGTGCCCTTGAGCTGTCTCCTTAGCTGTAAAAAAAAAAAATACAAATTTATATTATTTTATGTGTATTTTGTATATATATTTCATTACAAATTTACCTTATTTTAAGTTTATTTTGTATATTTATTTCATCCAATTTTAAATTATTTTATGTGTATATTGTATTTGTATTTAGGTTATTTTATGTGTATTTTCTATATATATTTTCATCCAAAATTCCATTATTTTTTTGGTATTTTGTCAATTTAATTCGATACGAATTTAGATTATTTCATTGGTATTTTGTATACATATTTTTATACGCATGTACATTATTTAATGTGTGTTTTGTATATATATTTTTATGGAAATTTACATAAAATAAAGCATATTTTTATAAAAATACATATACAAAAGTACACATAGAATAATTGAATTTGTATTAAAATTAATATACAAAATGCAGATACAATAAGGTAAATTTGTATTAAAAAATATGCAAAATACACATAAAACATTGTAAATTTGTTACAAAATATATTTACGAATACACATAAAATAACGTAGATTTCTATAGAAATATATATACAAAATACACATGAAATGACGTAAATACGTATCAAAATATATATACAAAATACACATTAAATAATGTAAATTCGTTTCAAAACGAATAAATCAATAAAAGAATGTGTATTTGTATGAGAAAACATCTACAAAATACACTTAAAATAACGCAAATTTCTATAAAAATATATGTACAAAAATGCACATAAAATAAAGTAAATTTGTATAAAAATATATATACAAAACACACATTAAATAATGTAAATGCGTATAAAAATATGTATACAAAATACCTGTGAAATAACCTAAATTCGTATCGAATTAAATTAACAAAATACCAATAAAATAATGTAATTTTGGATGAAATTGTATATAGAAAATACACATGAAATAATAATGTAAATTTGTATCAAAATATATACGAATACACACAAAAAAATAACGTAAATTTTTATGAAAATATATATACAAAATACATATAAAATAATGTAAATACGTAGAAAAATATATATACAAAATACACATAAAATAATGTAAATTCGTATCAAAATAAATAAATAAAATTCCACTAAAAGAATGTATATATGTAGGAAAATATATATACAAAATACAAATAAAATAACTAAAATTTGTATAAAAATATATACAAAAATACACAAAAATAATTTTTGTTTGAAAATAGATATGCAAAATACACATTTAATTAGGCAAATTTGTATTGAAATACATATACAAAATACACATAAAATAATGTAAATTTGTATGAAAATATATAAACAAATACACATAAAATAAAGTAAATTTCCATAAAATATATATATACATAATATACATTAAATAATGTAAATATGTATGAAATATATATATAAAGTACACATAGAATATTGTAAAATCGTATCAAAATAAATAAACAGAATATCAATAAAATAATGTAAATTTGTATATGAAAATAAAGATGCAAAATACCGATAAAATAAAGCATATTTTAATAAAAATACATATACAAAAATACACATTGAATAATTAAGTTTGTATTAAAATTAATATACAAAATGCACATACAATAAGGTAAATTTGTATTCAAAAAATATGCAAAATACACATAAAACTGTAAATTTGTTTCAAATATATATACGAATACACATAAAATAACGTAGATTTCTATAGAAATATATGTACAAAATACACCTGAAATGATGTAAATACGTATAAAAATATATATACAAAATACACATTAAATAATGTAAATTCGCTTCAAATAAATAAAAAAAATATCAATAAAAGAATGTGTATTTGTATGAAAATAGATATACAAAATACACATAAAATAACCTAAATTTGTATAAATCTATATACATAAATACACAAAAATAATTTAAATTTGTATGAAAATAAATATACAAAATCCACATAAAATTAGGTAAATTTGTATTTAAATACATATACAAAATACACTTAAAATAATGTAAATTTGAATGAAAATATATAAACAAATACACTTGAAATGATGTAAATTTGTATAAAATATATATACAAAATACACATTAAATAATGTAAATATGTATAAAAAAATATATATACAAAACACAAATAGAATAATGTAAAATCGTTTAAAAATAAATACACAGAATATTAATAAAATAATTTAAATTTGTATGAAAACTAAGATGCAAAATACCCATAAAATAACGCATTTTTTAAAAAAATATATATAACAAAATACACATAAAATATTTGAATTTGTATTAAAATAAATATACAAAATGCACATACAATAAGGTAAATTTGTATTGAAATACATATGCAAAATACATATAAAATAATGTAAATTTGTTTCAAAATATATATACGAATACACATAAAATAACGTAGATTTCTATAAAAATACATATACAAAATACATAACTAAAATTTGTATTAAAATATATACAAAAATAAATAGAAATAATTTGAGTTTGTATGAAAATAGATATACAAAATACACATAAAACTAGGTAAATTTCTTTTGAAATATATATACAAAATACCCATAAAATATTGTAAATTTGTGTCAAAATATATAAACAAATACACATAAAATAACGTAAATTTGTATGAAAAATATATACAAAATACACATAGAATAATGTCAAATCGTATCAAAATGAATGAGCAGAATATCAATAAAATAATGTAAATTTGTATGAAAATAAAGATGCAAAATACCTATATAATAAAGCATATTTTTATATAAATACATATACAAAAATACACATAGAATAATTAAATTTGTATTAAAATTAATATACAAAATGCATATACAATAAGGTAAATATGCATTGAAAAAATATGCAACATGCACATAAAAGTGTAAGTTTGTTTCAAAATCTATATACGAATACACATAAAATAAATTAGATTTCTATAGAAATATATATACAAAATACACATGAAATGATGTAAATACGTATAAAAAAAAAAAATATATATATATATATATATATATATATATATACAAATTACACATTAAATAATGTAAACTCGCGTCAAAATAAATAAACAAAATATCAATAAAAGAACGTGTATTTGTATGAAAATACATATACAAAATATACATAAAATAAATTAAATTTGTATAAAAGTATATACAAAAATACCCAAAATTAATTTAAATTTGTACGAAAATAAATACACAAAATACACATAAAATTAGGTAAATTTGTATTGAAATACATATACAAAATACACATAAAATAATTTTAATTTGAATGAAAATATAAAAACTTATACACTTAAAATAACGTAAATTTGTATCAAATATATATACAAAATACACAATAAATAATGTAAATATGTATAAAAAAAATATATACAAAACACAAATAGAATAATGTAAAATCGTATCAAAATAAATACACAGAATATTAATATAACAATGTAAATTTGTATGAAAATAAAGATGGAAAATACCCACTAAATAACCCATTTTTTATAAAAATATTTACAAAAATACACATAAAATATTTAAATTTGTATTACAATAAATATAAAAAATGCACATACAATAAGGTAAATTTGTATTGAAATAAATATGCAAAATACATATAAAACAATGTAAATTTGTTTCAAAATATATATACGAATACACATAAAATAACGTAGATTTCTATAAAAATATATATACAAATTACACATAAAATGAAGTAAATACGTATTAGAAAATGTACACAAAATACATATAAAATAATGTAAATTCGTATCAAAATAAATAAACAAAATACCAATAAAAGAATGTGTATTTGTATAAATATAAATTTCCAAAATACACATAAAATAACGTAAATTTGTATAAAACTATATACAAAAATACACAGAAATGATAAAATTCTTATGAAAATAGATATACAAAATACAGATAAAATAAGCTAAATTTGATTTGAAATATATATAGAAAATACATAAAATAATGTAAATTTGTATCAAAATATTTACACAAATACATATAATAACGTAAATTTGTTTAAAAATATATAAACAAAATACACATTAAGTAATGTAAATACGTATAAAAAATATGTACAAAATACACATATAATCATGTAATTCGTATCAAACTAAATAAAGAAAATAGCAATAACATAATGTAAATTTGTATGAAAATAAATATACAAAATAACATAAACTAACTAAATTTTGTATAAAACTATATACAAAAAAACACAAAAATAATTTAAATTTGTATGAAAAGAAATATACAAAATAAACATAAAATTAGGTAAATTTGTATTGAAATACACTTAAAATAATGTAAATTTGAATGAAAATATATAAACAAATACACATAAAATAACGTAAATTTGAATGAAATATATATACAAAATACACATTAAATAATGTAAATATGTATAAAAAAATATATACAAAACACAAATAGAATAATGTAAAATCGTATCAAAATATATACACAGAATATTAATAAAATAATGTAAATTTGTATGAAAATTAAGATGCAAAATAACTATAAAATTACGCATATTTTATAAAGTTATAGATACCAAAATACACATAAAATATTTGAATTTGCATTAAAATAAATATACAAAATGCATATACAATAAGGTAAATTTGTATTGAAATACATATGCAAAATACATATAAAATAATGTAAATTTGTTTCAAAATATATATACGAATACACATAAAATAAGGTAGATTTCTATAAAAATATATATACAAAATACTCATAAAATAATGTAAATTCGTATCAAAATAAATAAACAAAATACCAATAAAAGAATGTGTATTTATATAAATATAAATATCATAAAAAATGTACATAAAAAATAAATTTATATAAAAATATATACAAAATACACATTAAGTAATTAAATTTGTATGAAAAAATATATAAAAAACACATAAAATAATGTAAATTTGAATTGAAATATATACAAAATACATAAAATAATGTATATTTGTATCAAAATAAAGATACAAAATTCATAAAAAATTTTATATAAAAATTTATAAACAAAATACACATAAAATAATGTAAATACGTATAAAAAAATTATACAAAATACTCACATAATAATGTAAATTCGTATCAAAATAAATAAAAAAAATACCAATAAAATAATGTAAATTTATACAAAAAAATATACAAAATACACATAAAATAACGCAAATTTCCATACAAATGTATGTACAAAAATGCACATAAAATAAAAATTGCAAAAATATATATACAAACACACATTACATAATGTAAATGAGTATAAAAAAACATATACAAAATACCTATGAAATAATCTAAATTCGTATCGAATTAATTTAAGAAAATACCAATAAAATAATGTAATTTTGGATGAAAATATATATATAAAACACACATAAAATAACCTAAATACAAATACAAATATACATATAAAATAATTTAAATTTGAATGAAAATAAATATAAAAATAATCATAAAATAAGGCAAATTTATAATGAAATATATATACAAAATACACGTAAAATAATGTACATTTGTATCAAAATATATATACAATTACACGTAAAATAACATAAATTTGTAAAAAAATATATATACAAAATACACATTAAAAAATGTATATACGTATAAAAATATATATACAAATTACAAAAAAAAATGTAAATCCGTATCAAAATAAATCAGCAAAGTATCAATAAAATAATATACATTTGTGTGAAATTAAATTTACAAAATACACAAAACATAACTAAAATTTGTATATATTAAAATCTATACAAAAAAACACAGAAATAATTTAAATTTGTAAGAAAATATATATACAAAATACACATAAAATTAGGTAAATTTGTTTTGAAATATACGTATATACAAAATACCAATAAAATATTATAAATTTCTATCAAAATATATAAACAAACAAACATAAAATAACGTAAATTTGCTTGAGAGAGAGAGAGAGAGAGAGAGAGAGAGAGAGAGAGAGAGAGAGAGAGAGAGAGAGAGAGAGAGAGAGAGAGAGAGAGAGAGAGAGAGAGAGAGAGAGAGAGAGAGAGAGAGATAGATATATATATATATATATAGAGAGAGAGAGAGAGAGAGAGAGAGAGAGAGAGAGAGAGAGAGAGAGAGAGAGAGAGAGAGAGAGAGAGAGAGAGAGAGAGAGAGAGAGAGAGAGAGAGAGAGAGAGAGAGAGAGAGAGAGAGAGAGAGAGAGAGAGAGATAGAGAGAGAGAGAGAGAGAGAGAGAGAGAGGTATCAGGACACCTCACCTGAAACTGACCTATCATTCGGCCACCTCTTTTAATTCTTTTTAAGACAGTGAGTAAGGGCTTTTTTATTAATGTTTACTTTTGTGCTTTGAGCTGTCTCTGTAAAAGGTAAAAAAAAAATATATATATATATATATATATATATATATATATATATATATATATATATATAATATATAATATAATATATATATTATATTGTTTATATAGATGATATACATTAAATAATGTAAATATGTAAGGAAAATATATACAAAATACACCTAGAATAATGTAAAATTGTATCAATATAAATATACAGAATATCAATAAAGTAATGTAAAAATTTATGAAAATAAAGATGCAAAATACCCATAAAATTACTCATATTTAAAAAAAATATGTATACAAAAATACACATAAAATAATTAAATTTGTATTAAAATAAATATACAAAATACACATACAATAAGGAAAATTTTATTAAAATAGATATGCTAAATACACATAAAATAATATATATTTGTATCAAAATATATACGAATACACAAAATAAAATAACGTAAATATTTATGAAAATATATATACAAAATACACATAAAATAATGTAAATACGTAGAAAAATATATATACAAAATACACATAAAATAATGTAAATTCGTATCAAAATGAATAAACAAAATTCCAATAAAAGAATGTATATTTGTAGGAAAATATATATACAAAATACAAATAAATTAACTAAAATTTCTATAGAAATATATACAAAAATACACAAAAATAGTATAAATTTGTTTCAAAATAGATATGCAAACTATACATAAAATTAGGCAAATTTGAATTGAAATACATAAACAAAATACACATTAAATAATGTAAAATTGTAGGAAAATATATAAACAAATACGCATAAAATAACGTAAATTTGCATAAAATATATATACAAAATATACATTAAATAAAGTAAATATGTATAAAAAATAATAAAATATATATACAAAACAGACATAGAATTATGTAAAACAGAATATCAATAAAATAATGTAAATTTGTATGAAAATAAACATGCAAAATACCCATATAATAACGCATATTTGTGTAAAAATATACATACAAAAAAACACATAAAATAATTAAATTTGTATTAAAATAAATATACAAAATGCACATTCAATAAAGTAAATTTGTATTAAAATAGATATGCAAAATATACATCAATAATGTAAATTTGTTTCAAAATATATATAAGAATACATATAAAATAAAGTAAATTTCTATGAAAATATGCATACAAAATACATATAAATGATGTAAATAAGTATAAAAATATATAAAACAAATACACCTAAAATAATTTAAATTCGTATCAAAATAAATAAACAAAATTCAAATAGAAGAACGTATATTTGTACGAAAATAAATATACAAAATACACATAAAATAACGAAAATTTGTATAAAAATATATACAAAAATACACAAAAATAGTTTCAATTTGTATGAAAATAGATATACAAAATACACATATAACTAGTTAAATTTGTATTTAAATACACATAAAATAATGTAAATTTGAATGAAATGAAAACAAATACACTTAAAATAACGTACATTTTTATAAAATATATATACAAAATACATAAAGAATAATGTAAAATCGTATAAAAAAAATACACAGAATATCAATAAAATAATGTAAATTTGTATGAAAATAAAGAAGCAAAATACCAATAAAATAAAGCATATTTTTTATAAAATACATATACAAAAATACACATAGAATAATCAAATTTGAATTCAAATTAATATACAAAATGGACATACAATAAGGTAAATTTGTATAGAAAAAATATGCAAAATACACATAAAACAATGTAAGTTTGTTTCAAAATATATAAACGAATATACATAAAATAACGTAGATTTCTGAAGAAATATATCTACAAAATACACATGAAATGATGTAAATACGTATAAAAATATATATACAAAATGCATATTAAATAATGTAAATTCGTGTCAAAATAAATAAACACAATATCATGAAAAGAATGTGTATTTGAATAAAAAAATAAATTTGTATAAAAATATATGCAAGATTCACATTAAATAATGTAAATATGTATAAAAAATATATATAAAAAAAAACAAATAGAATAATGTAAAATCGTATCAAAATAAATACAAAGAATATTAATAAAATAATGTAAATTTGTATGAAAATAAAGATGCAAAATTCCCATAAAAAAGCGCATTTTTTAAATATATATACTAAAATACACATAAAATATTTAAATTTGTATTGAAATAAATATACAAATGTACACAATAAGGTAAATTTGTATTGAAAGAGATATGCAAAAATACATATAAAATAATGTAAATTTGTTTCAAAATATATATACGAATACACATAAAATAACCTCAGATTTCTATGAAAATATGTATAAAAAATACACATAAAATTAAGTAAATACGTATAAAAAAATATATACAGAATATACATAAAATAATGTAAATTCGAATCAAAATAAATAAACAAAATACCAATAAAATAATGTGTATTTGTATAAATATAAATATACAAAATTCACATAAAATAACGTAAATTTGTATAAAATTATATAGAAAAATACACAAAAGTAGTAAAATTTGTATGAAAATAGATATACAAAATACACATCAAATAAGCTAAATTTGAATTGAAATATATATACAAAATACATAAAATAATATAAATTTTTATCAAAATATTTATACAAATAAAGATGCAAAATACCCATTAAATAATGCATATTTAAAAAAAAAACATATTAAAAAATACACATAGAATAATTAAATTTGTATTAAAATTAATATACAAAATGCACATACAATAAGGTAAGTTTGTATTGAAAGAATATGCAAAATACACATAAAACAATGTGAATTTGTTTCAAAATATATATACGAATACAAATAAAATAACGTAGATTTCTATAGAAATATAAATACAAAATACACATGAAATGATGTATATACGTATAAAAATATATATACACAATACACCTTAAATAATGTAAATTCGTGTCAAAATAAATAAACAAAATATCAAAAAAAGAATGTGTATTTGTATGAAAATAGATATACAAAATACACATTAAATATTGTAAATTTGTATAAAACTCTATACAAAAGTACACAAAAAATAATTTAAATTTGTATGAAAATAAATACACAAAATAGACATAAAATTATGTAAATTTGTATTGAAATACATATACAAAATACACATAAAATAATGTAAATTTGAATGAAAATATATAAACAAAAACACTTAAAGTAACGTAAATTTGTATGAAATATATATACAAAATTTACATTAAATAATGTATATATGTATAAAAAAATATATACAAAACACAAATAGAATAATGTAAAATAGTATAAAAATAAATACACAGAATATTAATAGAATAATGTAAATTGGTATGAAATTAGAGAAGCAAAATACCCATAAAATAACGCAATTTTTAAAAAAAATATATATACCAAAATACACATAAAATATTTAAATTTGTATTGAAATAAATATACAAAATGCACACACAATAAGGTAAATTTGTATTGAAAGAGATATGCAAAAATACATATAAAATAATGTAAATTTGTTTCAAATTATATATACGAATACACATAAAATAACCTCAGATTTCTATGAAAATATGTATAAAAAATACACATAAAATTAAGTAAATACGTATAAAAAAAATATATACAGAATATACATAAAATAATGTAAATTCGAATCAAAATAAATAAACAAAATACCAATAAAATAATGTGTATTTGTATAAATATAAATATACAAAATTGACATAAAATAACGTAAATTTGTATAAAATTATATACAAAAATACACAAAAGTAGTTAAATTTGTATGAAAATAGATATACAAAATACACATCAAATAAGCTAAATTTGAATTGAAATATATATATAAAATACATAAAATAATATAAATTTTTATCAAAATATTTATACAAAAACGTATATAATAACGTAAATTTGTATGAAAATATATAAACAAAATACTCATTAAATACTTTAAATACGCATAAAAAACCTATACAAAATACACATAAAATAACGCATATTTCAATAAAAATATATGTACCAAAATGCACGTAAATTAAAGTAAATTTGCATAAAAATATCTATAGAAACCACACATTAAATAATGTAAAGGCGTATAAAAATATGTATACAAAATACCTATGAAATAATCTAAATTCGTATCGAATCAAATTAACAAAATACCAATAAAATAATGCAATTATGGATGAAAATATTTATAGAAAATACACATAAAATAACCTAAATACAAATACAAATATACACATAAAATAATTTAAAATTGAATGAAATAAATATACAAAATAATCATAAAATAAGGTAAATTTGTAATGAAATATATGTAGAAAATACACATAAAATAATGTCAATTTGTATGAAAATATATATACTAATACACATAAAAAAACATGAATTTGTATAAAAATATATTTTCAAAATAAACATTAAATAATCTAAATGCGTTTAAAAATATATATACAAAGTACATATAAAATAATGTAAATTCGTATCAAAATAAATCAACAAAATACCAATAAAATAATAGATATTTTAATGAAAATAGATTTCCAAATACACATAACGTAACTAAAATTTGTATTAAAATATATACAAAAATACATAAAAATAATTTGAAATTGAATGAAAATAGATATACAAAATACACATAAAACTAGGTCAATTTCTTTTGAAATATATATACAAAATACCCATAAAATATTGTAAATTTGTTTCAAAATATATAAACAAATACACATAAAATAACATAAATTTGTATGAAAAATATATACAAAATACATATAGAATAATGTCTATTAGTATCAAAATGAATGAGCAGAATATCAATAAAATAATGTAAATTTGTATGAAAATAAACATGCAAAATACCCATAAAATAAAGCATATTTTTATAAAAATACATAAACAAAAATACACATAGAATAATTAAATTTGTATTAAAATTTGTATACAAAATGCATATACAATAAGTTAAATTTGTATTGAAAAAATATGCAAAATACAAATAAAAGTGTAAATTTGTATCAAAATGTATATACGAATATTTATAAAATGGATTCAATTTCTATGAAAATATATATTCAAAATACATATAAAATGATGTAAATAAGTATAAAAATATATATATATATATATCAAATACACCTAAAATAATGTAAATTCGTATCAAAATAAATATTAAAAAATTCCGATAAAAAAATGTATATTTGTAGGAAAATAAATATACAAAATACACATAAAATTACGAATATTTGTATAAAAATATTTACAAAAATACAAAAAATTAATTTCAATTTGTATGAAAATAGATATACAAAAGACACATATAATTAGTTAAATTTGTATTTAAATAAATGAACAAAATACACATAAAATAATGTAAATTTGTATGAAATGAAAACAAATTCACAAAAAATAACGTATATTTGTATAAAATATATAAACAAAATATACATAGAATAATGTAAAATCGTATCAAAATAAATACACAGAAAATCAATAAAATAATGTAAATTTGTATGAAAATAAAGATGCAAAATACCCATAAAATAATGCATATTTAAAAAAATATATATATTCAAAAATACACATAGAATAATTAAATTTGTATTAAAATAAATATACAAAATGCACATACAATAAAGTAAGTTTGTATTGAAAGAATATGCAAAATACATATAAAACAATGTAAATTTGTTTCAAAATATATATACGAATACAAATGAAATAACGTAGATTTCTATAGAAATATAAATACAAAATACACATGATATGATGTATATACGTATAAAAATATAAATACACAATTCACATTAAATAATGTAAATTCGTGTCAAAATAAATAAACAAAATATCAAAAAAAGAATGTGTATTTGTATGAAAATAGATATACAAAATACACATTAAATATTGTAAATTTGTATAAAATCTATACAAAAGTACACAAAAAATAATTTAAATTTGTATGAAAATAAATACACAAAATAGACATAAAATTAGGTAAATTTGTATTGGAATACATATACAAAATACACATAAAATAATGTAAATTTGAATGAAAATATATAAACAAAAACACTTAAAATAACGTAAATTTGTATGAAATATATATACAAAATTTACATTAAATAATGTATATATGTATAAAAAAAATATATACAAAACACAAATAGAATAATGTAAAATAGTATAAAAATAAATACACAGAATATTAATAGAATAATGTAAATTGGTATGAAATTAGAGAAGCAAAATACCCATAAAATAACGCAATTTTTAAAAAAATATATATACCAAAATACACATAAAATATTTAAATTTGTATTGAAATAAATATACAAAATGCACATGCAATAAGGTAAATTTGTATTGAAATAGATAAGCAAAATACATATAAAACAATGTAAATTTGTTTCAAAATATATATACGAATATACATAAAATAACGTAGATTTCTATAAAAATATATAGAAAATACACATAAAATGAAGTAAATACGTATAAAAAAATGTATACAAAATACACATAAAATAATGTAAATTCGTATCAAAATAAATAAATAAAATATCAATAAAAGTGTGTATTTGTATGAAAATAAATATAAAAAATACACATAAAATAACATAAATTTGTATAAAACTATGTACAAAAATACACAGAAATAATTAAATTTGTATGAAAATAGATATATAAAATACAGATAAAATAAGCTAAATTTTAATTGAAATGTATATACAAAATACAAAAAATATTGTAAATTTGTATCAATATATTTATACAAATACATATAATAACGTAAATTTGTTTAAAACTATATAAATAAAATACACATTAAGTAATATAAATACGTATAACAAATATGTACAAAAGACACATATAATCATGTAATTCGTATCAAAATAAATAAATAAAATAGCAATAAAATAAGGTAAATTTGTATGAGAATACATATACAAATACACATAAAATAACGCAAATTTCTATAAAAACATATGTACAAAAATGCATATAAAACAAAGTAAACCTGCATAAAAATATATATACAAAACACACATTATATAACGTAAATGTGTATAAAAATATGTATGCAAAATATGCAAATAATTCAAATTATTATCGAATTAAATTAACAAAATACCAATAAGATAATGTAATTCTGGATGAAAATAAGTATAGAAAATACACATAAAATAACCTAAATACTAATATAGATATTAACATAAAATAATTTAAAATTGAATTAAATAAATATACAAAATAAACATAAAATAAGGTAAATTTGTAAGATAATATATGTACAAAATACACATAAAATAATGTAAATTTGTATAAAAATATATATACAAATACATATAAAATAGCATGAATTTGTATAAAATTTATATCAAATTATATACGAATACACACAATAAAATAACGTAATTTTTTATGAAAATATATATACAAAATACAAATAAAAAATTATAAACACGTAGAAAAATATATATACAAAATACATATAAAATAATGTAAACTCATATCAAAATAAATAAACAAAATTCCAATAAAAGAATATATAGTTTTAGGAAAATATATATACAAAATACAAATAAAATAACTAAAAATTTGTTTAAAAATATATACAAAAATACACATATATAATTTAAATTTGTTTGAAAATATATAAACAAATATACATAAAATGACGTAAATTTGGATAAAATGTATATACAAAATATACATTAAATAATTTAAATATGTATAAAAATATATATACAAAATACACATAATAACATAATGTAAAATCGTATCAAAATAAATATACAAAACATCAATAAAATAATGTAAATTTGTATGAAAATAAAGATGCAAAATACTCATATAATAACGCATATTTGTATAAAAATATATATACAAAAATACATATCAAAATAATTAAATTTGTATTAAAATAAGTATGCAAAATGCAAATACAACAAAGTAAATTTGTATTGAAATAGATATGCAAAATACACATCAATAATGTAAATTTGTATCAAAATATATACGAATACTCATAAAATAGAGTAAATTTCTATGAAAATATACATACAAAATACATATAAAATGATGTAAATAAGTATAAAAATATATATACCAAATATACCTCAAATAATGTAAATTCGTATCAAAATAAATAAACAAAATTCCGATAAAAGAACATATATATGTAGGAAAATAAATATTAAAAATACACATAAAATAACGAAAATATATATAAAAATATATACAAAAATACACAAAAATAATTTCAATTTGTATTAAAATAGATATACAAAATACATATATAATTAGTAAAATTTGTATTTAAATACATGTACAAAATACACATAAAATAATGTACATTTGTGGGAAATGAAAACAAATACACATAAAGTAACGTACATTTGTATATAAAATATATACAAAATACACATAGAATAATGTAAAATCGAATCAATATAAATACACATAATATCAATAAAAAAATGTAAATTTGTATGAAAATAAAGATGCAAAATACCCATAAAATAAAGCATATTTTTATAAAAATACATATACAAAAATACACATAGAATAATTAAATTTGTGTTAAAATTAATATACAAAATGCATATACAATAAGGTAAAATTGTATTGAAAAAATATGCAAAATACACATAAAACAGTGTAAATTTGTTTCAAAAAATATATACGAATACACATAAAATAATTTTTTTATAATATATATATATATATATATATATATATATATATATATATATATATATATATATATATATATATATATATATATATATATATATATATATAAAATACACATGAAATGTTGTAAATACGTCTAAAAATATATATACAAAAAACACATTAAATAATGTAAATTCGCGTCAAAATAAATAAAAAAAATATCAATAAAAGAATGTGTATTTGTATGAAAATTGATATACAAAATACACATCAAATAACCTAAATTTGTATAAAACTATATACAAAAATACACAAATATAATTATTAAAATACACATGAAATGATGTAAATACGTATAAAAATATATATACAAAATACACGTTAAATAATATAAATTCGCTTCAAAATAAATAAACAAAATATCAATAAAAGAATGTGTATTTGTATGAAAATAGATATACAAAATACACATAAAATAACCTAAATTTGTATAAAACTATATACAAAAAAAAACAAAAATAATTTAAATTTGTATGAAAATAAATATACAAAATACACAAAAAATTTGGTAAATTTGTATTGATATACACATACAAAATACACTTAAAATAACGTAAATTTGTATAATATATGTATATATAAATATATATATATATATATATATATATATATATATATATATATATATATATATATATATATATATATATATATATATATATATATATATATATATATATATATATATATATAGATAGATAGATAGATAGATAGATAGATAGATAGATAGATAGATAGATAGATAGATAGATAGATAGATAGATAGATAGATAGATATAGAAAATACACATTGAATAATGTAAATATGTATAAAAAAATATATAGTAAACACAAATAGAATTATGTAAAATTGTATCAAAATAAATACGCAGAATATAAATAAAATAATGTAAATTTGTATATACCAAATACACATAGAATAATATCAAATCGTATCAAAATAAATCAACAGAATATCAATAAAATAATGTAAATTTGTATGAAAATAAAGATGCAAAATACCCATATAATAATGCATATTTGTATAAATATATATATACAAAAATACATATAAAATAATTAAATTTGTATTAAAATAAATATATAAAATGCACATACAATAAAGTAAATTTGAATTGAAATAGATATGAAAAATACACATCAATAATGTAAATTTGTATCAAAATATATATACGAATACTCATAAAATAGAGTATATTTCTATGAAAATATACATACAAAATACATATAAAATGATGTAAATAAGTATAAAAACATATTTACCAAACATACCTCAAATAATGTAAATTCGTATCAAAATAAATAAACAAAACTCCGATAAAAGAACGTATATTTGTAGGAAAATAAATATGCAAAATACACATCAAGTAACGAAAATTTATATAATATACAAAATATAAATACAATGTAAATTTGTTTCAAAATATATATATACATAAATAACGTATATATATATATATATATATATATATATATATATATATATATATATATATATATATATATATATATATATATATATATATATATATATATATATATATATATATATATATATATATATATATATATATATATATATATATATATATATATATATATATATATATATATATATATATATATATATATATATATATATATATATATATATATATATATATATATATATATATATATATATATATATATATATATATATATATATATATATATATATATATATATATATATATATATATATATATATATATATATATATATATATATATATATATATATATATATATATATATATATATATATATATATTTTTTTTTAAAGAGACAGTTCAAGGGCACAAAAAGTAAACATTAATAAGAAAAAGCCTGCTACTGCTGCTCCTAAAAGAATCCAAAGAGGTGGCCGAAAGATAGGTCAGTTTCGGGAGGAGAGGTGTCCTGATACCCTCCTCTTGAAAGAACTCAAGTCGTAGGCTGGAGGAAATACAGATGAAGGAAGATTGTTCCAGAGTTTACCAGCGTGAGGGATGAAAGAGTGAAGATGCTGGTTAACCCTTGCATAAGGGGTTTGGACAGTATAGGGATGAGCATGAGTAGAAAGTCGAGTGCAGCGGGGCCGCGGGAGGGGGGGAGCCATGCAGTTAGCAAGTTCAGAAGAGCAGTCAGCGTGGAAATATCGATGGAAGATAGAAAGAGAGGCAACATTGCGGCGGAATTTAAGAGGTAGAAGACTATCAGTATGAGGAGGAGAGCTGATGAGACGAAGAGCCTTAGCCTCCACTCTGTCCAGAAGAGCTGTGTGAGTGGAGCCCCCCCACACATGAGAAGCATACTCCATACGAGGGCGGACAAGTCCCCTGTATATGGACAGCAACTGTGCAGGGGAGAAGAACTGGCGGAGACGGTACAGAACGCCCAGCCTCGAGGAAGCTGATTTAGTAAGAGATGAGATATAAAGTTTCCAGTTGAGATTTTGAGTTAAGGATAGACCGAGGATGTTTAGTGTTGAGGAAGGTGATAGCTGGGTGTTGTCAAAGAATAGGGGATAGTTGTTTGGAAGATTGTGTCGAGTGGATAGGTGGAGAAACTGTGTTTTTGAGGCGTTGAAGGACACCAGGTTCTTCTTGCCCCAGTCGGAAATAATAGTAAGGTCTGAGGCTAAGCGTTCTGCAGCCTCCAGCCTTGAGTCGTTAAGTTCCTGTAGGGTGGGTCTTCTATTAAAAGAAGTTGAGTAATGCAGAGTGGAATCATCGGCGTAGGAATGGATAGGACAGTTCGTTTTGGAAAGAAGATCATCAATGAACAACAGAAAAAGAGTGGGAGATAGGACAGAACCTGGGACACCACTGTTAATAGATTTAGGGGAAGAACAGTGACCGTCTACCACGGCAGAAATAGAACGGTCAGAAAGGAAACTGGAGATAAAGGTACAGAGAGAAGGATAGAAACCGTAGGAGGGTAGTTTAGAGAGCAAAGATTTGTGCCAGACCCTATCAAAAGCTTTTGATATGTCCAGCGCAATAGCAAAAGTTTCACCGAAACGGCTAAGAGAGGATGACCAAGAGTCAGTTAAGAAGGCTAGGAGATTACCAGTAGAACGCCCCTTGCGGAACCCATACTGGCGATCAGATAGAAGGTCAGAAGTGGAAAGGTGCTTTTGAATCTTCCGGTTAACGATTGATTCAAAAGCTTTAGATAGACAAGAAAGTAAAGCAATAGGACGGTAGTTTGAGGATTGAGCGGTCACCCTTCTTAGGTACAGGCTGTATGAAGGCATACTTCCAGCAAGAAGGAAAGGTAGATGTTGACAGGCAGAGGCGAAAGAGTTTGACCAGGCAGGGTGACAGCACGGAGGCACAGTTTTTAAGGACAATAGGAGGCACTCCATCAGGTCCATAAGCCTTCTGAGGATTGAGGCCAGAGAGGGCATAGAAAACATCATTTTGAAGAATCTTTATAACAGGCATAAAGGAGTCAGAGGGGGGATGAGTAGGAGGAATATGCCCAGAATCGTCCAGAGTGGAGTTTTTAGAAAAAGTTTGAGAGAAGAGTTCAGCCTTAGAGATAGATGAGACGGCAGTGTTGCCGTCAGGACTGAGGAGTGGAGGGAAAGATGAAGAAGTGAAGTTGGAGATGTTTTTGGCTAGATGCCAGAAGTCATGGGAAGAGTTAGAGAAAGCAAGGTTTTGACAATTTCTATTAATGAAAGAATTTTTGGTTAGTCGGAAAATAGATTTGCCACGATTTCGGGCAGAAATGTAAAGTTTATAATTAGCATTAGTTTGAAGGCTCTGGTACCTTTTGTGACCTACCTCTCTATCATTGACAGCACGAGAACAAGCGTGATTAAACCAAGGCTTTTTAGCGTGAGGAGTAGAGAAAGAACGAGGAATGTATGCCTCCATTCCAGAGACAATCACCTCTGTGATGCGCTGAGCACACACAGAGGGGTCTCTATCCTGGAAGCAATATATATATATATATATATATATATATATATATATATATATATATATATATATATATATATATATATATATATATATATATATATATATATATATATATATATATATATATATATATATATATATATATATATCTATCTATATATATATATATATATATATATATATATATATATATATACAAAATACACATTAAATACTGTAAGTTCGTGTCAAAATAAATAAACAAAATATCACTAAAAGAATGGGTATTTCTATGAAGATAAATATACAAAATACACATAAAATAACCTAACTTTGAATAAAACTACATACAAACATAAACAAAACTAGTTTAAATTTGTATGAAAATATATATACAAAATACACATAAAATTTCCATTTCCATACAAATTGAAATTATTTTTTGTGTATTTTTGTATATATTTTTATACAAATTTTAGTTATTTTATATATTATTTTGTATATTTATTTTCCTACATATATACATTCTTTTATTGAAATTTAGTTTATTGAGTTTGAGACGAATTTACCTTATTGTAGGTGCATTTTGTATATATATTTTTATACGTATTTACTTCTTTTTATGTGTATTTTGTATATATATTTTCATAGAAATTTACTTTATTTTATGTGTTTTCGTATATATATTTTAATACAAATCTACATTATTTGATGTGTATTTTGCATATCTTTTTCAATACAAATTTACCTAATTGTACGTGCATTTTGAATATTTATTTTAATACAAATTTAATTATTTGATGTGCATTTTTCTTTATATATTTTCATACAAATATCCGTTATTTTATGGGTATTTTGCATTTTTACTTTCATAGAAATTTACATTATTTTATTGATATTCTGCTCATTTATTTTGATACGATTTTACATTATTGTATGTGTATTTTATATATATGTTTTTTATACATTTTTCCATTATTTGAAGTGTATTTTGTATATATATTTTATACAAATTTACATTATTTTGAGTGTATTTGTTTATATACTTTGACACATATTTACAATATTTTATGGGTATTTTTTATATATATATATATATATATATATATATATATATATATATATATATATATATATATATATATATATATATATATATATATATATATATATATATATATATATATATATATATATATATATATATATATATATTTCAAAAGAAATTTACCTACTTTTATGTGTATTTTGTATATCTATTTTCATACAAATACAGATCATTTCTGGGTATTTTAAAACAAATTTTAGTTATGTTATGTGTATTTTGTAAATTTATTTTCATTCAAATATATATCATTTTATTGGTATTTTGTTGATTTATTTTGATACGAATTTACATTATTTTATATGTACTTTGTATACATATTTTTATACGCATTTACATTATTTAATGCTTATTTTGAATCTGTATTTTTATACAAATTCATTTATGTATATATATTTTCATACAAATTGATATTATTTTAAGTGTATTTTGTACTTATATTTCATTACAAATTTACCTTATTTTATGTTTATTTTGTGTATTTATTTCATTCAATTTTTAATTATTTTATGTGTATATTTGTATTTGTATTTAGGTTATTTTATGTGTATTTTCTATATATACTTTTATCCATAATTACACTATCTTATTGGTATTTTGTTAATTTAATTCGATACGAATTTAGATTATTTCATAGGTATTTTGAATACATAATTTTTTACGCATTTACATTATTTAATATGTGTTTTGTATATATATATATATATATATATATATATATATATATATATATATATATATATATATATATATATATATATATATATATATATATATATATATATATATATATATATATATATATATATATATATATATATATATATATATATATATATTTATGCAGATTTATTTTATTTTACGTGCATTTTTGTTCATATATTTTTTATAGAAATTTGCGCTATTTTATGTGAATTTTGTATATGTTTTCTCATACAAATTTACATTAATTTATTGGTATTTTGTTTATTTATTTTGATACGAATTACATTATTAAATGTGTATTTTGTACATATTTTTTATACGTATTTAAAGTATTTATTGAGTATTTTGTTTATTTATTTTTATACAAATTTACATTATTTTATGTATTTTGTATATATATTTCAATTCAAGTTTTGCTTATTTTATGTGTATTTTGTATATCTATTTTCATACAAATTTAATTACTTTTGTGTATTTTTTTATAGCTTTATACAACTTTACGTTATTTTATGTGTATTTTGTATATTTCTATTTATACAAATACACATTCTTTTATTGGTATTTTGTTTACTCATTTTGATTCGAATTTACATTATTTTTTTTTGTATTTTATATATATTTTTTATACGTATTTACTTAATTTTATGTGTGTTTTGTATATGTATTTAAATACAAATTTTATTAATTTTATGTGTATTTTGTATATTTATTTTCATACAAATTTTAATTATTTTTGTGTGATTTTGTATATAGTTTTATACATATTTAGGTTATTTCATGTGTATTTTGTATATCTATTTTCACACAAATACATATTCTTTTATTGATATTTTGTTTATTTATTTTGACGCGAATTTACATTATTTAATATGTATTTTGTATATACATTTTTATACGTATTTACAACATTTCATGTGTATTTTGTATATATATAGTTCTATAGAAATCTACGTTATTTTAAGTGTATTCGTATATATATTTTGAAACAAATTTAATTTTAATAATAATTTAATTATTCTATGTGTATTTTTGTAAATTTATATTTATTAAAATATTCTTTATTTTATGGGTATTTTGCATCTTTATTTTCATACAAATTTACATTATTTTATTGATATTCTGTGTATTTATTTTGATTCGATTTTACATTACTCTATGTGTATTTTGTATATATATATATATATGAGAGAGAGTATAAATGGGCAGGAGATTTTTCAACCAAAGAAGCTTGTCAACCTGAACGGTGGAACAATCAAACACCAGAGACCCAGTAAAGGATACATCAATCTCACGGACAAGACACTCCTCCCCGACCAAGAAGAACTACTGAACTTTGGTCTTAATTGCCACATCCTCTCTAAACCAAGTAAACACCAGAAGAGAGTGGAGTGTGAAATACTTCTCGACGACGTTGCAAATCTGGCTAAGAAAGGAGAAGTCATCGTCAAGCCGACCTTCAAACAAGAGATAATTGCCGAATCTTCAAAAACAAGAGGAAACTTCAACAGTAAACTCATTGAACCAAGACACACCGAAGCCGCGAAGCAGTTAAAGGCGGACCATAACATCATCATCAGGAAAGCCGACAAGTCCGCTGCCTACGTGATTATGAACAAAACAGAATACCTGGAGAAAATTGACACTATTCTGGCGGACGAAAGAAAATTTGTGAAAATCAGCAAAGACCCTACGGAAGCCCTTAAGAAAAAGCTGAACAAATTCATCACCATGAGCAACATCAACAGCGAGACCATCAAAATCAACAAGGTCTCTGGTGAATATGGTATGGGCTACTGCTATGGCACCGTGAAGACACATAAACCAGGAAATAAACTCCGGCCCATCATATCACAAATCCCGACACCGACTTATAATATCGCGAAGAAACTCTGTAAGATCCTTACACCATACGTCCCAACAACATATAGCCTGAACTCAGCAACAGACTTCCTCGACATCCTGAAGAGCAACAACTCAAGAGGAATCATCGCTTCACTGGACGTTGAGTCACTCTTCACGAATGTCCCTGTTGAACGCACCATCAACTACATCGCTCAGCGAGTGTACCATGACGACAGCACCCCACCGCTCGACATCCCAGAAGCAGCTCTACGTGGCCTACTTCAATGCTGCACGAAAGAAGCACCGTTCACCTGTCCACGGGGTCAAAAATACCAGCAAATCGATGGAGTCGCTATGGGCTCTCCATTGGGAGTGCTTCTATCAAATTTCTTCATGGGCTGCATTGAAGATGAAGTTTTCAAAACAATAAACAAGCCGGACATCTACTGCCGATACATCGATGACATCTTCATCAAAACGAAGAACGAAGAAGACATGGAAGACATACGTACCTGCCTACAAGAGATCTCAGGACTTAAGTTCACAATAGAAAGAAGCGCCGAGGTTAAAATGCCGTTCCTGGACGTACTCGTCACCCAGAACCAAGAAAAATTCTCCACAAACGTCTACGTAAAACCGACGAACAATGGCCAGTGTCTCAACGGTAGAAGCGAGTGCCCTCAGCGATACAAAGACTCTACCATTGCCGCCTACATCAGAAGAGCTATCACCCACTGCAGCACGTGGAAAGAAGTCCATGGAGAAATAAGCAGATCAACCAATGTACTCCTCAGCAACGGATTCAACACCAACGACATTGAAAAGCAAGTTAAGAAGACCGTGGACAAATGGTACTGTGAAAAAGAAGACACGGCGGAGAAGAACGAGCCCATCAAACTCTACTATAAAGCACACTTCTCCACAAATTACAAAGAAGACGAGCGTATAATGCGCCAAATCGTCAAGAAAAACGTCACTCCCACCAACCCAGAAAAGAAAATAAGCCTCATCATCTACTACAGAAGTAAGAAGACCAGCCATCTCCTACTACGAAACAGCCCAGCAGTCGACAAAAAGAATACTCAACAGTCACATGTTGTATATAGGTTCACTTGCAACCAAGGAACTGTGCAGCCCTTCAATCAACCTATATCGGCATGACGACACTGGAGATTAAGCAGACGACTCAGCTATCACCTTGCATCAGGAGCGCCCAAGACCCACACTGAGCAAGTACATAAGACGAAACTTACAAGAAAAACTCTGGAAGAAAATACCGAAATAATTACAACATGCAACGACTACAGACGCCTGCCCATCTTAGAAGCGTTATACATCAAGGATATGGAGCCAAATCTTAACATCCAACAACAAGATCTGCAGGCTCTTCCAAGCATGAGGAAAGGTGTCCAGCAGGCAACGCTCAGCCAATCAGGAGCCGAGGCAGCGAGGAACCCCGGGGAGCCAGCCGTATAAAGGCAGCCCCGCGCGGACACCCAGTCATTCTCCTCTCACACCTTGAGATGGACACACTCACTCCCAACGCCACTGAAGAAAGGTCCAGGACCCGAAATCGCGATCTGGCTACGCAGATGATACCCTACGGGGATACCATCAACAAACTCCCTAAAGAGAATAAGACACTCCTTAGACAAAAAGAGAACATCTTAAAGAAAATAATCAACGCTGAACTGACAATCACTTTTAATGAAATATATATATATATATATATATATATATATATATATATATATATATATATATATATACACATATATATATATATATATATATATATATATATATATATATATATATATATATATATATATATATATATATATATATTGATATTGATATTCTGTATTTATTTTGATTCGATTTTGCATTTTTCTGTGTATTTTGAAATGTACGTTACTTATGTGTATTGTTTCATTTCATACAAATTTAAATTATTTTATGTTAATTTTTTAAATTTATTTAAATACAAATTTAACTAATTATATTTTTATTTTGTATATCTATTTTCATACAAATTGAAATTATATTTGTTTATTTTTGTATATATTTTTATATAAATGTTCGTTACTTTATGTGTATATTGTATATTTAGTTTCCTTCAACTAAACGTTTTTTAGTCGGAATTTTGTTTATTTATTTTGCTACGAATTTACATTCTATGAGGTATAATTGGTATATATATTTTTATACTTATTTACATCATTTTATATGTATTTTGTATGTATATTTTCATAGAAATTTACTTCAGTTTATAAGTATTCGTATATATATATATATATATATATATATGTATATATATATATATATATATATATATATATATATATATATATATATATATATATATATATATATATATATATATATATTGATACAAATTTACATTATTGATGTGTATTTTACATATCTAATTCAATACCAATTTAATTTATTGTATGTGCATTTTGTATATTTATTTTAATTCAAATTTAATTATTGTATATGTATTTTTGTATATATTTTAATACAAATATTCGTTATTATATGGGTATTTTGCATCTTTATTTTCATACAAATTTATATTAATATATTGATATTCTGTTTATTTATTTTGATACGATTTAACATTATTCTATGAGTATTTTAAAAATATATTTTTATACATATTTAAGATATTTAATGTTTATTTTGTATATATATATTTTATCTAAATTTACGTTATTTTATGTGTATTTGTTTATACATTTTAATACAAATTTACATTATTTTATGTGTGTTTTGTATATGTATTTCAATACAAATTTGCCTAATTTTATGTGTATTTTGCATATCTATTTTCAAACAAATTTAAACTATTTTTGTGTATTTTTGTATATATTTTTATACAAATTTTAGTTATTTTATTTGTATTTTGTATATATATTTTCCTACAAATATACATTCTTTTATTGGAATTTTGTTTATTTATTTTGATACGAATTTACATTATTTTTGTATATATATATATATATATATATATATATATATATATATATATATATATATATATATATATATATATATATATATATATATATATATATATATATATATATATATATATATATATATTTTTTTTTTTTTTTTACGTATTTACATTTTTATGTGTATTTTGTGTATATATTTTCATAAAATTTACGTTATTTTATTGTGTATATTCGTATATATTTTGATACAAATTTTAAACATATTGATGTTTTTTATGTGTATTTGTATATAGATTTTCATACATATTTACATTTTTATTTTATTTTTACATATATTTCATTACAAATTTACATTGTTTTATGTCTATTTTGTATATTTATTTCATTCAATTTTAAATTATATCATGTGTTTATTTGTATTTGTATTTATGTTTTTATGTATTATTTATATATATATATATATATATATATATATATATATATATATATATATATATATATATATATATATATATATATATATATATATATATTTTCATCCAAAACTACACTATTTTATTGGTATATTGTTAATATAACTCGATACGAATTTAGATTATTTCTAAGGTATTTTGTATACATATTTTTTATACGCATTTACATTATTTAATGTGTGTTTTGTATATATTCTTATGCAAATTTACTTTATTTTATGTGCATTTTTGTACATATATTTTTATTGATTTTGCGTTATTTATGTGTATTTTGTATATGTTTTCACTTACAAATTTACATTATTTTATTGGTATTTTTTAATTTTTTATACGAATTACCTGATTATTTGTGTATTTTCTACATATTTTTTTATACGTATTTACATTATTTAATGTGTATTTTGTTTATATATTTTCATACAAATTTACGTTATTTTATGTGTATTTATAAAAGTATTTTGATACAAATTTACATTATTTTATGTATTTTGTATATATATTTCAATTCAAATTTAGCTTATTTAATGTGTATTTTGTATATCTGTTTTCATACAAATTTAATTACTTTTGTGTATTTTTGTATACTGTTTATATAAATTTACGTTATTTTATGTGTATTTTGTATATTTATATTTATACAAACACACATTCTTTTATTAATATTTTGTTTCTTTATTTTGATACGAGTTTACATTATTTTATGTGTATTTTGTATACATTTGTTTATACGTATTTACTTCATTTTATGTGTATTTTGTATATATATTTTTATAGAAATCTTCGTTATTTTATGTGTATTCCGATATAAGGGTGCGTGGAGACATGATCGAGGTTTATAAATGGGTGAAGGGCTTTAATAAGGGAGACATTCATAAGGTTTTGTTGATAAAGAGGGGTAGGACACAAAGTAATGGGTTTAAACTGGATAAATTCAGATTCAACAGGACATAGGCAAAAATCGTTACTAACAGGGTGGTGGATGAGTGGAATAGGCTTAGCAGTCATGTGGTGAGTGCCAATACAATTGTCACATTCAAAATAGACTAGATAAATTCATGGACAGCGATATTAGGTGGGGTTAGATACACAGGAGCTTAGGGTCAAAGGAGCTGCCTCGTACAGGCCTACCGGCCTCTTGTAGACTCCTGCGTTCTTATGTTCTTATGTTCTTATATTTTGAAACAAATTGACATTGTTTTATATGTATTTTGCATATCTATCTCAATACAAATTTACCTTATTGTATGTGCGTTTTGTATATTTATTTTAATACAAATTCAAATATTTTATGTGCATTTTGTACATATATTTTGAAAGAAATTTCCGTTCTTTTATGTGTATTTTGATATGTTTTCTCATACAAATTTACATTATTTTATTGGTATTTTGTGTATTTATTTTGATACGAATTACATTATTATATGTGTATTTTGTACATATCTTTTATACTTATTTACATTATTTAATGTGTATTTTGTTTATATATTTTTATCCAAATCTACGTTATTATATGTGTATTTGTATAGTTTGATACAAATTTACATTATTTTATGTATTTTGTATATATATTTCTATTCAAATTTAGATTATTTTAAGTATATTTTGTATATCTATTTTCATACAAATTTAATTACATTATTTTATGTGTATTTTGTATATTTTTATTTATACAAATACTCATTCTTTTATTGCTATTTTGTTTATCTATTTTGATACCAATTTACATTATTTTATGTGTATTTTGTATACATTTTTTATACGTATTTACTTCATTTTATGGGTATTTTGTATATATATTTTTATAGAAATCTACGTTATTTTGTGTATTCTTATATATATTTTGAAACACATTTACATTGTTTTATATTTATTTTGCATATCTTTTTGAATACAAATTTACCTTAATGAATGTGCATTTTGTATATTTATTTTAATACAAATTTAAATATTTTATGTGTATTTTGGTATGTATATATTTTAAATAAAAAAATGTGTTGTTTTATGGGTATTATGCATCTTTATTTTCATACAAATTTACATTATTTTACTAATATTCTGTGTATTTATTTTGATACGATTTTACACTATTTTATTTGTGCTTTGTATATATTTTTTTCATACATATATACATTATATAATGTGTATTTTGTATATATATTTTATACAAATTTACGATATTTAAAGTGTATTTGTTTATATATTTTCATTCAAGTTTACATTATTTTATGTGTATTTTGTATATGTATTTCAATACAAATTTACCTAATTTTATTGTATTTTGTATATTTATTTTCATACAAATTTAAATTATTTTTGTGTATTTTTGTATGTATTTTGTATATATATTTTTAAAGAAATTTACGTTTCTTTATATGTATTTGTATATATATTTTGAAATAAATTTACATTGTTTCATGTGTGTTTTATATCTATTTCAATAAAATTTACCATATTGTATGTGCATTTTGTATATTTATTTTAATACAAATTTAATTATTTGATGTGTGTTTTGCATACATATTTTATAAAATATGCTTTTTTATGGGTATTTTGCATCTTTATTTTCATACAAATTTGCATTATTTGATTGATGTTCTGTGTATTTATTTTGATACGATTTTACATTGTTTTATGTATTTTGTATATATTTTACGTGTATATTTGTTTATGTATATGTGTTTAGGTTATTTTATGTATTTTCTATATATTTTCATTAATAATTACATTATTTTATTGGTATTTTGTTAATTTAATTCGATACTAATTTACATTATTTCATAGATATTTTGTATACATATTTTTATAAGCATTTACATTATTTCATGTGTGCTTTGTATATATATATTTTTATGCAAATTTACTTTATTTTACGTGCATTTTTGTACATATATTTTTATAGATATTTGCGTTATTTTATATATATTTTTGTATATGTTTTCTCATACAAATTTACATTACTTAATTGGTATTTTGTTTATTTATTTTGATACGAATTACATTATTATATGTCAATTTTGTACAAATTTTTTATACGTAATTACAAAATTAAATGAGTAATTTGTTTATATATTTTTTAATCAAATTCACTTTATTATATGTGTATTTTTATAAATATTTTGATATAAATTTATATTATTTTATGTATTTTGTATATACATTTCAATTCAAATTTAGCTTATTTTATCTGTATTTTGTATATCTATTTTCATAAAAATTTAATTACTTCTGTGTATTTTTGTATATAGTTTTATACAAATTTACATTATTTTATGTGTATTTTGTATACTTATATTTATACAAATACACATTCTTTTCTTGGTATTTTGTTTACTTATTTTGATACGAATTTACATTATTTTATGAGTATTTTGTATACATTTTTTTATACGTATTTACTTCATTTTATGTGTATTTTGTTATATTTTTATAGAAATCTACGTTATTTTATGTGTATTCATATATATATTTTGAAACAAATTTACATTGTTTTATATGTATTTTGCATATTAATTTCAATACAATTTTATCTTATTTTATGTGCATTTTGTATATTTATTTTAATTCAAATTTTAATATATTATGTGTATTTTGGTATATATATTTTTATAAAAAATGCGTTATTTTATTGGTATTTTGCATCTTTATTTTCATACAAATTTACATTATTTTATTAATATTCTGTGTATTTATTTTGATACGATTTTACATTATTCTATTTGTGTTTTGTATATATTTTTTTATACATATTTACATTGTTTAATGTGTATTTTGTATATATATTTTATTCAGATTAACGTTATTTTAAGTGTATTTGTTTATATATTTTCATTCAAATTTACATTATTTTATGTGTAGTTTGTATATGTATTTCCATACAAATTTACCTAATTTATATGTATTTTGTATATTTATTTTCATACAAATTTAGGTTATTTTATGTGTATTTTTGTATAAAGTTTTATGCAAATTTTGGTTATTTTATGTGTATTTTGTATATCTATTTTCATAGAAATACACATTCTTTTATTGATATTTTGTTTATTTATTTTGACACGATTTTATATTATTTAATGTGTATTTTGTATATATTTTTATACGTATTTACATCATTTCATGTGTATTTTGTATATATATAACTCTATAGAAATCTACGTTATTTTATGTGTATTTGTATATATATTTTGAAACAAATTTACTTTGTTTAATGTGTATTTTGCATATTTTTTCAATACACATTTACCTTATTGTATGTGCATTTTGTATATTAATTTTAATACAAATTTAATTATTGTATGTGTATTTTTGTATATGTATTTTTGTAAAAATATGATTTATTTTATGAGTATTTTGCATCATTATTTTCTTACAAATTTACATTATTTTATTGATATTCAGTGTGTTTATTTTCATACGATTTTACATTATTCTATGTGTATTTTTGTATATATATTTTATAAAAATGTACGTTATTTTATGAGTATTTGTTTCCATTTTATACAAATTTACATTATTTAATGTGTATTTTGTATATGTATTTAAATACAAATTTAACTAATTAATGTTTATTTTGTATATCTATTTTCATACAAAGTAAAACTATTTTTGTGTATTTTTGTACATATTTTTATACAAATTTTCGTCATTTTATGTGTATTTTGTATATTTATTTTCCTACATATATACGTTCCTTTATCTGAATTTTGTTTATTTATTTTGATACGAATTTACATTATTTTAGATGTTTTTGGTATATATATTTTATACTTATTAACATCATTTATATGTATTTTGTATTTATATTTTCATAAATTTACTTTATTTTATGTATTCGTATATATATTTTGATACAAATTTACATTATTGATGTGTATTTTGCATATCTATTTCAATACAAATATACTTTATTGTATGTGCATTTTGTATATTTATTTTAATACAAATTCAATTATTTTATGTGTTTTTTTGTGTGTATATTTTTATACATATATGCGTTATTATATGGGTATTTTCCATCTTTATTTTCATACAAATTCACATTATTTTATTAATATTCTATTTTTCTATTTTGAAACGATTTTACATTATTTTATGTGTATTTTGTATATATATTTTTATACATATTTACATTATTTAATGTATATTTTGTATATATATTTTATGCAAATTTACGTTATTTTATGTGTATTTGTTTATATATTTTCATACAATATTACATTATTTAATGTGTATTTTGTATATGTATTTCAATTCGAATTTGCCTAATTTTATGTGTAGATTGCATATCTATTTTCAAACAAATTTAAACTATTTATGTGTATATTTGTATATATTTTTCTACAAATTTTTGTTATTTTATTTGTATTCTGTATATATATTTTCCTACAAATATACATTCTTTTATTGGAGTTTTGTTTATTCATTTTGATACGAATTTACATTATTTTATGTGTATTTTAAATATATATTTTTCTACGTATTCACATTATTTTATATATATTTCCATAAAAATTTACGTTATTTTTTTTGTGTTTTCGTATATGTTTTGATACAAATTTATATTATTTTATGTGTATTTAGCATATGTATTTCAATAAAAATTTATCTTATTGTATGTGTATTTTGTATATTTATTTTAATACACATTTAATTATTTTATGTGTATTTTTGTATATATATATATATATATATATATATATATATATATATATATATATATATATATATATATATATATATATATATATATATATATATATATATATATATATATATATATATATATATATATATATATATATATAATTTTTTTTTTTAATTATGAGTAATTTTATGGGTATTTTGCATCTTTATTTTCATAAATTTTACATTACTTTATTGATATTCTGTATATTTATATTGATACAATTTACATTATTCTAGGTGTATTTTATATATTTTCCTTACATATTTACATTATTTTATGTCTATTTTGTATATATATTTTCTACGTATTTACATTATTTTATATGTACTTTGTATATATATTTTATAAAAAAATACGTTATTATATTGTGTGTATTCATATATTTTGATACAAGTTTTATACAAATTCATGTTATTTTATGAGTATATGTATAAATATTTTCATACAAATTTATATTATTTTATGTGTATTTTTACATATATTTCATTACAAATTTTCCTTATTTTATGTTTATTTTGTGTATTTATTTCATTCAATTTTAAATTATTTTATGTGTTTATTTGTATCTGTATTTACGTTATTTATGTGTATTTTCTATATATATTTTTATCCAAAATTACATTATTTTATTGGTATTTTGTTAATTTAATTCGATAAGAATTTAGATTATTTCATAGGTATTTTGTATACATATTGATACGCATTTACATTATTTAATGTGTGTTTTGTATATATATTTTTATGCAAATTTATTTATTTTCTGTGCATTTTTGTACATATATTTTTATAGAAATTTGCGTTACTTTATCTGTATTTTGTACAAGTTTTCTCATACAAGTTTACATTATTTTATTGGTATTTTGTTTATTTATTTTGATACGAATTACATGATTATATGTCCATTTTGTTCATATGTTTTATACGTATTTACATTATTTAATGTATTTTGATTTCAAATTTACGTTATTATAAATGTATTTGTATAAATATTTATATATAAATATTCATATATTTTATATGTATATATATATATATATATATATATATATTTATATATATATATATTTATATATTTATATATATGTATATATATATATATATATATATATATATATATATATATATATATATATATATATATATATATTCAAATATATATTTTATATATATATTTATATATATATACATACAATTTTAATTATTTGTATATTTTTGTATATATATATAAATTCATATATTTTATGTGTATATATATATATATTTATATAAATATACATATATATGTATATATGTTACAATATATATATATAAATATACATATATATATATATGATTTTATATAAAATTTTTATAATAAATATACAAAATGCACATAAAATAATGTAAATTTGTATTGAAATAGATATACAAAATACATATAAAATAATGTAAATTTGTTTCAAAATATATATATACAAATACATAAAATAACGTAAATTTGTATAAAAATATATACAAAATACACATAAAATCAAGTAAATTTGTATAAAATATATATACAAAATACACATAAAATAATGCAAATTGTATGAAAATATATATACAAAATTCACATAAAATAATGTAAATTTGTATAAATATAAATATACAAAATACACATAAAATAACGTTAATTTGGATAAAAATATATACAAAATAAACATTAAATAATGTAAATATGTATAAATATAAATATATATATATACATATATATATATATATATATATATATATATATATATATATATATATATATATATATATATATATATATATATATATATACAAAATACACATAGAATAATGTTAAATCGTATCAAAATAAATAAACAGAATATCAATAAAATAATGTAAATTTGTATGAAAATAAAGATGCAAAATACCCATATTATAACGCATATTTGCATAAAAATATATATATACGAAAATACACATAAAATAATTTAATTTGTTTTAAAATAAATATACAAAATGGACATACAATAAAGTAAATTTGTATTGAAATAGATATGCAAAATACACATAAATAATGTAAATTTGTATCAAAATATATATACGAATACACATAAAATAGAGTAAATTTCTATGAAAATATACATACACAATACATATAAAATGATGTAAATACGTATAAAAATATATATCATATACACCTAAATAATGTAAATTCGTGTCAAAATAAATAAACAAAATTCCGATAAAAAACGTATATTTGTAGGAAAATAAATATACAAAATACACATAAAATAACGAAAATTTGTATAAAAATATATACAAAAAAAACACAAAAATAATATCAATTTGTATGAAAATTGATATACAAAATACACATATAATTAGTTAAATTTGTATTTAAATACATGTACAAAATACACATAAAATAATGTAAATTTGTATGAAATGAAAACAAATACACATAAAATAAGGTACATTTGCATAAAGTATATATACAAAATACACATAGAATAACGGAAAATCGTATCAAAATAAGTACACAGAATATCAATAAAATAATTTAAATTTGTATGATAATAGAGATGCAAAATACCGATAAAATAAAGCATATTTTTTTAAAAAATACATATACAAAAATACACATAGAATAATTAAATTCGAATTAAAATTAATACAAAATGCACATACTATAAGGTAAGTTTGTATTGAAAAAAAATGCAAAATACACATAAAACAGTGTAAATTTGTTTCAAAATATATAAACGAATACACATAAAAAAACGTAGATTTCTATAGAAATAGATATACAAAATACACATGAAATGATGTAAATACGTATAAAGATATATATCCAAAATACACATTATATAATGAAAACTCGCGTCAAAATAAATAAACAAAATATCAATAAAAGAATGTGTGTTTGTATGAAAATAAATATACAAAATACACATAAGATAAACTAAATTTGTATAAAACTATATACAAAAATACATAAAAATAATTTAAATTTGTATGAAAATAAATATACAAAATACACATAAAATTAGGTAAATTTGTATTTAAATACATATACAAAATACACATAAAATAATGTAAATTTGAATGAAAATACATAAACAAAAAATATATACAAAACACAAATAGAATAATATAAAATCGTATTAAAATAAATACACAGAATATTAATAAAATAATGTAAATTTGTATGAAAATAAAAGGCAAAATACCCATAAAATAACGCATTTTTTTATTTATAAAAATATATATATCAAAATACACATAAAAAAAAATTTGTACTAAAATAAATATATAAAAAACACACACAATAAAGTAAATTTGTATTGAAATAGATATGCAAAATAATTATAAAACAATGTAAATTTGTTTCAAAATATATATACGAATACACATAAAATAACGTAGATTTCTATAAAAATATATATACAAAATACACATAAAATGAAGTAAATACGTATAAAAAATGTATACAAAATACACATAAAATAATGTAAATTCGTATCAAAATAAATAAACAAAATACCAATAAAATAATGTGTATTTGTATAAATATAAATATACATAATACACATAAAAAGTGTGATATAAATTTACGTTATTTTATGCGTATTTTTTTATATTTATATTTATACAAATACACATTCTTTTATTGGTATTATGTTTATTTATTTTGATACGAATTTACATTATTTTATGTGTATTTTGTATACATTTTATTTATACGTATTTACTTCATTTTATGTGTATTTTGTATATATATTTTCATAGAAATCTACGTTATTTTATGTGTATTCGTATATATATTTTGAAACAAATTTACATTGTTTTATATGTATTTTGCATATCTATTTCAATACAAATTTAAATTAGTGTATGTGTATTTTGTATAATTATTTTAATATAAATTTAATTTTTTTATGTGTATTTTGGTATATATATTTTTATAAGAAAATGTGTTATTTTATGGGTATTTTTCTTCTTTATTTTCATACAAATTAACATTATTTTATTAATATTCTGAGTATTTATTTTGATACGATTTTACAATATTCTATTTGTGTTTTCTATATATTTTTTATACATATTTACATTATTTAGTTTTTATTTTGTATATATATTTTATACAAATTTACGTTATTTTAAGTGTATATGTTTATGTATTTTCATTCAAATTTACATTATTTTATGTGTATTTTGTATACGTATTTCAACAGACATTTACCTAATTTTATGTGTATTTTGTATATTTATTTTCATACAAGTTTAAATTATTTTTGTGTATTTTTGTATATATTTTTATACAAATTTAGGTTATTTTATGTGTATTTTGTATATCTATTTTCAAACAAATACACATTCTTTTATCGATATTTTGTTTACTTATTTTGACGCGAATTTACATTATTTAATGTGTATTTTGTATATATATTTTCATACGTATTTACATCATTTTATGTGTATTTTGTATATATATTTCTATAGAAATCTACGTTATTTTATGTGTGTTTGTATATATATTTTGAAACAAATTTACACTGTTTTATGTGTATTTTGCATATTTTTTCAATACAAATTTTCCTTATTGAATGTGCATTTTGTATATTAATTTTAATACTAATTTAATTATTATATGTGTATTTTTGTATATGTAATTTAATAAAAATATGCTTTATTTTATGGGTATTTTACATCTTTATTTTCTTACAAATTTACATTATTTTATTGATACTCTTTTTATTTGTTTTGATACGATTTTACATTATTCCATGTGTATTTTGAATATATATATTTTATACATATGTACGTTATTTTATGTGTAATTGTTTTCATTTCATACAAATTTACCTTATTTTATGTGTATTTTGTACATGTATTTAAATACAAATTTAACTAATAATATGTGTATTTTGTATATCTATTTTCATAGAAATTGAAAAAAAAAATTTTGTGTATATATTTTTATACAAATTTTTGCTATTTTATGTGTATTTTGTATATTTATTTTCCCAAAAAATATACGTTCTTTTATCGGAATTTTGTTTATTTATTTTGATACGAGTTTACATTATTTTAGGGGTATTTGGTATATATATTTTTATACTTATTTGCATCATTATATATGTATTTTGTATGCATATTTTCATAGAAATTTACTCTATTTTATGTGTATTCGTATATATCTTTTGATAAAAAAAATTATTATTTATGTGTATTTTGCATATCTATTTTAATATAAATTTACGTTATTGTATGTGCATTTTCTATATTTATTTTAAAACAAATTTAATTATTTCATGTGTATTTTTGGATATTTATTTTTATTACATTTACATTATTTTATTGATATTCTGTTTATTTATTTTATTCGAGTTAATATTATTCTATGTGTATTTCGTATATATATATTTTTTAAACATATTTACATTATTTAATGTTTATTTTGTATATATATTTTATCCAAATTTACGTTATTTTATGTGTATTTCTTTATATATTTTCATACAAATTTACATTATTTTATGTGTATTTTGTATATGTATTTCAATACAAATTTGCCTAATTTTATGTGTATTTTGCATATCTATTTTCAAACTAATTTAACTTATTTTTCTGTATTTTTGTATATATTATTATACAAATTTTAGTTATTTTATTTGTATTTTGTATATATATTTTCCTAAAAATATACACTCTTTTATTGGAATTTTGTCTATTTATTTTGATACGAATTTACATTATTTTATGTGTGTTTTGTATATATACTTTTCTACGTATTTAAATTATTTTATGTGTATTTAGTATATACATTTTCATAAAAATTTACGTTATTTTCTTGTGTGTATTCGTATATATTTTGATACAAATTCTATACAAATTCATGTTATTTTATGTGTATTTGTATAAATATTTTCATACAAATTTAGATGTGTATTTTGTATTTATTTTTTTATACGTATTTACTTAATTTTATGTGTATTTTGTATATATATTTTTATAGAAATCTACGTTATTTTGTGTATTCGTATATATATTTTTAACAAATTTACATAGTTTTATATGTATTTTGCATATTTATTTCAACACAAATTTACCTTAATGAATGTGCATTTTGTATATTTATATTAATACAAATTTAAATATTTTATATGTATTTTCCATCTTTATTTTCATACAATTTTACATTATTTTATTAATATTCTGTGTATTTATTTTGATACAATTTTACCCTATTCTATTTGTGTTTTGTATATATGTTTTTAAATCAAATTTGCATTATTTAATGTGTATTTTGTATATATATTTTATACAAATTTACGTTATTTAAAGTGTATTTGTTTATATATTTTCATTCAAATTTACATTATTTTATGTGTATTTTGTATATGTATTTCAATACAAATTTACCAAATTTTATGTGTATTTTGTATATTTATTTTCATACAAATTTAAATTATTTTTGTATGTATTTTTTATATATATTTTTAAAGAAAATTACATTTTTTTTATGTGTATTCGTATATATATTTTGAAATAAATTTACCTTGTTTTATGTGTGTTTTGCATATCTATTTCAATACAAATTTACCATATTGTTTGTTCATTTTGTATATTAATTTTAATACAAATTTTATTATTTTGTGTGTATTTTTGTATATGTATATTTATAAAAAAATATGCTTTATTTTATGGGTATATTGCATCTTTATTTTCATACAAATTTACATTATTTTATTGACATTCTGTGTATTTATTTTGATACAATTTTACAGTATTCCGTGTGTATTTTGTATATATATTTTTAAAAAAATGTAGGCTAAATTTGAATTGAAATATATATACAAAATACATAAAATAATGTAAATTTATATCAAAATATTTATACAAATACACATATAATAACGTAATTTTTTTTAAAATATATGAACAAAATACACATTAAATAATGTAAATACGTATAAAAAAATATGTACAAAATACATATATAATCATGTAATTCGTATCAAAATAAATAAACAAAATACCAATAAAATAATGTAAATTTGTGTGAGAAAACATATACAAAATACACATAAAATACCGCAAATTTCTATAAAAATATATGTACAAAAATGCACATAAAATAAAGTAAATTTGCATAAAAATATATATACAAAACACACAATAGATAATGTAAATGAGTAAAAAAATATGTATACAAAGTACCTATGAAATAATCTAAATTCGTATCGAATTAAATTAAGAAAATACCAATAAAATAATGTAATTTTGGATGAAAATATATATAGAAAATATATATAAAATAACCTAAATACAAATACAAATATACACATAAAATAAAATAAAATTTGTTCATGTATTTTCATTCAAATTTACATTATTTTATGTGTATTTTGTATATGTATTTAAATACAAATTTACCTAATTTTATGTGTACTTTGTATATTTATTTTCATACAAATTTAAATTATTTTTATGTATTTTTGTATATAGTTTTATACAAATTTTGTATATTTATTTTCATACAAATACACATTCTTTTATTGATATTTTGTTTATTTATTTTGACGCGAGTTTTCATTATTTAATGTGTATTTTGTATATATATTTTTATACGTATTTACATCATTTCATGTGTATTTTGTATATATATCCCTATAGAAATCTACGTTATTTTATGTGTATTCGTTTATATATTTTGAAACAAATTTACATTGTTTTATGTGTATTTTGCATTTTTTTTCAATACAAATTTACCTTATATTATGTGCATTTTGTATATATATTTTAATACAAATTTAATTATTCTATGTGTATTTTTGTATATGTATTTTTTTTTTAAATATGCTTTATTTTATCGGTATTTTGCATCTCTATTTTCATACAAATTTCAATTATTTTATTGATATTTTGTGTACTTATTTTGAAACGATTTTACATTACTCTAAGTGTATTTTGTATATATATTTTATACAAATGTACCTTATTTTATGTGTATTTGTTTTCATTTCATACAAATTTACATTATTTTATGTGTATTTTGTACATGTATTTAAATATAAATTTAACTAATTATATGTGTATTTTGTATATCAATTTTCATACAAATTGATATTATTTTCGTGTTTTTTTTTTAATATATTTTTATACAAATTTTCGTTATTTTAAGTGTATTTTGTATATTTATTTTCCTACATATATACGTTTTTTTTTTCGGAATTTTGTTTATTTATTTTGATACGAATTTACATTATTTAGGTGTATTTGATATATATATTTTTATACTTATTTACATCATTTTATATGTATTGTGTATGTATATTTTCATAGAAATTTACTCTCTTTTATGTGCATTTGTATATATATTTTGATACAAATTTACATTATTTATGTGTATTTTGCATATCTATTTCAATACAAATTTACTTTATTGTATGTGCATTTTGTATATTTATTTTAATACAAATTAAATTATTTTATGTGTATTTTTGTATATATATTTTTATGCAAATATGCGTTACAATATGGGTATTTTGCATCTTTATTTTCATACAAATTTACATTATTTTATTGATATTCTGTTTATTTATTTTGATACGATTTAACATTATTCTATGTGTATTTTGTATATATATATTTTTTTTATACATATTTACATTATTTAATGTTTATTTTGTATATATATTTTATCCAAATTTACGTAATTTTATGTGTATTTGTTTATATATTTTCATACAAATTTACATTATTTTATGTGATTTTTTTTTATGTATTTCAATACAAATTTCCCTAATTTTATGTGTATTTTGCATATATATTTTCAAACAAATTTAAATTATTTTTTTGTATTTTTGTATATATTTTTAAAAAAATTCTACTTGTTTTATTTGTATTGTATATATATTTTCCTACAAATATACATTCTTTTATTGGAATTTTGTTTATTTATTTTGATATGAATTTTCATTATTTTATGTGTATTTTGTATATATATTTTTCTATGTATTTAAATTATTTTATGTGTATTTTGTATATACATTTTCATAAAAATTTACGTTATTTTATTGTGTGTATTCGTATATATTTTGAAACAAATTTTATACAAATTCATATTATTTTATGTGTATTTGTATATATATTTTCATACAAATTTATATGTGTATTTTGTATACATTTTTTTATACTTATTTACTTCATTTTATGTGTATTTTGTATATATATTTTTATAGAAATCTAAGTTACTTTGTGTATTCGTATATATATTTTGAAACAAATTTAAATTGTTTTATATGTATTTTGCATATGTATTTCAATACAAATTTACCTTAATGAATGTGCATTTTGTATATTTATTTTAATACAAATTTAAATATTTTATGTGAATTTTGGTATATATATATATATATATATATATATATATATATATATATATATATATATATATATATATATATATATATATATATATATATATATCTCTATATATATATATATATATATATATATATATATATATATATATATATATATATATATCGATAGATCTATATATATATATATATATATATATATATATATATATATATATATATATATATATATTTTCATACAAATTTACATTATTTTACTAATATTCTGTTTATTTATTTTTATACGATTTTACACTATTCTACTTGTGCTTTTTATATATTTTTTTCATACATATTTCCATTATTTAATGTGTATTTTGTATATATATTTTATACAAATTTACGTTATTTAAAGTTTTTTTTTACATATTTTTATTCAAATTTTCATTATTTTATGTGTATTTTGTATATGAATTTCAATACAAATTTACCTAATTTTATGTGTATTTTGTATGCTTATTTTCATAAAAATTTAAATTATTTTTGTGTATTTTTGTATGTATATTATATATATATATATATATATATATTTTTATAGAAATTTACTTTTTTTATGTGTATTCGTATATATATTTTGAAATAAATTTACTTTGTTTTATGTGTGTTTTGCATATCTATTTCAATACAAATTTACCATATTGTACGTGCATTTTGTATATTTATTTTAATACAGATTTAATTATTTGATGTGTGTTTTTTATACATATTTTTTATAAAAATATGCTTTTTTATGGGTATTTTGCTTCTTTATTTTCATACAAATTTACTTTATTTTATTGATATTCTGTGTATTTATTTTGATACGATTTTACATTATTCTATGTGTATTTTGTATGTATTTTTTTTTGCATATTTACATGCACATGGTACAAAAATGCACATAAAATAAAGTAAATTTGCATAAAAATATATATACAAAACACACATTAAATAATAAAAATGCGTATTAAAATATGTATACAAAATACCTATGAAATAACCTAAATTCTTATCGAATGAAATTAACAAAATACCAATAAAATAATGTAATTTTTTGGATGAAAATATATATAGAAAATACACTTAAAATAATCTAAATACAAATACAAATATACACATAAAATAATTTAATATTAAATGAAATAAATATACAAAATAAACATAAAATAAGGTAAATTTGTAATGAAATATATGTACAAAATACACTTAAAATAATGTAAATGTATATGAAAATATATATACAAATGCACATAAAATACCATGAATTTGTATAAAGATATATATTCAAAATAAATATCAAATAATGTAAATGCGTATAAAAATATATATACAAAGTACATATAAAATAATGTAAATTCGTATCAAAATAAATAATCAAAATACCAATAAAATAATGTAAATTTGTATGAGAAAACATATACAAAATACACATAAATATCGCAAATTTCAATAAAAATATATATAATATAATATATTTTTATACATGTTTAAAATGTTTTATACAATTTTAGGTTATTTTATGTGTATTTTGTATATCTATTTTCATACAAATACACATTCTTTTATTGATATTTTGTTTACTTATTTTGACGCGAATTTACATTATTTAATGTGTATTTTGTATATAAATTTTTATACGTATTTACATCATTTCATGTGTATTTTGTATATATATTTCTATAGAAATCTACGTTATTTTATGTGTATTCTTATATAGATTTTGAAACAAATTTACACTTTTATGTGTATTTTGCATATTTTTTCAATACAAATTTACTTTATTGTGTATGGATTTTGTATATTAATTTTAATACAAATTTAATTATTCTATGTGTATTTTTGTATATGTAGTTATATAAAAAATTTATACGCATTTACATTATTTAAAATTTATTTTGAATACAAATATACAAATTCATGGAATTTTATGTGTATTTGTATATATTTTCATATAAATTTACCTTATTTTATGTGTATTTTGTACATATATATCATTACAAATTTACCTAATTTTATGTATATTTTGTATGTGTATTTTGTATATTTATATTTATACAAATACACATTCTTTTATTGGTATTTTGTTTATTTATTTTGATTCGATTTTACATTATTTTATGTGTATTTTGTATACATTTTTTTATACGTATTTACTTAATTTTATGTGTATTTTGTATATATATTTTTATAGAAATTCACGTTATCTTATGTGTATTCGTATATATATTTTCAACAAATTTACATTGTTTTATATGTATTTTTGCATATCTCTCTCAATACAAGTTTACATTATTGTATGTGCATTTTGTATATTTATTTCAATACAAATTTAAATATTTTATGTGTATTCCTACAAATATACGTTCTTTTATCGGAATTTTTTTTATTTATTTTGATACGAATTTTCATTTTTTTAGGTGTATTTGATATATATATTTTTATACTTATTTACATAATTTTATATGTATTTTGAATATATATTTTCATAGAAATTTACTCTATATGTATATGTATAGAAAATACACATGAAATAATCTAAATTCGTATCGAAAAAAATGAACAAAATACCGATAAAATAATGTAATTTTGAATGAAAATATATATAGAAAATACACATAAAAGAACGTATATACAAATAAATATATACACATAAAATAATTTGAATTTGAATGAAAATAGATATAAAAATAAACATAAAATAAGGCAAATTTGTAATTAAATATATATACAAAATACACATAAAATAATGAAGATCTGTTTCAAAATATATATACGAATACACTTAAAATAACGTAGATTTCTATAGAAATATATATACAAAATACACATGAAATGATGTAAATACGTATAAAAATATATATGCGAAATACACATTAAATAATGTAAATTCGTGACAAAATAAATAAGGAAAATATTAATAAGAGAATGTGTATTTGTATGAAAATACATATATAAAATACACATAAAATAACGTAAATTTGTATAAAACTATATATAAAAATACACAAAAATAAATTAAATTTTTATGAAAATAAATATACAAAATACACATAAAATTTGGTAAATTTGTATTGAAATACATATACAAAATACACATAAAATAATGTAAATTTGAATGAAAATATATAAACAAATAAACTTAAATTAACGTAAATTTGTATAAAATATATATACAAAATAGTCATTAAATAATGTAAATATGTATAAAAAATATATATACAAAACACAAATAGAATAATGTAAAATCGTATCAAAAAAAATACACAGAATGTTAATAAAATAATGTAAATTTGTATGAAAATAAAGATGCAAAATACCCATAAAATAACGCATTTTCTTTATAAAAATATATTTACAAAAATACACATAAAAAATTAATTTGTATTAAAATAAATATACAAAATACACATACGATAAGGTAAATCTGTATTGAAATAGATATGCAAAATACATATAAAACAATGTAAATTTGTTTCAAAATATATATACGAATACACATAAAATAACGTAGATTTCTATAAAAATATATTTACAAAATACACATAAAATGAGATAAATACGTATAAAAAATGTATACAAAATACACATAATTTAATGTAAATTCGTATCAAAATAAATAAACAATATACCAATAAAAAAATGTGTATTTGTATTAATATAAATATACAAAATACACATAAAATAACGTAAATTTATATAAAACTATATACAAAAATACAAATAAGTAATTAAATTTGTATGAAAATAGATATACAAAATACACACAAAATAAGCTAAATTTGAGTTGAAATATATATATACAAAATACATAAAATAAAGTAAATTTGTATCAAAATATTTATACAAATACACATATAATAACGTAAATTTGTATAAAAATATATAAACAAAATACACATTAAATAATGTAAATACGTATAAAAAATATGTACAAAATACACATATAATCATGTAATTCGTATCAAAATAAATAAACAAAATACCAATGAAATAATATAAATTTGCATGAAAAAACATAAAAAAACACATAAAATAACGCAAATTTCTATGAAAATATATGTACAAAAAGGCACATCAAATAAATTTGCATAAAAATATGAGTATAAAAAAATATGAGTATAAAAATATGTATACAAAATACCTATGAAATAATCTAAACTCGTATCGAATTAAATTAAGAAAATACCAATAAAATAATGTAATTTTGGATGAAAATATATATAGAAAATACACATAAAATAACCTAAATACAAATACAAATATACACATAAAATAATTTTAAATTGAATGAGATAAATATACAAAATAAACATAAAATAAGGTAAATTTGTAATGAAATATATTTAAAAATACACATAAAATAATATAAATTTGTATCAAAATACATATATACAAATACACATTAAATAACAAGAATTTGTATAAAATTTGTATCAAAATATATACGAATACTCACAATAAAATAACGTATCAAAATAAATAAACAGAATATCAATAAAATAATGTAAATTTGTATGAAAATAAAAATGCAAAATATCCATATAATAACGCATATTTGCATAAAAATATATATACAAAAATACATATAAAATATTTAAATTTGTATTAAAATAAATATACAAAATGCACGTACAATAAAGTAAATTTGTATTGAAATAGATATGCAAAATACACATCAATAATGTAAATTTGTATGAAAATATATATACGAATACTCATAAAATAGAGTAAATTTCTATGAAAATATACATAAAAAATAGATATACAAAATACACATATAACTAGTTAAATTTGTATTTCAATACATGTACACAAAACACATAAAATAATGTAAATTTGTATGAAATGAAAACAAATACACATAAAATAACATATATTTTATATAAAATATATATACAAAATACACATAGAATAATGTAAAATCATATCAAAATAAATACACATAATATCAATAAAATAATGTAAATTTGTATGAAAAAAAAGCAAAATACCCATAAAATAAAGCATATTTAAAAAAAAATACATATACGAAAATAAACATAGAATAATCAAATTTGTATTAAAATTAATATACAAAATGCACATACAATAAGGTAAATATGTATTGAAAAAATATGCAAAATACACATAAAACAATGTAAATTTGTTTCAAAATATATATACGAATACACATAAAATAACGTAGATTTCTATAGAAATATATATACAAAATACACATGAAATGATGTAAATACGTATAAAATTATATATACAAAATACACATTAAATAATGTAAATTCGTGTCAAAATAAATAAACAAAATATCTTGAAAAGAATGTGTATTTGTATGAAAATAGATATACAAAATACAAATTAAATAACCTAAATTTGTATAAAACTATATACAAAAATACACAAAAATAATTTAAACTTGTATGAAAATAAATATACAAAAAACACATATAATTAGGTAATTTTGTTTTGAAATACATATACAAAATACAGATAAAATAATGTAAATTTGAATGAAAATATATAAACATATACACTTAAAATAACGTAAATTTGTATCAAATATATATACAAATAAACATTAAATAATGTAAATATGTATAAAAAAATAGATACAAAACACAAATAGAATAATGTAAAATCGTATCAAAATAAATACACAAAATATTAATAAAATAATGTAAATTTGTATGAAAATTAAGATGCAAAATACCCATAAAATAACTCATTTTTTATAAAAATATATATACGAAAACACCTAAAATATCTGATTTTGTATTAAAATAAGTATACAAAATGCACCTACAATAAGGAAATTTGTATTGAAATAGATACCCAAAATACATATAAAACAATGTAAATTTGTTTCAAAATATATAAAGGAATACACCTAAAATAACGTAGATTTCTATAAAAATATATATACAAAATACACATATAATTAAGTAAGTACGTATAAAAAAAGTATACAAAATACATATAAAATAATGTAAACTCGTATCAAAATAAATAAACAAAATACTAATAAAAGAATGTGTGTTTGTATAAATATAAATATACAAAATACACATAAAATAACGTAAATTTATATAAAACTATATACAAAAATACATAAAAGTAATTAAATTTGTATTAAAATAGATATACAAAATACACATAAAATAAGCTAAATTTGAAATGAAATATATAAACAAAATATATAAAATAATGTAAATTTGTATCAAAATACTTATAAAAAAAAACATATAATAACGTAAATTTGTATAAAAATATATAAACAAAATACACATTAAATAATGTAAATACGTATAAAAAAATGTACAAAATACACAAACAATCATGTAATTCGTATCAAAATATAGACAAAATACCAATAAAATAATGTAAATTTCTATGAGAAAACATATACAAAATACACATAAATAACGCAAATTTCAATAAAAATATATATAATATAATATATTTTTATACATATTTAAAATATTTAAAAGTATATTTTGTATATATATATTTTATCCAAATTTACGTTATTTTATGTGTATTTGTTTATATATTTTCATACAAATTTACATTATTTTATGTGAGTTTTGTATATGTATTTCAAAACAAATATGCCTAACTTTATGTGTATTTTGCATATCTATTTTCAAACATATTTTAATTATTTTTGTGTATTTTTGTATATATTTTTATACAAATTTTAGATATTTTATTTGTTTTTTGTATATATATTATTCTACAAATATACATTCTTTTATTGGAATTTTGTGTATTTATTTTGTTACGAGTTTACATTATTTTATGTGTATTTTGTATATATATTTTTTCTACGTATTTAAATTATTTTATGTATATTTTATAAATACAATTTCATAAAAATTTACGTTATTTTATTGTGTGTATTCGTATATATTTTGAAACAAATTTTATACAAATTCATGTTATTTTATGTGTATTTGTATATATATTTTCATACAAATTTATATTATTTTATGTGTATTTTTACATATATTTTATTACAAATTTACCTTATTTTATGTTTATTTTGTATATTTATTTCATTCAATTTTAAATTATTTAATGTGTTTATTTATATTTGTATTTAGGTTATTTTATGTGTGTTTTCTATATATATTTTCATCCAAAATTACATTAATTTATTGTTATTTTCTTAATTTAACTCGATACGAATTTAGATTATTTCATAGGTATTTTGTATACATATTTTTATACTCATTTACATTATCTAATGTGTGTTTTGTATATATTTTTTTATGCAAATTAATTTTATGTCCATTTTTGTACATATGTTTTTATAGAAATTTGCGTTATTTTATGAGTATTTTGTATAAGTTTTCTCATACAAATTGACATTATTTAATTAGTTTTTTGTTTATTTATTTTGATACGAATGACATGATTATTTGTGTATTTTGTACATATTTTTTTATACGTATTTACATTACTTAATGTGTATTTTGTTTATATATTTTTATACAAATTTACGTTATTATATGTGTATTTGTTAAAAATATTTTGAAACAAATTTACTTTATTTTATGTATTTTGTATATATATTTCAATTCAAATTTAGCTTATTTTGTGTGTATTTTGTATATCTATTTTCATACAAATTTAATTACTTCTGTGTATTTTTGTATAGAGTTTTATACAAATTTACGTTTTTGATGTGCATTTTGTATATTTATATTTATACAAATACACATTCTTTTATTGGTATTCTGGTTATTTATATTTATACGAATTTACATTATTTTATGTGTAATTTGTATACATTTTCTCTTCGTATTTAATTAATTTATGTGTATTTTGTATATATATTTTTATAGAAATCTACGTTATTTTATTTGTATTCGTATATATATTTTGAATCAAATTTACATTGTTTTATATGTATTTTTGCATATCTCTTTCAATACAAATTTACCTTATTGTATGTGCATTTTTTATATTTATTTCAATACAAATTTAAATATTTTATGTGCATTTTGGTATATATATTTTTATAAGAAATGCGCTATTTTATGGGAGTTTTGCATCTTTATTTTCATACAAACTTACATTATTTTATTAATATTCGGTGTATTTATTTTGATACGATTTTACATTATTCTATTTGTTTTTTGTATATACTTTTTTATACATATTTACATTATTTAATGTGTATCTTGCATATATATTTTATACAAAGTTATTATCTATTATCTATTTTCATACAAATACACATTCTTTTCATGATATTTTGTTTATTTATTTTGACACGAATTAACATTATTTGATATGTATTTTGTATATATATTTTTATACGTATTTACATAATTTCATATGTATTTTGTATATATATTTCTATAGAAATCTACTTCATTTTATGTGTATTCGTATATATATTTTGAAACAAATTTACATTGTTTTATATGTATTTTTGAATATCTCTTTCAATACAAATTTACCTTACTTTATATGCAATTTGTATATTTATTTCAAAACAAATTTAAATATTTTATGTGTATTTTGGTATATATATTTTTATAAAAAATGCGATAATTTTTGGGAACTTTGCATCTTTATTTTCATACAAATTTACATTATTTTATTGATTTTTTTTGTATTTATTTTGATACGATTTTACATTATTCTATTTGTTATTTGTTTATATTTTTTATTCACATTTACATTATTTAATGTGCATCTTGCATATATATATTATACAAATTTACGTTATTTTAAGTGTATTTGTATATATATTTTCATTCAAATTTACATTATTTGATGTGTATTTTGTATATATATTTCAATACAAATTTACCTAATTTTATGTGTATTTATTATATTTCTTTTCAAACAAATTTAAATTATTTTTGTGTATTTTTGTATATAGTTTTATACCAATTTAGGTTATTTTATGTACGCATTTACATTATTTAGTGTGTGTTTTGTATATATATTTTTATGCAAATTTACTTTATTTTATGTGCATTTTTGTATATATATATTTTTATAGACATTTGCTTTATTTGTATATGTTTATTCATACAAGTTTACATTATTTTATTGCTATTTTGTTTATTTATTTTGATACGAATTACATGATTATATGTGTATTTTGTACATATTTATTATACGTATTTACATTACATAATGTGTATTTTGTTTATATATTTTTAAACAAATCTATGTTATTATATGTATTTGTATAAATATTTTGATACAGATTTACATTATTTTATGTATTTTGTATGTATATTTCAATTCAAATTTAGCTTATTTTAGCTGTATTTTGTATATATATTTTCATACAAATTTAATTACTTCTGTGTATTTTTGTATATAGTTTTATACAAATTTACGATATTTTAAGTGTATTTTGTATATTTATATTTATACAAATACACATTCTTTTACTGGTATTTTGTTTATTTATTTTTATACGATTTTTGTGTATTTTGTATTCATTTTTTTATACGTATTTACTTCATTTTATGTGTATTTTGTATATATTTTTATAGAAATCTACGTTATTTTGTGTGTATTCGTATATATATTTTGAAACAAATTTACATTGTTTTATATGTATTTTTCATATCTATTTCAATACAAATTTATCTTATAGTAAGTGCATTTTGTATATTTATTTTAATACAAATTCAAATATTTTATGTGTATTTTTGTATATATAATTTTATAAAAAATGCGTTATTTTATAGGTATTTTGCAACTTAGTTTTCATACAAATTTACATTATTTTATTAATATTCTGTGTATATATTTTGATACGATTTTATATTATACTATTTGTGTTTTGTATATATTTTTTATACATATTTGCATTATTTAATGTGTATTTTTTATATATATTTTATACAAATTTACGTTATTTTAAATGTATTTTATATAATTTCATTCAAATTTACATTATTTTAAGTGTATTTTGTATATGTATTTCAATACAAATTTACCTAATTTTATGTGTATTTTATATATTTATTTTCATACAAATTTAAATTATTTTTGTGTTTTTTTTATATAGTTTTATACAAATTTAGGTTATTTTATGTGTATTTTCTATATCTATTTTCATACAAATACACATTCTTTTATTGATATTTTGTTTATTGATTTTGACGCGAGTTTACATTATTTAATGGCTTCGTACAATGAATAGACCTTTATTATTATTATTATTATTTTATTCCTATTTTGTTTATTTATTTTGATACGAATTACATGATTATATGTGTATTTTGTACATGTTTTTTATACATGTTTACATTATTAAATTGTATTTTGTTTATATATTTTTAAACAAATTAACGTTATTAAATGTGTATATGTGTAAATATTTTGATACACATTATTTCATGTATTTTGTAAATACATTTCAATTCAAATTTAGCTTATTTTATTTTTATTTTGTATATATATTTTCATACAAATTTAATTACTTCTGTGTATTTTTGTATATAGTTTTATACAAATTTACGTTATCTTATGTGTATTTTGTATATTTATATTTATACAAATACACATTCTTTTATTGGTATTTTGTTTATTTATTTTGATACGAATTTACATTATTTTATGTGTATTTTGTATACATTTGTTTATACACATAAAATAATGTAAATACGTAGAAAAATATATATACAAAATACACGTAAAATAATGTAAATATGTAAGGAAAATATATACAAAATACACCTAGAATAATGTAAAATTGTATCAATATAAATGTACAGAATATCAATAAAGTAATGTAAAAATGAAAACGAAGATGTAAAATACCCATAAAATTACTCATATTTAAAAAAATATATATATATATATATATATATATATATATATATATATATATATATATATATATATATATATATATATATATAGATAACACACTATATATTATTAATATGTATAAAAAAATATATAAAAAACACAAGTAGAATAATGTGAAATCGTATCAAAATATTTACACAGAATATTAATAAAATAATGTAAATTTGTATGAAAATTAAGATGCAAAATACCTATAAAATGACGCATTTTTTATAAAGCTATAAATACCAAAATACACATAAAATATTTGAATTTGTATTAAAATAAATATACAAAAAGCACATACAATAAGGTAAATTTGTATTGAAATAGATATGCAAAATACATATAAAATAATGTAAATTTGTTTCAAAATATATATACGAATACACATAAAATAACGTAGATTTCTATAAAAATACATATACATAATACACATAAAATTAAGTAAATACGTATAAAAATAAATAAACAAAATTCCATATAAAAGAATGTATATCTGTAGGAAAATATATACACAAAATACAAATGAAATAACTAAAATTTGTATAAAAAATATATACAAATATACACAAAAATATTTTAAATTTTTTTGAAAATAGATATAGAAAATACACATAAAATTAGGCATATTTGTATTGAAATACATATACAAAACCCACATAAAATAATATAAATTTGTATGAAAATATATAAACAAAAACACATAAAATAACGTAAATTTGGAAAAAATATAGATACAAAATATACATTAAATAATTTAAATATGTATAAAAATATATATACAAAATACACCTAGAATAAAGTAAAATCGTATCAAAATAAATAAACAGAATTTCAATTAAATAATGGACCTCAGCGAGATCATCCCCTGCCGCCGCCTCCTGCTGTCCCTCGCACGTAAGCCTCTCCATCGCCTACTCATGTCCCTCGAACGCCAACCTCGCCACCGCCTCATCCTGTCCCTCGAACGTAAACCTCGCGACCACCTCCTCCTGTCCCTCGAACGCCAACCTCGCCACCGCCTCCTCATGTCCCTCGAACGTTAACCCCGCTACAGCCTCATACTGTCCCTGGCTCGCCACCCCCGCCACCGCTTCCTCTTGTCCCTCCCACGCCTCCCACGCCATCGCCTCCTACTGTCCCTCGAACGCCACACACGCCAATGCCTCTTCCTGTCCCTCGTACGCCAACCCCGCCACCGCTTCTTCCTGTCTCTCCCACGCCACCCCCGCCATCCGCCTCTTCCTCACCCTCCCACGCCAGCCCCGCTTCCGCCTCTTACTGTCACTCGCACGCCACCCCCGGCACCGCCTCTTCCTGTCCCTCGCACGCCACCCCCGCCACCGACTCCTTTCTGACCCTTGCACGCCACCACCGCATCCGCTTCCCCCTGTCCCTCGCATGCCATCCCCGCCACCGCCTCTTCCTTTCCCTCGCACGCCACCCCCGCCACAGTCTCCTCCTGTCCCTCGCACGCCACACCCGACAACGCCTCCTCCTGTCCCTCGCATACCACACACGACATGGACTCCTCCTGTCTCTCGCACGCCATCTACGCCACCGCCTTCCCCTGTCCCTCGTACGCCACCCACGGCATCGCCTCCTCTTGTCCCTCGCACACGATCCACGATACGGCCTCCTCCTGTCCCTTGAATGTCACCCACGCCACCATATCCTCCTGTCCCTCGCTCGCCAACCCCGCCACCGCCTCCTCCTGTCCGTCGCACGCAACCCCCGCCACCGCCTCCTCCTGGAACACGCACGCCATCCCCGCCGCCGCCTCCTGCTGTCCCTCGCGCGCAAACCTCTCCATCGCCTACTCCTGTCAATCGAACGCCAACCTCGCCACCGCCTCCTCCTGTCCTCGAACGTAAACCTCGCGACGGCCTCCTCCTGTTCCTTGAACGCCAACCTCGCCACCGCCTCCTCCTGTCCCTCGCACACCAACCCAGACACCGCCTCCTCCTATCTATCGAACGCCATCCCCGCCACCGCCTACTACTGTCCCTCGCACGCCACCCCCGCCACCGCTTCCTCCTGTCCCTCTAACGTAAACCTCGCCACCGCCTCCTTCTGTCCCTCGAACGCCAACTTCGCCACCGCCATCTCCTGTCCCTTGCACGCCAACCCGGACACCGCCTCCTCCTATCTAACGAACGTCATCCCCGCCATCGTCTCCTACTGTCCCTCGCACGCCACCCCCGCCACCGCTTCCTCCTGTCCCTCTAACGTAAACCTCGCGACAACCTCCTCCTGTCCCTCGAACGCTAACCTCGCCACCGCCTCCTCCTGTCCCTCGAACGTTAACCCCGCTAGAGCCTCATACTGTCCCTCGCAAGCCACCCCCGCCACCGCTTCCTCTTGTCCCTCCCACGCCTCCAACGCCACCGCCTCCTACTGTCCCTCAAACGCAACCCCCGCCACCGCCTCCTCCTGCCCCTCGCACGCCAACCCGGCCAATGCCTGCTCCTGTCCCTCGAACGACACCCACGCCATCGCCTCCTCCTGTCCCTCGCACACGATACACGCCACGGCCTCCTCCTGTCCCTTGAATGTCACCCACGCCACCACATCCTCCTGTCCCTCGCTCGCCAACCCCGCCAGCGCCTACTCCTGTCCCTCGCACGTAGCCCCCGCCACCGCCTCCTTTGGTAGCTCGCACGCCATCCCCCCCTCCGCCTCCTGCTGTCCCTCGCACCCAAACCTCTCCATCGCCTATTCCTGTCCCTCGAACGCCACCCCCGCCACCGCCTCCTACTGTCCCTCGACCTCGCCACCGCCTCCTTCTGTCCCTTGAACGACACCTCGCCACCGCCTCCGCCTCTCCTCGCACGCCAAATTTCTGCCACCGCCTCCTCCTTCTCAGCCCCCACCCCGACAGTCTCCTCCCTGTCCCTCGACGCCACTTCCGACAACGCCTCCTGCTCCTGCCCACCATACACGCCACCGCCCTCCTCCCATCACACGCCATCCTCGCAACCGCCTCCTCATGTCCGTCGCACGCCACCCCGCCACCGACCTCCTGACCTCGTACTCCACCCACGCGGCTGCCTCCTTTCGAACGCCACCCATGCGGCCGCCTCCTCCCGTCCCTCGCACGACACCCCGCCGCCGCCGCCTCCTCGTTTCTCGCACGACACCTCTGCCGCCGCCTCCCCGTTTCCCCGCACCCCGCCGCCGCCTCCCTCGTTTCCTCGCATCGACACCCCCCGCTGCCGCCTCCTCGTTTCTCGCACGACACCCCTCTGCCGCCGCCTCCTCGTTTCCCCTGCACGACACCCCTGCCACCCTTCCTCCTTTCCAGCACGACACAACCCGCCGCCGCCTCCTCTTTGCTCGCACGCCACCCATGCCACCGCCAACTCCTCTCCTTCGAACGTTATCCCCTGCCACCGCCTCCTTTCCCTCGCACGCCACCCACCCCACCGCCTAGACCTGTCTTACGAACGCCACCCACGCGGCTGCCTCCCGTTCCTCGCACGATAACCCCGCCACCGCCTCACGGCCTCGCACTCCACCCCGCCACTGCCTCCCTCCTTTCCCCGCATCGCCACCCTGCCACCGCCTCATATGGTTCCTGCATCCACCCCGGCACCGCCTCCTGTTCCTCGCACGCCAACCTGCATCGCCCTTCCCGCGGCGGTTACTGCACCCACTCACGCCACCCGCCTCCTGTTTCTCGCACGCCAATCCCGCCACCGCCTCATGGTTACCGCACTCCACCCGCCACCGCCTCCTCCTGTTCCTCGCACGCCAACCCTGCCATCGCCTCATGGTTCCTCGCACACCACCCCCGCCACCGCCTCGTCCTGTTCCTCGCATCGCCAACTCGCCACCGTCTCCATATGGTTCCTCGCACTCCAACTCTGCCACCGCCTCATATGGTTCCGCACTCACCCCCTCCACTGCCTCACATGGTTCCTCGTAAATTAACCCCGCCACCGCCTCCTCCTGTCTTCGCACGCCAACCCTGCCACCGCCCTCCTCCTGTTCCTCGCACGCCAACCCCTGCCCGCTTCCTCCTGTTCCTCGCCGTATCGCCAACCCCTGCCACGCCCTCCTGTTCCTCACATAACCCCTGCCACCGCCTCATGGTTCTCGCACGCCACCCCGTCACCGCCTCCCCTGTTCCTCGCACGCCAACTCCGCCACCGCCTCCTCCACCTCGCACGCCAACCCCGCCACCGTCTCCTCCTGTCCTCGCATCCCCTGCCACTGCCTCATATGGTTCCTGCACTCCACCCACGCCACCGCCTCCTCCTGTCCTCGCACTCCACCCCGCCACTGCCTCATACTGCACCCACCACCTCACGCCTCCTCCTGTCCTCGCACTCCACCTCTGCCTGCCTCATATGGTTCGCACTCCACCCACGCCACCTGTCTCCTCCTGTCCTCGCACGCTAACCCCTGCCACTGCCTCATATGGTTCTCGCACTCCACCCACGCCACCGCCTCATACGGTTCTCGCACTCCACCCACGCCACCGCCTTCATATGGTTCTCGCACTCCACCCACGCCACGCCGCATATGGTTCCTCGCACCACCCACGCCACCGCTCATCCTCTGTTCTCGCACGCCAACCACGCCATCGCTCATATGGTTCTTCGCACTCCACCCACGCCACCGCCCATGGTTCCTCGCACTCCACCCTGCCACCGCCCTCAAGGCGGTTCGCACGCCACCCAGCCGCCACTGCTTCCTCCCGTTCCTCGCACGCTAACCCCGCCATCGCCTCGCGGTTAATCGCACCACCCCGCCACCGCCTCCGTTCCTCGCATCACAACCCCGCCATCGCCTCATGGTTCTCGCACGCCACCACGCCACCGCTCTCCTCCTGTTCCTCCCACGCCAGCCCCGCCACCGCCTCATATGTTTCATCGCACGCCACCCCCCCACCGCCTCTCCTGTCCTCGCACGCCACCCTGCCACTGCTCTCCTGTTCGCACGCCAACCTGCCATCGCCTCACAGGTTCCTTCGCACTCCAAACCCCGCCACCGCTCTCCTGTTCCTCGCACGCTTAACCCCCGCCACCGCCTCATGGTTCCTCGCACTCCACCCCCGCCACCGCCTCCTCCTGCTCCCCGCATCAGCTCCCTGCCATCAGCCTCATGGTTCTTCGCACTCCACCCATGCCACCGCCTCCTCCAGTTCCTCACACTTGCAATCCCCTGCCACGCCTCATATGGTTCCTCGCACTCCACCCCCGCCACCGCCTCCTCCTGTCCTCGCACGCCAACCTCTGCCACCGCTCATATGGTTCCTCGCACTCCACCCCGCCACTGCCTCCTCCTGTTCCTCGTACCCACCCTGCCACCGCCTCATATGGTTCCTCGCACTCCACCTCGCCACCGCCTCTCCTGTTCGCACGTTGTCTCGCCACTGCCTCCTCCTGTTCTCGCCCACCTCGCCATTCCTCGCACTCCACCCCGCCACTGCCTCCTCCTGTTCCTCGTACGCCAACCCTGCCACCGCCTCCTCCTGCCTCGCACTGGCTGTTCCCTGCCACCGCTTTCTTTCCTAATTTCCACCGCCTCCCTCTGTCCCTCGCACGCCAAATCTGCCACCGCCTTCATATGGTTCCTCGCACCCACCCCCCGCCACCTCCCACCCTCGCATCGCCACCCCCCCATCGCCCTGGCAAGGTTCCTCGCACGCCATCCCTCGCCATTGCTCTCCTCCTGTCCGCACGCCAACCTGCCACCGCCTGTCCCTCGCACGCCAACCCCGCCACCGCCTCATATGTTCCTCGCACTAATTTCCACGCCACCGCTTCCTCCCCAACCTTCGCACTCCACCCCCGCCACGCCCCTGCGCGGCTCATCGCACCACCACGCCACCGCCTCCTCCTGTCCTCGCACGCCAACCCCCCTCCATCGCCCTCATATGGTTCCTCGCACGCCACCCACGCCACCGCCTCCCTCCTGTTCCTCGCATCGCCAGCCTGCCACCGCCTCATATGGTTCATCGCACGCCACCCCCCCACCGCCTTCCTCCTGTCCTCGCACGCCAAACTCTGCCACTGCTCTCTCCTGTTCCTCGCACACCAACCCCGCCATCGCCTCATGGTTTCGCACTCAACCGCCACTGCCTCCTCCTGTTCCTCGCATCGCCAACCCCGCCACCGCCTCATATGGTTCCTCGCACTCACCCTGCCACCGCCTCCTGCCCCCGCACGCCAGCCCCACCGCCTTATGTTCGCACCTGTTCCACGCCACCGCCTCTCCTGTTCCTCACATTGCCAACCCCGCCACCGCCTCATATGGTTTCGCACTCCACCCCTGCCACCGCCTCTTCCTGTCCTCGTGACGTTACCTTCGCCACCGCCTCTCCTTTCCTCGCACGCTAACCCCGCCACCGCCTTCGCGGTTCATCGCACTCCACCCACGACACCGCTCTTCCTGTACCAGACTCAATTCCCCGCCACCGCCTCATGGTTCCCTCCACGCCACCGCCTCCTTCTGTCCTCGCATCGCCAACCCGCCACCGCTTCATATGGTTCGCACCTCCACCCACGCCACCGCCTCCTCTGTCCTTCGCACGTTATCCCAGCCACCGCTTCATATGGTTCGCACTCCACCACGCCACCGCCTCCTCCTGTCCCTCGCATCGCCAACCCCGCCACTGCCTCATGGTTCTCGCACCATCCACGCCACCGCCTCCTCCTGTCCTCTGCACTCCCCGCCACCGCCTCATGGTTCCTCGCACTCCACCCCGCCACCGTCTCCTCCTGTCCTCGCATGCTAATCCCCGCCACCGCCTCATGACCTCGCACCCCTCGCCACCGCCTCCTGTCCCCGCCAACTCTGCCACCGCTCATGGTTCTCGCACTCACCTCAGCTCACGCCTCCTCCTGCTCCTGCACTCCACCGCCACCGCCTCATGGTTCCTGCACCAGTCTGCACGTTGGCTCCCACCTCATGGGTTCCTCGCACTCACTCACGTGCCAGTCCCTCGCACCATCCCAGCCACCGCCTCATATTCATCGCACTCCACGCCACCGCCTCTGTCCCCAGACGCCACCAACGTTCACCACGCTACCGCCTCTGTCTGCACGTTGTTCTCGCCACCGCCTCACAGGACTCATCGCATGCCTTCCCCACCTATCAACTCCCGCCATCAGCCGCCTGTTCCCGACGCTGTCCTGCCTCCCGCCCTCACCACCTGCTCAGCCCCTCGCACTCCACTCGCCACCGCCTGTCCTCGCACGTTCCTGTCTCTTCGCACGTTATCGCCCGCCACTGCCTGGGAGCTCATCGCACTCCACCCACGCCACCGTTCTCAGACTTCACGCCACCGCCCGCAGGACCTGCACCATCGCCACCCTGTCCCTCGCAGCACCTGCCTCGCACCCCACCACGCCACCGCCTCTGTCTCGCACCATCCCAGCCACCGCCTCATAGAGTTCTCACATGCCTCAGTCTGCACGTACTTTCGCACTTCATTCATGTTATCAAGCCTTTCCTAACCATCGTTTCATATGCCACCACCTCAAGTCGTCTTCCCAGTCTTCGCATGCCACCCTTCCACGTTCATATGACTTCTTCATTTCCACTCTGGTCAAACATCCTTCAGCACCTCGCACTCCACGCTTGTCCTTCGCATTCCCGCCACCGTTCATTCGGTTCTCACCACCCACGCCACCGTTCCCCGTCCTTCGCCGCCACCGCTCCGCGGAACCGTACCCACGCCACCGCCTCATATTCGCACTTCACGCCACCGCTCTTCCTTCGTCTTTTTCGCACTTCACTCGCCACCGCTCAATTTCATTCCGCACTCATTCCACGCCACCGTTCTTCGTCCAGCACTCCCGCCACCGCCCGCTGCATTCATCTAATGCCAACAGTTCGATAGTTCGCATTCCATTTGTTATCGTTATTGTTTCATGTTATTGCCTTCTGTTCCTCGCATTGTTCAGTACGCCACGCCACCGCCTCATATTCTTCGCATTTCATTTCAGCCAATTGTTCTTCGCCACGTTATCGCCTTCACCAGATTATTTCGTTACCGCTTCTTCACGCGTATCGCTAACCCCGCCATCGTATCATGGGAGTCCTTCAGACGCCACTTCCACGCCACCCAGCCTCCTGTTCCCAGTCCCGCCACCGTCTCATCAGACGTCATTCTCCCTGCCTGCCTCCTGTCCCACTGCACTTCCTGTCCCATCGTACCTCCGCCCTGAGCTGCCTCTGTTCCTTCACAGCACGCCCGCCACCGTCCGAGGCCTCTGCACTCACCTCGTCGCTCTCACCCTTCGCACCCCGCCACCGCTCATAGCCAGACCACCCCGGGCTAATGCCTCCCGGCCACCGCCTCATATGTTCCTTCTGCAGCTCACCCGCCAACGCCTTCCTGTTCCCGCACTGTCTCCACCGCTCATGGTCTCGCACCCACTCCTGCCACTGCCTGCACTGTTATCTCCCGCCACTGCCTCATATGAGCCCCTGCATAATTCTCAAGCACCATTTCAGCTGTCAGCCTCCTTCTGTTCCTCGCCAGAGCCGTTAACCCCCGCCATCGACGGAGACCGGTTTCACGCCACCGTTCTTCGTTCCTCGCATTAGTTCGCCAACCCGCCTCAGGCGGATTGCACGTGCCACCTTCCTCCACCGTTCTCCTCCTGTCCCCATTGCCTCCACTCTTCGCAGCTGTCTTTCACCAGCACAGCACTGCCTCATATGACCTTCGCACCCACTCGTCACGCTTTCACCTTTTGCCAACCCCGCCACCGCCCGAGACCTTCGTACTTCACTCGCCATCGTTCTCCTTCCAATTTCGCACCACCTTCCGCCACTATTCCCGACTTCAATTCTTTTCGCCAACGTTTCCGTTCCTGCACGCCAACCTCCACCGTTCTTCGCATTTACGTCGTTTCAACCTCGCATCGCCCCCGCCACCGCTCATATGGTTCTTCGCACCCCGCCATCAGCCATATATTTCTCTCATTACCGCTTCCTTCCGTTTTACACCATCGTTCGTTATCGCCTCCTCCCTGCCAGCACGTTAATCTTCGCCATCGCCCAGGTTCCCCTTCGCACTTCATCAGCCACCGTTTTCTTCCGCTCCCTTCGCAGTTTCGCCACCTTCTGTCCTTCGCACTTCGCGCCACCGCTCCATTAATGGTTCAGCCACGCGGGTTTTCGCATCACTTTCGTGCCATCGCCTCCTCTCTGTTCCTCGACGCTAACCCTGCCATTACCTTCGCAGCCTGCCACGCCTTCAGCTCGCACTGCACTTCATTTCGGGTTACCGTTCTTTCATCCCTCAGACAGCCACGCACACCGCTCCCATTGTTCTTTCGCACGTTGCCGCCCCGTCTGTCGAACAGACGCGCCACCGCCTCCTTCAGTCATTCACGCCACCTGCCACCGCCTCCTCCTTCCTTGCATCGCCGTCTTCCTGTCCTCGGCAGTTAACCTGTCACCGCTTCTTCCTGCTCTCAGACAGGCTGTTATCGCCTCCTCCGTCCATTCCACGCCACCTTACGCCGCAGCCCTCATTCTTTCCTCGCACGACACCTCGCCGTCGCCTCGCTCTCGCATCGACACCCCTCGCAGCTCCTTTCCCCCACGACACCCCTGCCGCAGCCTGTTTCTTCAATGATTCTGCCGACGCATCCTCCTTTCCCTCATCGACACTCCGCGCTGCCTCCTTTCATTTTCATCACAATCTATGCCACCTACTACCCCTTTTCTCCCAAATGTTGATCTCGGCACAGCTTCCTTATTTCCTCCACGACTCCCCGCCACCTCCTTCTACTCTCCTCTAACGTCACTCCCCTGCAACGTTTTCTGTCCCCCACGCCAACCCTGCCATTGCATTCTCATGTCCCTCTGCAAGCCACCCCGCCACCACCTCCTCCTATCTATCGAGCGACGCCACTGCCTCCCACTGTCCTCGCACGCCACCCTGCATCAAACCTGGACATATAACCAAGCTAAGAGTAGTAATCCCACCCAGACAGCTGGCCAAGGTCCACCCAAACAGTTACCTAGATCAGCATCCCACCCAGACAATTTAGCCAAGGTCACATCCCACCTGACTAGCTAAGCCAAGTTTAGCATCACCAAACAGTTAAGCCAAGGTCAGCATCCCACCCAGATACTAAGCCAAGGTCAGCATCCCACCAGACAATTAAGCCAAGGTCAGCATCCACCCAGACAATTAAGCCAAGGTCACATCCCACCAGACAGTTGCTGCACAGCATCCCACCCACAGTTGGGCTTCAAGGTCAGCATCCCACCCAGACAGCTAAAGCCAAGGTCAGCATCCCACCCAGACAGTTGTCAAGGCCGCATCCCACCCACAGTTAAGCTGGCCGGGTCCCACCCAGAGTGCTTTCTGCTGTCAGCATCCCACCCAGACAGTTGCTGTCAGTCCCACCAGACAGCGCTTAAGGCCTGTGATCCCACCCAGACAGTTGGGCCAAAGCCGCATCCCAACCCAGACTGTTAAGCCAAGGTCAGCATCCCTCCCAGCACAGTTGCTTTCAAGGTCAGCATCCCACCCAGACAGTTGAGCCAAGGTCAGCATCCCACCCAGACAGATAAGCCAAGGTCAGCATCCCAACAAGACAGCGGCCAAGGCCGTGATCCCACCCAGACAGATAAGTTGTCAGCATCCCACCCAGACAGCACAGGTCAGCATCCCACCCAGACAAAGTGGCTAAGGTCAGCATCCCACCCAGACAGTTAAGTTATGGGCCAGCATCCCAGAAAGCCAAGCCAAGGTCAGCATCCCACTCCAGACAGTCAAGCTGGCCAGCATCCCACCCAGACAGTTGTTGTCAGCATCCCACCCAGCAGTTAGCTGGTCAGCATCCCACCCAGACAGTTGTCATGTCAGCATCCCACCCAGACAGTTGTTGCTGTCAGCATCCCACCCAGACACAAGGTCAGCTTCCCACTCCAGATACCGCTACAAGGCCAGCATCCACCCAGACAAAGTTGCTCAAGGTCAGTATCACCCAGACAGTTAAGCTAAGGTCAACATCCCACAGTCTGCTGTCAGCATCCCACCCAGACAGTTGCTTACACAGCATCCCACCCAGACAGTTAATCCAAGGTCAGCATCTCACCCCAGATGTTGTCAGTGATCCCACCCAGTAGCCATGGTCACATCCAACCCAGACAGCTGCTTAAGGTCGCATCCCACCAGACAGTTAGTTGGTCAAGATTTCGTCGTCTTCTTCTTCGTCGTCTTCGTCGCCCTTCTTCTGTCGTCTTCTTCGTCGTCTTTCTTCGTCGTCGTCTTCGTCGTCTTCGTCGTCTTTCTTCTTCGTCGTCTTCTTCGTCGCCTTCTTCGTCGTCTTCTTCGTCGTCTTCTTTCGTCGTCTTCTTCTGTCGTCTTCATTCGTCGTCGTCTTTCGTCGTCTTCTTCGTCGTCTTCGTCGTCGGCTTCGTCTGCTTCTTCGTCTTCTTCGTCTTCTGCTTCGTCTTCTTTCTTGTCGTCTACACAAATGTCTTTCGTCTTCTTTCGTCGCGTATTTTCTACGTCGTCTTTCGTTCATTTCGTCGTCTTTTCGTCGTCTTTCTTTTCGTCTTCTTCGTTGTCTTTTAGTCTGTCGTCTTCTTCTTCTTCCTTTCGTCGTCTTCTTGGTCTTCTTCGTCAGCCTTCTTCTTCGTCTTCTTCGTCGTCTTCTTTGTCTCTTCGTCGTCTTCTTTGTCGCCTTCTACTTCTTCGTCGTCTTCTTGTTCTTCTTCATGTCTTCTACGTCGTCTCTTCCGTCTTCTGTCGCATTTTTCTTCTTCGTCGTCTTTTTCGTCTTCTTCGGCTTTTTTTTTTTTGTTTGGTTTGTGTTTTTTTTTTTGTCTTATATTTTGGGGATTTTTTGCTCTGTCGATTTTTTTCTTCATTTTTATTTATTTTTGCTCTGGGTCGAGTTATTTTGCATTTTTTTATTTTATCTTTTTTTTGGATTTTGCTCTGGTCGAGTTGGTTTGTACTTTCTTTTTGTTTTACCTTTTTTTTTAATTCTCCTCTGGTCGAGTTGGTTTGTATTTTTGTGTTATCTTTTTTTGATTTTTCCTCTGGTCGAGTTGATTGCATTTTTTGTTTTATCTTTTTTGTGGATTTTCTGGTCGAGTTGGTTTGCATTTTTTTGTTTTATCTTTTTTTTTTTTTAATTTTTTCCTCTGGTCGAGTTGGTTTGTATTTTTTTGTTTTATCTTTTTTTTTTTTTGGATTTTTTCCTCTGGTCGAGTTGGTTTGTATTTTTTTGTTTTATCTTTTTTTTCTCGATTTTAGGTTTATACCCTTGGATTATTTTGCTCGTGCCTACGTGGAGTTGATTTGTTTTCAAAATGTTTTACCTTTTTTCAATTTTCTCCTTTTTGTTTCTTGATGCTGATGATTTTTCTTGAGATACTGCTTTCGCTTCTAGGCTCTTTCTTTACCATGTCGGAAGGGCCACGCTGGAAACTCCCATGGAGGCTGACGCCTGAGGCCCCGCTCATGCTGCTGAAGGATCGTCACCAGGGGCGTGCCTTTCCTTGGACCACACCTCGCTCCTCCCATTGCTCCTCCCTGGTACCACGAGGCGATCAGGATGCTGCTCGCCTCATGGCTGAGCAAAGCGACCCCTGAGGCTCTTGTCCCGGCAGGATTCGGTGGACCATTCCCTCTCTGGTATTTACACATAGGCCTCATCTAACACATCACCTCGGGATTTGGAGGTTACTGGGACTTTGAGTTGACATTGCACCCCCTGAGAGAGCTATTGACCTGCATGTGACAACACACGTACAGAATGATGGTGAGATGCTGCACATGTAGAACGTTTCTCTCTCTCTTCTCTCTCTCTCTCTCTCTCTCTCTCAATCAATGTGTTACTCACTTTCTCATTGCCACATCCACTCACTTGCTTGTTGGGTTCAACTTGCGTAAAGGTCACCCACACACACACACACACACACACACACACACACACACACCTTTGATTACCATTGTGAACAGGAAGGATCTCCCAAGATTGCTACCCCTACTAAGTTCCCCTTCTTCTCCTCCCCCCGTCTTGGTCTGAGAGGAAAGTAATGAGAAGGGAAGTGAGGCTTGTCAGTTGAAAGGAAATGGAGGATTTAGGGGCAGAAGGGCAAGGCACTCAGGATGAGATGTGATGAAAGGGAGTACAGCAACGAGGAGAGAAGGAGGAGGAGGAGGAGGAGGGGGAAGACAGAGAGGGAGGAAAGCCTGGTAGGGACTTAGCTGGAGAGGTGGTATAAATATCTAAAAAGCAGAGGGCATGACGAGGACACTTAAGATAGGTTGAGGGATGATGAAGATAATAAAGAAGAGCAGAGGTCTGCAACAGAGGGAGTGCAGAGAAAGGTAAAATGTAAGGATAAAAGAAGAAGAGAACTGAGGATATAGAAGGAGAGGAGGCGAGGAAGAGGAGAAGAAGAGGATATAAGAGGAGAGCAGGAGTTGCATTTTAATTACAGAGATGATTTATTGAGTGCAGGATGAGTTGTTGCAGAAGAGAGAGAGAGAGAGAGAGAGAGAGAGAGAGAGAGAGAGAGAGAGTGGCCACCACATAATATTTTAGTGCTCATCACCTGAGTATATATATATATATATATATATATATATATATATATATATATATATATATATATATATATATATATATATATATATATATATATATATATATATATATATATTCTATTTCTGTACCGTATTTCCATCCATATCTCATCTAATTAGTTCTGTTATCTAAGTTAACCGCATCATTATTATCAAATGTTCATCTCCCTCCACTCGATTTCCTCTCATTTTCCTCCTCTTATTTCTTTTCATTCTATTTTTCTTTTCCCTCTCCTCTCCTCTCCTTCTCCCCGTCTTGTCTCTTCCCTCGTGATTCTTTCTCCTAATTTCCTTCTTCCTTTTTCCCCTCTTCCTTCTCTTTCATTTTCTTGTACTAATTCTTCTCTTCATTGTACACCTCATGCCTTAATTCTTCTTTCTATTCATACCCTCACTTAGTCCTCCTCCTCTTCTCTCCTCCACCTCCTCCTTCGTTCCCATGGGTACACGGACGCCCTTCCCGGAGGTGCCTGACCTTGGAGATGTGCCCTTCTTAGCCCCAACACAGCTGTCCGATTTTTCTTTTCTTTTTTTCATTATCTCTTTCTGTCATTACACACACACACACACACACACACACACACACACACACACACACACACACACACACACACACACACACACACACACACACACACACACACACACACACACACACACACACAGATACACACACAGACACCCACCCACCCACACACACACACACATACACACACACGCAGTACATACACACACACACACACACACACACACACACACACACACACACACACACACACACACACACACACACACACACAGCCGGATTTAGAGCTGTGGGGGCTCTAACTGATAGTCTGCTGCCTCTTAAATTCTGCCGCCATGTTGCTCTCTTTCTATCTTCTATCGATATTTTCGCGCTGACTGCTCTTCTGAACTTGCTAACTGCCTGCCTCCCCCCCTCCCGCGGCCCCGCTGCACTCGACTGTCCACTCTAGCCCATCCAATACTGTCCAAAGTATTACCTTTTTATTATCATTATCGTTATTACTTTTCTACTCTTTTTCTTCCACTCTTCTTCACTCTTCTTTTTATACGTCCATTACAGTTCTTATGTTCTCTCTTGTTCCATCTCCTTCCTTTCTCTCTTTCTATTCTCCTTTTTTTTCTTATTCTTATTTCCTCCACTTTTCCTCCCTCGATGTGCTCTCTCTCTCCTAATTAACACTCACCTGCTAGTGTGTCTCACCTCGGCAACTCATCTCGCTCATTAAGTCATCTCTGTAATTAAGGTAAACTTGCTACCTTGTCTCCTCTTCCTCCTCCTCTTCTTCCTCCTCTTCCTCCTCCTCCTCCTCCTTCTCCTCCTCTTCTCTTCATTTTACGTGTCTTCCTTTTATCCTTACGTTTACCTTTTCTCTCTGCTCCTATTCATCCTCTTTCCTTTGCAGTTTCTCTTCTTCGTATCTTCATCCATTCCTCTCCCTCATCCTTCCTATTCCCTTAGTGTCCTCACGTCATCCTTCCCTCTGCCTTTAAGATAACCTAACCTTTCCTATCTCCAGCTGATCCTACCAGGCTTTCCTCCCTCTCCGTTTTCCTCCTCCTCCTCCTCCTCCTCCTCGTTATGTACTCCACCCCTTTCATATCCACATCCTCATACTGATCTACCCATAACCCCTTCACTGCCCTAAATCCTCCATTTCTCCTTTCAACCTGACAAGCTCACTTCCTTCTCCTCCTACTTCCTCTCTAAGACCAAGACGAGGAGGAGGAGAAGAAGGGGCAGGGACATAGGGGCAGCAGCGTCTTGAGTCCTTCCTGTTCACAATTATCTGAGGAATTGTGTGTGTGTGTGTGGGTGTGTGTGTGGGTGTGTGTTTGTGTGTGAGAGCAGCACACGCACGCAAGCGAAAAGACAAGCAAGTGAGTGGATGTGGCAATGAGAAAGTGAGTAACACATTGATTGAGAGAGAGAGAGAGAGAGAGAGAGAGAGAGAGAGAGAGAGAGAGAGAGAGAGAGAGAGAGAGAGAGAGAGAGAGAGAGAGAGAGAGAGAAAAGGTACACAGTGTGCGGCCTCACCAAAAATCTGTGTGTGTTGTCACGGGCCGCGCGCTCAACCCGCTCTAGACTCGGGGTGCAATGTCAACCCAAGGTCCAAAAAACGGCTTACTCGAATCCGAGGTGATGTGTTGAATCGAGCCCTATGTGTAAATACCAGAGAGAGGAATGGCCCACCCAATCACCGGAACCAAGAGCCTCGGGGGTCGCTTTGCTCAGCCAGGGGGGCGAGCGGCATCCCTGATCGCCTCGTGGTACCGGGAGGAGCGGTAGCGGGAGGAGCGTGAGGGTGGCGGTCCCTTCAGGAAAAGGCGCTTCACGCCCTAATTGACGATCCTTCAGCAGCATGAGCGGGGCCTCGAGGCGTCGGCCTCCATGCAGGAGTTTCCAGCGTGGCCCTTCCCGGCATGGTAAAAAGAAGAGCCCCCAAAATAGAAAAGCAATATCTCAAAGAAAAATCATCTCAGCATCAAGAAACAAAAAGGAGAAAATTGAAAAAAAGGTAAAACATTTAGAAACAAATCAACTCACGACCAAACACGAAACAAAAAATAATCCAAAAAATTGTAAAACCCTAAAAATCGAGAAAAAAGATAAAACAAAAAAATACAAACCAACTCGACCAGAGAAAAAATCCAAAAAAAAGATAAAACAAAAAAATACAAACCAACTCGACCAGAGGAAAAAATCCACAAAAAAAAAGATAAAACAAAAAAATACAAACCAACTCGACCAGAGCAAAAAATCCAAAAAAAAAAAGATAAAACAAAAAAATACAAACCAACTCGACCAGAGCAAAAAATCCAAAAAAAAAGATAACACAAAAAAATACAAACCAACTCGACCAGAGGAAAAAATTAAAAAAAAAAGGTAAAACAAAAAAGTACAAACCAACTCGACCAGAGCAAAAAATCCAAAAAAAAAAAGATAAAACAAAAAAATACAAACCAACTCGACCAGAGGAAAAAAAAAAGATGAACCAAAAAAAAAAAAAAATCGACCAGAGCAAAAAATCCCCCCAAAATATAAGAAAAAAAAAATAGAAACCAACTCGACCAGAGCATAAAAAAAAAGACGGAGAAGAAAACGAAGAAGACGAAAAAGACGACGAAGAATACAGAGAAGAAGAAGATGACGAAAAAGACGAAGAAGACGACGAAGAAGACCAAGAAGACGACGAAGAAGACCAAGAAGACGACGAAGAAGACGAAGAAGAAGAAGAAGACGACGAAGAAGACCAAGAAGACGACGAAGAAGACGAAGAAGAAGAAGACGACGAAGAAGACCAAGAAGACGACGAAGAAGACGAAGAAGAAGAAGACGACGAAGACCAAGAAGACAACGAAGAAGACGAAGAAGAAGACGACGAAGAAAAAGACGACGAAGTAGACGAAGAAGACGACGTAGAAGAAGAATACGACGAAGAAGACGAAGAAGACGACGTATAAGACGACAAAGAAGAAGAAGACGACGAAGAAGACGAAGAAGACGACGAAGAAGACGACGAAGAAGACGACGAAGACGACGAAGAAGACGACGAAGAAGAAGAAGACGACGAAGAAGACGACGAAGAAGACGACGAAGAAGACGACGAAGAAGACGACAAAGAAGACGACGAAGAAGAAGAAGACGACGAAGAAGACGACGAAGAAGAAGAAGAAGACGACGAAGAAGACGACGAAGAAGACGACGAAGAAGAAGATGACGACGAAGAAGAAGAAGACGACGAAAAAGACGACGAAGAAGAAGAAGACGACGAAGAAGACGACGAAGAAGGCGAAGAAGAATAAGACGAAGAAAAAGACGAAGAAGAAGGCGTCGCACACGACGAAGAAGACGAAGAAGAAGACGACGAAGAAGAAGACGAAGAAGACAAAGAAGAAAACGAAGAAGACGACGACGAAGAAGACGACGAAAAAGAAGACGAAGAAGAAGACGAAGAAGACGACGAATAAGAAGAAGACGAAAAAGAAGACGAAGAAGACAAAGAAGAAACGACGAAGAAGACGAAAAAGAAGACGAAGAAGACAAAGAAGAAACGACGAAGAAGACATTGAAGACAAAGAAAAAGACGAATATATAAGAGAAGAAAAAAAAGGAGATGACAAGGAATATGTAAAAGATGAAGAAGGTAGGATGCTGACCTTGGCTTAACTGTCTGGGTGGATGCTGACCATGGCTTAGCTGTCTGGGTGGGATGCTGACCTTGGCTTAGCTGTCTGGGTGGGATACTGACCATGGCTAAATTGTCTGGGTGGGATGCTGACGTTGGCTTAACTGTCTGGGTGGGATGCTGACCATGGCTAAATTGTCTGGGTGGGATGCTGACCTTGGCTTAACTGTCTGGGTGGGATGCTGACCTTGGATTAACTGTCTGGGTGGGATGCTGACCTTGGCTTAACTGTCTGGGTGGTATGCTGACCTTGGCTTAACTGTCTGGGTGGGATGCTGACCTGGCTTAACTGTCGGGGTGGATGCTGACCTTGGCTTAACTGTTTGGGTGGGATGCTGACCTTGACTTAACTGTCTGGGTGATGCTGGCCTTGGCTTAACTGTCTGGGACCGATGCTGACCTTGGCTTAACTGTCTGGGTGGGATGCTGACCATGGCTTAACTGTCTGGGTGGGATGCTGACCTTGGCTTAACTGTCTGGGTGGGATGCTGACCTTGGCTTAACTGTCTGGGTGGGATGCTGACCTTGGCTTAACTGTCTGGGTGAAGCTGACCTTGGCTTATCTGTCTGGGTGGGATGCTGACCTTGGCTTAACTGTCTGGGTGGGATGCTGACCTTGGCTTATCTGTCTGGGTGGGATGCTGACCTTGGCTTAACTGTCTTGGTGTTATGCTGACCTGGCTTAACTGTCTGGGTGGGATGCTGACCTTGGCTTAACTGTCTGGGTGGATGCTGACCTTGGCTTAACTGTCTGGTGGGATGCTGGCCTTGGCTTAACTGTCTGGGTGGATGCTGACCTGACTTAACTGTCTGGGTGGGATGCGACCTTGGCTTAACTGTCTGGGTGATGCTGATTGGCTTAACTGTCTGGGTGGGATGCTGAAGTTGGCTTAAATGTCTTGGTGGGATGCTGACCTTTGCTTAACTGTCTGGGTGGGATGCTGACCTTGGCTTAACTGTCTGGGTGGGATGCTGACCCTGGCTTAACGGATGCTGACCTTGGCTTAACTCTGGGTGGGATGCGGACCTTGGCTTAACTGTCTGGGTGGGATGCTGACCTTGGCTTAACTGTCTGGGTGGGATGCTGACCTTGGCTTAACTGTCTGGGTGGGATGCTGACCTTGGCTTAACTGTCTGGGTGGGATGATGATTGTGGCTTAACTGTCTGGGTGGGATGCTGACCTTGGCTTAACTCTCTGGGTGGAATGCTGACCTTGGCTTAACTGTCTGGGTGGGATGCTGACCTTGGCTTAATTGTCTGGGTGGGATGTTGATCTTGGCTTATATGTCCGGGTTTGATGCGGGGTTGCGTGCGAGGGACAGTAGGAGGCGGTGGCGTCGTTCGATAGATAGGAGGAGGTGGTGGCGGGGGTGGCTTGCGAGAGACAGGAGAATGCAATGGCAGGGTTGGCGTGCGAGGGACAGGAGGAGGCGGTTACGGGGGTGACGTGCGAGGGAGAGGAGGCGGTGGCGGGGGTGGCGTGCGAGGGAAATGAGGAGGCTGTGGCGGGGATAACGTTTTAGGGAAAGGAGTAGTAGGTGGCATGGGTGGCGTGCGAGTGAAAGGAGGATGCGTCGGCAGGGGTGTCGTGCGAGAGAAACGAGGAAGCTGCGGCGGGGGTGTCGTGGGGGGAAAGGAGGAGGCTGCGGCGGGGGTGTCGTGCGAGGGAAACGAGGAGGCGACGGCGGGGGTGTCGTGCGAGGGAAAGGATGAGGCTGCGGCGAAGGTGGCGTGGAATGGACTGGAGGAGGCGGTGGCGAGTTTGCCGTCTGAGAAACAGGAAGAAGCGGTGACGGGGGTGGCGTACGAAGGACAGGAGGAGGCGGTGGCCGGGGCGGCGTGCAAGGGAAAGGAGGAGGCAGTGACGGGAGTGGCGTACGAATGACTGAAGGAGGCGGTGGCGCGGTCGGCATTCGACAGACAGGAGGAGGCGGCGGCGGTGGTGGCATGCGAAGGACAATAGGAGGCGGTGGCGGGGTTGGCGTGCGAGGGAGAGAAGGAGGCGGTGGCGGGGGTGGAGGTGAGGAACCATATGAGGCGATGGCGTGGGTAGCGTGCGAGGAACAGGAGGAGGCGGTTGCGTGGGTGGAGGTGAGGAACCATATGAGGCGATGGCGGGGTTAGCGTGTGAGGAACAGGAGGAGGTGGTGGCGGGGGTGGAGGTGAGGAACCATGAGGTGGTGGTGGGGTTGGCGTGCGAGGGACAGTAGGAGGCGGTGGCGGGGGTGGCGTGCGAGGGACAGGAGGAGGCGGCGGGGGGGTGGCGTGAGGAACTATATGAGGCGGTGGAGGGGCTAGCGTGCGAGGAACAGGAGGAGGTGGTGGCGGGGGTGGAGTGTGAGGAACCATATGAGGCGGTGGTGGGGTTGGCGTGCAAGGAACAGGAGGAGGAGGTGGTGGTGGGGTGGAGGTGAGGAACATGAGGAGGTGGTGGCGGGGTGGAGTGCGAGGAACAGGAGGAGGTGGTGGCGGGGTGGAGGTGAGGAACCATATGAGGCGGTGGCGGGGTGGGAGGTGCGGGGAACAGGAGGAGGCGATGGCGGGTTGGAGGTGAGGAACCATATGAGGCGGTGGTGGGGTGGCGTGCGAGGGACAGGAAGAGGCGTGGTGGGGTGGAGGTGAGGAATATGAGGCGGTGGTGGGGGTTAGGTGCGAGGAACAGGAGGAGGCGGTGGCGTGGGTGAAGGTGAGGAACCATATGAGGCGGTGGTGGGGTTGGCGTGCGAGGGACAGGAGGAGGCGGTGGCGGGTGGAGTGCGAGGATCCATATGAGGCGGTGGCGGGGATCGCGTGCGAGGTGAAGGAGGAGGCGGTGGTGTGTGTGGAGTGCGAGGAACCATATGAGTCGATGGTGGGGTGGCGTGAGGAACAGGAGGAGGCGGTGGTGGGGTGGTGTGAGGGACAGGAGGAGGCGGTGGGGGTGGAGTGCGAGGAACCATATGAGGCGGTGGTGGGGTGGAGGTGAGGAACAGGAGGAGGCGGTGGCGGAGGTGTGAGAGGAGTAACCATATGAGGCGATGGTGGGGGTGGAGTGCGAGGAACAGGAGGAGGTGGTGGTGTGGGTGGCGTGTGAGGAACCATATGAGGCGATGGTGGGGTTAGCGTGTGAGGAACAGGAGGAGGCGGTGGTGGGGGTGGCGTGAGGAACCATATGAGGCGGTGGTGGGGGTGGAGGTGAGGACAGGATGAGGCGGTGGCGGGGCGGTGGTGGGTGGAGGTGAGGATCAGGAGGAGGTGGTGGCGTGGGTGGAGTGCGAGGAACTATAAGGAGGCGGTGGCGGGGTGGGAGGTGAGGGACAGGAGGAGGCGGTGGCGTGGGTGGGAGGTGAGGAACTATATGAGGCGGTGGTGGGGTGGAGTGCGAGGGACAGGAGGAGGCGGTGGCGTGGGTGGAGTGCGAGGAACTATGAGGCGGTGGTGGGGTTAGCGTGCGAGGGACAGGAGGAGACGGTGGTGGGTGGAGGTGAGGAACTATGAGGAGGTGGTGGGGGTGAGTGAGGGACAGGAGGAGGTGGTGGCGGGGTGGAGGTGAGGAACTAGGAGGCGGTGGTGGGTGGGAGTGAGGGACAGGAGGAGGTGGTGGCGGGGGAGGTGAGGAACAGGAGAGGCGGTGGTGGGGTGGAGTGTGAGGAACAGGAGGAGGTGGTGGTGGGGGTGGAGTGTGAGGAACAGAGGAGGTGGTGGGGTGGGGTGTGAGGGACAGGAGGAGGCGGTGGCGGGGTGGAGTGTGAGGAACCAGGAGGCGGTGGCGGGGTGGAGGTGAGGAACAGGAGGAGGTGGTGGGGGGTGGTGCGAGGGACAGGAGGAGGCGGTGGCGGGGTGGAATGCGAGGAACTATATGAGGCGGTGGCGGGGATAGCGTGCAAGAGGGACAGGAGGAGGCGGTGGAGGTGGAGGTGCGAGGAACTATATGAGGCGGTGGCGGGGGTGGAGTGCGAGGAACAGAAGGAGGCGGTGGCGGGGGTGGAGAGCGAGGAACAATATGAGGCGTGGCGGGGTGGAGTGCGAGGAACAGGAGGAGGTGGTGGCGTGGGTGGAGTGTGAGGAACTATGAGGTGGTGGTGGGGTGGGTGTGAGGAACAGGAGGAGGTGGTGGCGTGGGTGGAGGTGAGGAACATAGGAGGCGGTGGTGGTGGGGGTGGAGTGTGAGGGACAGGAGGAGGTGGTGGGTGGAGGTGAGGAACCATATGAGGCGGTGGCGGGGGGAGTGCGAGGGACAGGAGGAGAGGCGGTGGCGGGGTGGGAGTGCGAGGAACAGGAGGAGGCGGTGGCGGGGTGGAGGTGAGGAACTATGAGGCGGTGGCGGGGGTGGAGTGCGAGGGACAGGAGGAGGCGGTGGCGTGGGTGGAGTGCGAGGAGCCATATGAGGCGGTGGCGGGGTTTGCGTGCGTGGGACAGGAGGAGGCGGTGGTGGGAGGTGGAGTGCGAGGAACCATATGAGGCGGTGGCGGGGTTGGAGTGCGAGGGACAGGAGGAGGCGGTGGCGTGGGTGGAGTGCGAGGAACCATATGAGGCGGTGGCGGGGTTAGCGTGCGAGGGACAGGAGGAGGCGGTGGCGTGGGTGGCGTGCGAGGAACAGGAGGAGGCGGTGGCGGGGGTGGAGTGCGAGGAACCATATGAGGCGGTGGCGTGGGTGGAGGTGAGGAACAGGAGGAGGCGGTGGTGGGGTGGAGGTGAGGAACATGAGGCGGTGGCGGGGTTGGCGTGCGAGGAACAGGAGGAGGTGGTGGTGTGGTGGAGGCGAGGAACTATATGAGGCGGTGGTGGGGGGGAGCGTGAGGGACAGGAGGAGGTGGTGGGGGGTGGAGGTGAGGAACATGAGGAGGCGGTGGTGGGGGTGGAGGTGAGGAACAGGAGGAGGCGGTGGCGGGGTGGCGTGAGGGACAGATGAGGTGGTGGCGGGGTGGAGTGCGAGGAACTAGGAGGAGGCGGTGGCGTGGGTGGAGGTAAGAGGAACAGGAGGAGGCGGTGGCGGGGTTAGCGTGCGAGGAACAGGAGGGGGCGGTGGCGGTGGGTGTGAGGGACAGGAGGAGGTGGCGGGGTGGAGTGCGAGGAACCATATGAGGCGGTGGTGGGGTTGGAGGCGAGGGACAGGAGGAGGCGGTGGTGCGGGGTGGAGGTGAGGAACCATATGAGGCGGTGGTGGGGTGGCGTGAGGGACAGGAGGAGGCGGTGGCGGGGTGGAGTGTGAGGAACCAAGGAGGCGGTGGCGGGGGTGGAGTGCGAGGAACAGGAGGAGGCGGTGGCGTGGGTGGAGTGCGAGGAACCATATGAGGCGGTGGCGGGGATGGCGTGTGAGAGACAGGAGGAGGCAGTGGCGGGGGTGGAGGTGCGAGGAACTATATGAGGCGGTGGTGGGGTGCGTGCGAGGGACAGGAGGAGGCAGTGGCGGGGTGGAGTGCGAGGAACCTTATGAGGCGGTGGCGGGGTTAGCGTGCGAGGAACAGGAGGAGGCGGTGGCGGGGGTGGAGTGCGAGGGACAGGAGGAGGCGGTGGCGTGGGTGGAGTGCGAGGAACCATATGAGGCGGTGGCGGGGTGGGTGCGAGGGACAGGAGGAGGCGGTGGCGTGGGTGGAGTATGAGGAACCATATGAGGCGGTGGTGGCGTGAGGGAACAGGAGGAGGCGGTGGCGGGGTGGAGGCGAGGAACAGGAGGAGGCGGTGGCGGGGTTGGAGTGTGAGGAACCATATGAGGCGGTGGCGGGGTTGGCGTGCGAGGAACAGGAGGAGGCGGTGGCGGGGTGGGTGCGAGGAACAGGAGGAGGCGGTGGCGGGGGTGGAGGTGAGGAACAGGGAGGAGGCGGTGGTGGGGTTGGAGTGCGAGGAACAGGTGAGGCAGTGGCGGGTGTCGTGCGAGGAACAGGAGGAGGCAGTGGCGGGGTGGAGTGCGAGGAACAGAGGAGGCGGTGGCGGGGTTAGGTGAGGAACAGGAGGAGGCGGTGGCGGGGTGGGAGGTGAGGAACAGGAGGAGGCGGTGGCGGGGTGGAGTGAGGAACAGGAGGAGGCGGTGGCGGGGTGGAGGTGAGGAACAGGAGGAGGCGGTGGTTGGGTTAGTGCGAGGAACAGGAGGCGGTGGTGGGGTTGGCGTGCGAGGAACAGGAGGAGGTGGGTGGGGGTGGAGTGTGAGGAACAGGAGAGGCGGTGGTGGGGTTGGGTGCGAGGAACAGGAGGAGGCGGTGGTGGGGGGTGGAGGTGAGGAACCATATGAGGCGGTGGCGGGGTTGGCGTGCGAGGAACAGGAGGAGGCGGTGGCGGGGTGGAGTGTGAGGAACCATATGAGGCGGTGGCGTGTGTGGCGTGCGAGGTACAGGAGGAGGCAGTGGCGGGGGTGGAGGTGAGGAACCATATGGAGGCGGTGGCGGGGTTGGCGTGCGAGGAACAGGAGGAGGTGGGCGGGGTGGAGGTGAGGAACAGGAGGCGGTGGCGGGGTTAGTGCGAGGAACAGGAGGAGGTGGTGGGGTGGCGTGCGAGGAACATGAGGCGGTGGCGGGGTTGGTGTGCAGGAACAGGAGGAGGCGAGGCGGTGGTGGGGGGTTGGCGTGCGAGGAACAGGAGGAGGCGGTGGCGGGGCGTGCGAGGGACAGGAGGAGGTGGCGGGGGTGGCGTGCGAGAACCATAGGAGGCGGTGGCAGGGTTGGCGTGCAGGAACAGGAGGAGGCGGTGGCGGGTGGAGTGCGAGGAACCATAGGAGGCGATGGTGGGGTTGGCGTGCGAGGAACAGGAGGAGGCGGTGGGGGTGGAGTGCAGGAACCATAGGAGGCGGTGGCGGGGTTGGCGTGCGAGGAACAGGAGGAGGCAGTGGCGGGGGTGGCGTGAGGAACAGGAGGAGGCGGTGGTGGGGTGGCGTGTGAGGAACAGGAGGAGGCGGTGGCGGGTGGTGTGTGAGGAACAGGAGGAGGCGGTGGCGGGGTGGCGTAAGTGAGGAACAGGAGGAGGCGGGGTGGTGGGGTGAGGAAAGGAGGCGGTGGTGGGTGGGTGCGAGGGAGAGGAGGAAGCGGTGGCGGGGGTGGCGTAGGTGAGGGACAGGAGGAGGTGGCGTGGGTGGCATGCGAGGGACAGGAGGAGACGGTGGCGTGGTTGGAGTGCGAGGAAGAGGAGGCGGTGGCGGGGTGGCGTGCGAGGGACAGGAGGAGGCTGTGGCGGATGTGGTGTGGGAGGGACAGGAGGAGCCGGTGGCGGGGGTGCCGTGTGAGGGACAAGAGGAGGCGGTGGCGGGGTTAGCGTGCGAGAAGAGTAGGAGGCGGTGGCGGGGGTGGCGTGCGGGGGACAAGAGGAGGCGGTGGCGGGGTTTGCGTGCGATGTACAGGAGGAAGCAGAGGCGGTGGCGTGCGAGGAACAGGAGGAGGCGGTGGCGGGTGGCGTGCGAGGGACAGAAGAGGCGGTGGCGGGGTGGCGTGCGAGGTACAGGAGGAGGCGGTGGCTTGGGTGGCGTGCGAGGGACAGGGAGGAGGCGGTGGCGTGGGTGGCGTGAGGGACAGGAGGAGGCGGTGGCGGGGGTGGCGTGTGAGGACAGGAGGAGGCGGTGGCGGGTGGTGTGTGAGGGACAGGAGGAGGCGGTGGCGTGGGTGCGTGCGAGGGACAGGAGGAGGCGGTGGCGTGGGTGGCGTGAGGGACAGGAGAGGTGGCGTGGGTGTGTGAGGGACAGGAGGAGGCGGTGGCGGGGTGGCGTGAGGGACAGGATGAGGCGGTGGCGTGGGTGGCGTGCGAGAGACAGGAGGAGGCAGAGGCAAGACAGGGGGGAGAGGAGGCGGTGACTTGGGTGTCGTGCGAGGGACAGGGAAGAGGCGGTGGCTTGGTGGCGTGGGACAGGAAGAGGCGGTGGCGTGGGTGTCGTTTGAGGGACAGGAGGAGGCGGTGGCGTGTGCTGTGAGGGACAGGACGAGGCGGTGGCGTAGGTGGCGTGCGAGGGACAGGAAGAGTCGGAGGCGGAGGTGGCGTGCGAGGGACAGGAAGAGGCGGTGGCGGGTGGCGTTCGAGGGACAGGAGGAGGCGGTGGCGGGTGGCGTGTGAGGACAGGAGGCGGTGGCGGGGTGTCGTGCAAGGGACAGGAGGAGGCGGTGGCGTGGGTGTCGTGCGAGGGACAGGTGTGGAGGAGGCGGTGGCGTAGGTGGCGTTTGAGGGACAGGAAGAGGCGGTGGCGTGGGTGGCGTGCGAGGGACAGGAAGAGGCGGTGGCGTGGGTGGCGTGCGAGGGACAGGAGGAGGCGGTGGCGTGGGTGGCGTGCGAGGGACAGGAAGAGGCGGTGGCGTGGGTGGCGTGTGAGACAGGAGGAAGCAGTGACTTGGGTGTCGTGCAAGGGACAGGAGGAGGCGGTGGCGTGGGTGGCGTTCGAGGGACAGGAGGAGGCGGTGGCGGGGGTGGCGTGCGAGGGAGAGGAGGAGGCGGTGGCGGCGTTCGAGGGAGAGGAGGAGGTGGTGTCGGGGGTGGCGTGAGGGACAGGAGAATGCAATGGCGGGGTTGGCGTGCGAGGGACAGGAGGAGGCGGCGGCGGGGGTGGCGTGCGAGGGAGAGTTGGAGGCGGTGGCGTGGTGGAGTGCGAGGGAGCAGGAGGCGGTGGCAGGGTGGCGTGAGGGAAAGGAGGAGGCGGTGGCATGGGTGGCGTGCGAGGGAAAGGAGGAGGCGGTGGCGGGGGTGACGTGCGAGCGAAATGAGGAGGCGGAGGCGGGGTGTCGTGCGAGGGAAAAAAGGAGGCGGTGGCGCGGCGGCGGGGGGTGTCGTGAGGGAAAGAGGAGGCGGCGGTGGGGGGTGTCGTGCAAGATAAAACGAGGAGGCGGCGGCGGGGGGTGTCGTGCGAGGGAAAGGAGGAGGCTGCGGCGAAGGTGGCGTGGAATGCACTGGAGGAGGCGGTGGCGGGTTTTCCGTCTGAGAAACAGGAAGAAGCGGTGACGGGGGTTGCGTGTAACGGGCTTGTCGGGGGGCGTTTAAAGGGTGTTGATTAAGACTTCAGCTTCCTTAAGGCGAATTATATTCGTAGCCTTTATGTACAAGAAGCGACGGGCAGAGCGACTGTCGTTGTGTGTCAGTCGGACTCTCGTGAAGGAGTGGCGAGTTACAGGTTGGAAAATAATGGTTACAATTGGTCACGTATGTCAAGGTGACCTCCACGCACCATCGGAGTGCTAAGTATACAAAACTGAGACGGTAAACACTGACGGACGACATTCCTATAAGGTGGCGTGATCTATCTGTCGTGGGGTTTTTCCATTGACAATTGTATGCCTAATTCGTGGTGATATTAAATAATAATAATACATTGATATCCTACTATAACACTGCTCGGTCACCTACCAGTGATCGCGACCTCGCGATATATAAAAATCGAAATAGCAGTCTAGGTACCATGAACATACATAGTGGGAGTTTGTCAAGCAGACTGCCTATGATACAATTATATTAAAACACTGGCTATGTAAGAACAGATGTGGAATTATAATATAAATAGGGAGAGGAAAACCACAACGTGTGTGACATGAAACATAAGAAACCTCTCAAAAGATAAATATAAGGACACATGTATAAGAAACTATCAACTGGCATAGTTACAGACAATGAAACGTTGATCTAGCTCCTAAAAAAAAATACAGTAGTGAAACACAGTACAATGTTAAGTATAGGAGCAGCCAGGTTTCTGTCCCTGACTTGTCTGAGAAAGGAAAAACTACCTTGCCAGTGGCCTCCTGCATCCAGTCGCCGTGTCTGCACAACCAAATAATCGTGCAGGACAGAGTTTCTCCTAATAAGGTAGCACATGACGACGAGACGGACGAACATCAGAAACAGTGTGCCAAAAAATCAAGGTTACAGGTCGCGGAGATGCAAATAATCAGGCAGCGTTTCCTCCAGGGTTTCCGCAAACTCTGTTTTGTTCGCGAAAGACAATGAATTAAGGGAATTAGTCACATACGAGATGCTGGAGAAATGAATGTCATCGAGAGACCGTAGAGGAAACACTCGATGGGAAATATTGGCCGTGAAAACCAGACGAATCCGGGACGGGTACGTTGTTATGTTAGTGGAGCGGATATAGCATGCTTCCGCTATGGCATAGTGACCAGTAACCCGTTGATAAGTGGTACCCTCATAGAATGACTGAGGGAAATAAAAATAATGCAGACCCTGAAAGTTCTTATGGAAAACAGGCGTTGGTGTTAGCTGCTTGTAAGGGCACAGGGAAAGAGCGTCAGACGCGTTCACGCGGGTGAGGGCGATCTCGCATACCCCTCCCCGAACTGGAAGGAAGGCAAAGAGAGACGCAGAGCAATAGAATCGCCCGAAGACCGTCTCCTTGCAATACTGCAAGAGTGAGTAGCTACCCGTTGAATACAGAGCGAAATCCTTCGCGATTAGAACAAGAGACGGGGACGTGTCCAGGGCCACACACTGTCCTTTGCTGAAAAGGGAACGGGACAATTTCGTGTGCCTCAAACACGTCCGCCGTCTGAAATGGAACATGAATGATTATGGCATCAGGGGTGAGGCTGGACTCAATCAAGGGGTAAAAATATTGACTCATGTCCGGGGTGAATAAAGGCGTCAGGCTATAATTTTGATACCCGATCTGGACAGTCGTTCTCAAATCGTGTAGGACTCTACCGTGCGCTGCATCAACCATGTTGCTAATAACCTGCTGATTTGCCGTTGCGACGGAGCTAATGACGTTTTCCAATACATGCAAGGCCTGATCTGGGAGAAACTGATTCACCTGGTCGATCTGTTTGACAACTATGTTGATAACCTCTACCATCTTATTTGTCTGCTCTAGCAGTTCCTCAATGTTAGTATGCAATTGCGCAAGTTTTCTACAATTGGCGTTGATCACCCTGCGATTTCGAGCAGCAAAGGAAAGTACATGAGCGTAGTGGTCCCGCAAATCGCGAACGTCCTCGTCGGTAGCCGTACCGAAAAGGAACTTTGAGGCGGACCCACGATGTTGAGCAACCCCTCTTTACCCGAGTGAACTGGTGAAAACTATAATCCATGTTTACCTCATCAACTTTTCCCCGTAAGAACAGAATCCTATCCTCCAGTAGTTGAAAAAGAGTCAGAGAGTTGGTACTAGAAGGGCCTTTGATTCCCTAGTCTTGGTAGCCCGGATGGCGTCTGCCATGCCGAGTAGTTTTCTGAGACTGTCCTGATTGTGTCCGTGGTGTTGGTCAAGGAAGTATATGGATATTTTACGAGGAGCACATCTTCTATGAGGAAGACCTCTCCTATGTGTGCCGTGAGGGCACCAGGCTTCAGGTGGATGGGTGTTGTTGCAAGCAGGGAGCCGAGGGACAACAAGATGGTCAGAAAACGCAACATCATGATCTGAAAGTGGTGGGAATGAAGTATTTAAACCCGTGGTCTCAAGTTATAGCTATGGGTGTTGGGATTATCTTGTTGAACATTTGACTCTGAGGAAGTACCAATATCAAGGTCAAGGTGAGGAATTACTTTCAGACGATCACTGTGAACTTCTAGACTGACTCCACTATTCGACTCGAGAACCTCGAACCGATTTCCCCTGACATTCGAACAACTCGGTAAGGACCCACAAATTTAGCCCCAGTTTCGAACTCCTTTCCGCTTGCTTAATCATGACTGTGTCACCCTCTTTGAAATTCACCAGGACAGCCTGTTTGTGTTGTTTTGACATCATTTCAACCTTCGTAGCTTTTAACGTACACCTAACTTCTGAGTGTATCTTGGAAAACATATGCATCTGCTGTTGTGCGTACCTATCAATGTTGTAGAGAGGTTGCTGTGGGGTTGTTAGGAAGTCGTACGGAAGACGTTTCTCCACCCCATACAAGATGTAGTAGGAGACTTCCCCGTAGAGTCGTTTACCGACGTATTTATGGAAGCAGCTATATGCGATAGCCAATCCTCCCAATTATCGTGGAGATCGTTCACGATAGGCCTGAGACCTGTAAGATTTTCCTATTAGCCCTCTCCGCCAACCCATTAGCAGCTGGGTGGTAGCTGTGATGAAGGATTGCGTGATGTTAAACTGAGCGCATATTTCGCTCAATACTGAGTTCCTAAACTCGGTGCCATTGTCACTCAGAAGAATTCGAGGAGACGAATGTGGACACAACACGTGAGTCACGAGGGCATGGGCCACGCGTGTGGCTGTCTTGTCCTTGAGAGGCGCTAGAACTAGAAACCTAGAGAACTGGTCGACGCACGCAATAAGTAGCGCGAGCCATGTTGGCTCTGGGGAGCTGTAGTAAGTCTATATTAACAACATCCCATGGCGCCTCTGGTACTGGGTATTGCAACATAGGTGCTGGCCCTTTGACGGACCCCTTGTGCTTAGCACAAACGACGCAATGTGCGACATGTTTTCTACATCAACCCGTAATGTGGGCCAGTAGAATTTTCGTCTGGTGACAGATAGCGTCTTGTCTCTTCCTGGGTGACCCGCAATGGGTGTGTTATGGACCAGCTTAAGCGTCACGGGGACGTATATGTCTGGGATGACCAGTTGGTCTATAGGTACCGGTTTGGTTGGCCATGACCTACAAAGGAGGTTGTCCTCTGATAGGAAGAATTGTGAAAGGGAACTGGCAATTCAGGAAGGTTTGATTCGTCTCCCGACTCGAGGGCGTAAATTAACCTCTTCCACACAGGGTGGTCACGCTGAGCAGTGTGTAGCTCAGGTGAAGTGAAGTTGTGGATGACCTCTGGGGTGGTAATCGCGCCTATCGGAACATTCGAGATAAGGCATCTGCGACCACATTTGTTTTCCCAGTGATGTATTTTATCTCCGGATTGTATGCTGGATCGTTAAGAACCATCTTGCCAGACGACCGTGTAGGTTTTTCCCTTGAAAAGATCAGTTATGGCCGCGTGGTCCGTAAACACCACAATTTTGTACCCCATCACAATGTCACGAAAATGCTTCAGAGCCCACACAATGGCAAGAGCCTCTGGGTGGGTAACAGAATAGTTCTTTTCCGGGCTGTAAGTACTCGACTGGCGAACGCTATCACATGCTTTTGCCGGACTTTTCTGTTTGCATCTGAGCGGCTCCTACTCGACAAGCCGAAGAGTAGGTACACAGCTGAAAGGGGTCCTTGAAATCCGGAAAGACAAGGACCGGAGCCCGTGTAAGCGCTTTCTTTAAATCCTCAAAACTCGTTTGTTGAGCTGGGAGCCACTGAAATGGTACGTCTTTCTTTAAAAGATGGGTTAGGGGACTCGCGCGAGCTGCAGAAGTCCTTAATGAAAGGCCTGTAATAACCTGCGACACCCAAGAAAGACCGTACCTTGTCCGCAGACGTTGGCTGAGGAACTCGGCAATAGCCTTTATTTTGTCGTCCACTGTATGGATGCCGAATTCGTCCACGACATGCCCCAAGAACTTGATCCGAGGCTTTAAAAATTCACATTTGGTGATTTTGAGCTTTAATCCGACCTCTTGAAGTCTGTGTAGGACTGCTTTTAGTGTTTCCATGTGTGCATGCACGTCTTTACTTGCTATGATGATGTCGTCTAAATACACATAGACAGAGTTGCCCAGCAAGTCCCCAAAAATACTGTTCATTGTCCTTTGGAAGGTCAAGGGAGCTCCTTTGAGCCCGAACGGCATCCTCGTCCACTCATAGTGGCTATGAGGCGTGCTGAAAGCCGTTATTTCACGTGACTCGGGGGCCATGGGCAGTTGCCAGTAGCCACTGACCAGATCAAGACTCGTAAAGACTTTATTTCCTCTACCGAGACACATCAGAAGATCTCTAAGAACGGGAAGCGGAAAATGATCATCCACGGTCGCGGTGTTCACACGCCGGAAATCAATCACAGGACGATAAGAGCCGTCTTTCTTTGGAACCAGGAACAAGGGCGAATTCACGGGAATTCGATTCTTTGATGACACCTTGTTCTAACATTTCAGAGATAAGTTGTTGCACCACCTCCCTCTGACTGTGGGGAGCTTGTACGCATTGATATATACAGGATTTGTATTGGGTTTTAACTTAATGTGGTGTTCAGCACACTGCGTAACTCCAAGCGGCTCGCCTGGTAGAGCAAGCGCCCCCCGATAATGCTCCAGAAGCTGGACTAAGGTTGGCTTAATTTCGGAATAGTGTGCAACTTTTAGGAACGCCTCTAAATGAGCTGTGTCTTGTTCGGGAGAAGCCTGACACGCCGAGGATATGCCTGAAACTTGGGCTGAAGGGTATTCAGCTGGTTCCGGGGCGACATTTCTCCCATACACTGAACACTGGCATAATCGAACACCGTGTTTTAAGGATACAGGGATCCAGACGTGTTTATTACCAATGCCTCTGCAAAACCTCCCTCCTTGACTGTTGCAAGAGTTACCTCCACCGTCACGCGGTGTACGTGAGAACTCCGTCGATACACATCACTGCCCGCCGGAGGCGTTAGGCAAACGGATTTTAACAAGTTTTGCAGCACGATCCGGAACTATATGAGGACCTTCTACGACTGCCGTTACTGTCCGCCACAAGTCTGCAATGGTTTCGTGTGGTTTGACCGTAAGAGGGGACACTTGGGCGGTGGCAGCCCCTGAGTCTGTGGTGGGTTGGTCATTTTCCACCTCTGAGGGTGAGATTACAGTTGACAGAGGCGATGGATTGACCATCCCCTGTATGCGTCGGCCTTGATACACGATCGCGTTGCTTACAGGGTTTATGGCGATGTGCAGGTCTTTCATGGCGTTCAATCCTAAGATCCCATCCACAGGTAAAGCAAACCTGCTAGAGACATAAAAGAAATCTCGAAAGGGACATACTTTTTCATGTAAGCTGACTGTTAGTGGTACTCGCCCAAGGATACCCAAAGTGGTGCCCGTCACGCCTATCACATTCAGGTCGTTCTCTTGGAGCGGCCAATTTTCCCCACTCGCTTGTCGTGTCAGTGACCTGTAAGCGGAGTCGGATATGACATTGACTGTGGCACCTGTGTCAACCGCTAAGGTGAGTGAAGTGTTGCCCACCTTGCAAGGGAGGGCAATTATGCTTGTCCGTCCCAAGGCGGCAATGACGGAGTCAAGTTGCTCCCAATTAGTATTTTCCTTAAGGGACACTTGGATGTACGCCTCGGGGCTGTCACGAAGTCATGTCTTTTTATTCTGAGAAGAGGAGTGTGGTTTACTGTCCGCTGAGGACTTGTACTTCTGTTCCTCCTTGGCCTTTTGTATTGCAGAACAACTGTCTGAATCATGAAAACAATTCCCGTGGATATGGCAAAAGGCAGCCTTCCGCTGATGGTTTGGCCTAGGGTTCCTGTGTGATGAATGATGCCCGCCCCTGTAACCTCCTGACCTCCTATCTGAGCCCCGTCTTGAATGTGTTGATTCCCTACGTTTCGCGAAACAAGAATGTTCAGAATGTCCTGATTGCTTGCAAAAACTACAGGTGAGAGAGACCTTACTTTGAGCCTGTAATACTGCGGCTGGTGCGAGGGGATGCTGGTGAGTGTGTCCTTGAACCTTGAGTGGGTTGTAAGTATGCAGACGAACCCGGGGGTGAACGAATTCTGCGGCCTGTAATTGATAAATAATGAGTGCCTGAACATAAGATTACCTTAGTAAATTCACCGGTTGTGGTATCGTGTTCCAGTCCCTCTTCACTTGAAGGACGAGCCAACTGTTTAAAGGTGTCGCCGAGTTTAGCGAGAGTGTCTTTGTTCATACTATGGTGTAAATCATTTACAAAATAGGAGCATATGTTGATAGCTGTAAATATGAACCAATAAACGGAACGTGTATGAATGAATAGTTTGCGTTGAAACCCTAAAAAGGCAAGAAAGAATGGCTAGCAAGGTGCCTGTTTAGACGTAATAGAAGTTAAGGTTATAATGGAATGCCCTAATGATATGGGTATATATAGAAAGAATAACTATATAAACAAAGTGGTATGTTAAGTGAGTATACCATTGAAGCTCACGTTTTCTCTCGAGCGGTGAAAAGAAAACGGAGGCAGGGCACACTGATGAAGATTAACTTTGATCAGGGAAATCACACTATACTCAATAGACTCGCTAGCAAACAATAAGAAAGAATCAATATCGTATGCGAATGAACGTTACTCTCACAATTATGACTGATTAACAGCGTTAGGAACACAGAAATAAAAAAATCGTGCCTCTGCACGGATAATAATGAAAATAAGCCGAGTCGGCATATTTGGACAAGAAGGGAATATCCACAAATACCAAGATTAATCAGCTGATGTAGTGGAGAGGGCGACGGCTTGTGATGCCCTGGGTGACGTGCAGTCGTTGTAGGCGCGTCAGGAAACCTCGGCCGCGGCCACAGCGGCGGTGAGAGGTGAGGGATGGGCTGACATCGGAGGACTCGCAATGGAGGTTGAAAAACTGCTGACCCAGCAAAATGAGCGGCCGCGGTTCGCGGCTGTGAGCTGTTACACTGACGCCAGTCGTATGATGGCCGCGTCGTCCTTGTTATAGTAAGAGATGGGCGGCGGTGGCAGACAAGACGACTTGGTGTGTAACCTCTTGAAGACGCCTTGCAAGAAACGGTAGTGGGAACAGCTTGCAGTCACCGGGAGATGTCCGCGGGTACCCTTGCTGACTGTTTGCCGGAAGAGGTTTGGGCCGATGCTCCCGGCAGCGGCGGTGGCCGCCAGCTGTGGAGCGAGGGCATGCAGGGTGTCCCAAGGTCAGCGGGCGTGCCTCCTCGTTGCAGGTGTGAATACCTCTGCCGTATCGTGGAGTGGCTTGCAGGGTACGTAGCAGTGCTGGCTTGAAGCAGGGAGCGGCTTGTAGGTGTGGCCCTCGCAATCGGCTGCGTAGGCCTGTGGGTGTGCTCGGGGCTTGTAGGCTTGACGCCTGTAGAGTTGCTTGAAGCTGGTGTGCTCGAGGCTTGTAGGCTGTAGAGCCTGTAGGCTTGTAGCGGGTGTGCTCGAGGCTTGTAGGCTGGACGCCTGTAGAGTTGCTTATAGCTGGTGTGCTCGAGGCTTGTAGATGGCGCCTTGTGAGTTGCACGTAGGTGGCGACTTGTGAGATGCTTGTAGCTGGCGCCGTGTGAGTTGCACGTAGGTGGCGACTTGTGAGATGCTTGTAGCTGGCGCCTTGTGAGTTGCACGTAGGTGGCGACGTGGGAGATGCGTGTAGCTGGCGCCGTGTTAGTTGCACGTAGGTGGCGTCTTGGGGGATGCGTGTAGCTGGCGCCTTGAGTTGCACGTATGTGGCGTCTTGTGAGATGCTTGTAGCTGGCGCCTTGTGAGTTGCACGTAGGTGGCGACTTGTGAGATGCTTGTAGCTGGCGCCTTGTGAGTTGCACGTAGGTGGCGACTTGTGAGATGCTTGTAGCTGGCGCCTTGTGAGTTGCACGTAGGTGGCGACTTGAGATGCTTGTAGCTGGCGTCTTGTGAGTTGCACGTTGGTGGCGTCTTGTGAGATGCTTGTAGCTGGCGCCTTGTGAGTTGCACGTAGGTGGCGCCTTGTGAGATGCCGCGGACGGCTGGTGCGTTGCCGCGGACGGCAGGTGCGTTGCCGCGGACGGCTGGTGCGTTGCCGCGGACGGCAGGTGCGGTGACTCCTTCTTCCCTTGTACGCCTGTCCCCGGAGGTTGTTGGTGAGTTCTCGTGGCTTGCAGGAGAACGAGGTAGCGAAGGCACAGGCGCGGGGTGACCGCTGCCAACCAAATGTAACGGGCTTGTCGGGGGGCGTTTAAAGGGTGTTGATTAAGACTTCAGCTTCCTTAAGGCGAATTATATTCGTAGCCTTTATGTACAAGAAGCGACGGAGCGAGAGCGACTGTCGTTGTGTGTCAGTCGGACTCTCGTGAAGGAGTGGCGAGTTACAGGTTGGAAAATAATGTTTACAATTGTTCAAGTATGTAAAGTTGTCATCCACGCACCATCAGGTGCTAAGTATACAAAACTGAGACGGTAAACACTGACGGACGACATTCCTATAAGGTGGCGTGATCTATCTGTCGTGGGGTTTTTCCATTGACAATTGTATGCCTAATTCGTGGTGATATTAAATAATAATAATACATTGATATCCTACTATAACATGCGTACGAAGGACAGGAGGAGGCGGTGGCCGGCGCGTCGTGCAAGGGAAAGGAGGAGGCAGTGGCTGGGGTGGCGTACGAATGACTGAAGGAGGCGGTGGTGCGGTCGGCGTGCGAGAGACAGGAGGAGGCGGCGGCGGTGGTGGCATGCGATGGACAATAGAAGGCGGTGGCGGGGTTGGCGTGCGAAGGACAGGAGGAGGCGGTGGCGGGGGTGGCGTGCGTGGAACCATATGAGGCGATGGCGGGGTTAGCGTGCGATGAACAGTAGGAGGCGGTGGCGGCGTTCGATAGATAGGAGGAGGAGGTTGCGGGGGTGGCGTGCGAGGGACAGGAGGATGCAATGGCAGGGTTGGCGTGCGAGGGACAGGAGTAGGCGGCTACGGGGGTGACGTTCGAGGGATAGTAGGAGGCGGTGGCGGGGATAACGCTCGAGGAAAAGGAGTAAGCGGTGGAATGGGTGTCGTGCGATGGAAAGGAGAAGGGCGGGGCGGAGGAGAGCTGTGCAAAAATGTGACACAGAACGGGAATACGCTATCACACACACACACACACACACACACACACACACACACACACACACACACAATGGAAGAATAGTAACTGAAACATGGTATAACAAACCCGTAGACCTAAACTCAAAATAAGCATTCCAACTAATAACACTATCAGGAACACTGCCGCTACCACCACTACTAATCACCCACCACTTGAATAACGACCATTAACACCATCATGGCAGGCACTTCAACCACCAGGACTACCATATCCGCCCCCCTCCACCCTTCTTCCCGGCATCACCACTGCAGAAGAGGAAGAGAATAGGAGGAAAATGATGAAAGCGGAATGCAAAATCGAAGGAAAAGTTTGTGGGCAGGAAAAAGAGGAGAAGGAGTAATATGGAAATAATAAGTATGAGTAAGTGAGAGTTTTGAAGGAGTAACAGGAAGAAAAGAAGCAAAAGAAGAAGGACGAAGAAAAAAAAGAAAGGAAAAAATATTAGATGAAGTAAAAACAAGACTTGCAAAAGGAAACAAAAAGATGAACAAGAAAACGGAAGAAGGAAATGGAAGAAAAAATGTCAAGGAATTATAACTCAAAGAACGTAGAGGATACAAAATGAAGTTACGAGGAAGGCGATGGAAGAATTAAAGCAAGGCAGAGTAGGGAGAAGGGATAAGAGGCGAAATAAGACTTAGAATATATGAAAAAGTAAGAGGATATGAAAAGAAATAGAAAAAGTTGGAAGAAAACAATAAAAAGGAGGAAAAAATAAACACGAATGGGAAAGAAGAGAAACAAAAGAGAGTATTTAAATGTCTAGAAATTGGGAAGATTAATATTATGAGAATGTAAAAACGCAGGAAAGCAAAACGAGGAAGCAGAAGTAAAAAAAATAATATACAAAAGTGAAATGACAGGAAGGAGGAAGATGAAAGGCAAGAACAATAAAATGAAAAGACAAAAAAGACAAAACAGACGATACAAACAGAAAAGAAGAAGGATAAAAAAAAATATACGAATAAGGCTGAAAAAACGAAATAAAAGCTAACGAGTACTCGCCTTCTAATCTCAAGAACGACAAACTAGCGGTAATTCTTATGAGAACTCCCATCACAGAACAAGCGGTTGATGGCCCTGTAGCTGTATGGTTAGCTGTGAATGTCTCTACACTAACTTCAGAATATAAACTTTGCATGGGTATATGTACATCGATAGTACAAAGTGGGGTCCAAATCCTCATGGGGGTGCATACAGATTATAAACTTAATTGAGATGAATGTGTGTCTGTGCACTACGGAGCGTCCAATTTCTATCTTTGTCGCGACAAACTACCTAAATTCGAGAATATAACTTTACAGATTCCTACTTTCTCCCTCTCTAATAATTTATATACCTTCCCCTCAGAAAAACTCAATTTTTAGATTAACGCTTAGGAGACTGTTATGAAACGAAATCGTCAAATATCGGACCCCACTCTAGCTAGTGTTGATCATGAACAGATTCTGACTCTATCGGTGAATGTGTGTTCTTGTATATTTTATCATCCAATTATAATACAACTGAATGTCGTCTAACTCTATCGAGGTGAATGTGTGTTCTTGTCTTTCTGAGCGTCCTATTCTGATAATATAGGTTTGTTTTAGTGCAACTAATGTTTTTTGGTATTTCAGTGTGTACTAGTATAATAGGTGAATGTGTGTGTTATTGTGTCAATTTACTAAAATTAAGATGCGGGGGTGGAGGGTCAGCGAGGGTGTACAGGCTATGGGTTTTTTTTGACGACGACCTCCCCAGCGTTACCAGTGACGGTCCAACGCCACCTTAGTAGCGCATCTAGCGTGTAGCGAAGTGCCTTGAGCACACCTGTGAACATATAGGGTGACGAGCGCGACAGATTCTGCCTCCCGAATGGTCCAAATCGTCGACCGTCGTGACCGAAACCCATCCGTTAAAATAGTTCAGTTATCCCTACGCTCCAAATCGGGAGGAGGAAGCGTCGCATTCTGACTTTCAGTGGTAACTCACGATATCGGCGCGCTCGCGTCACGCATTTCATCCCTAACAGGTGCAGAATCGAGCGGTCCGGTCGCCCGGTTTGAGCCGTAAGTGGACTTTTAGGGGGACACCTCATCGGGTCACTCCTGGCCAGTTAGCCGAGCGGGTCGCGGCTCGGGTGTTGGGCGGTGGGGGACACCACGGTGGGGGGTGAGCAGCTAGCGAGCTGCAGTGGCTCACAGGGTCTCGGCTGACTTTACTCGTTGCTGGCAACGGTGAATTGACAAGTAGCGAAACAGTAGCAAACTTCGCTAGATCAAAATCGGACGGAGACCTCGACACATTTGACGATTCTGTTTTTTCAATTATGTCTTTCGGTGCTTCCGATTCTGACTTTGTAGTTGCTGGATGTGAAGTCTTTGGCTTCCAATTCTGACTTTATGAATGTAGTATAAACTCTAGCACGAACTAAATTCAGAATCGAAAACACATTCACCTCACATAAGGTCAGACGACATTCAAGATTCAGAATCGGAAGCTTCGGAAGACAAAGACATGCATTCACTTCAATCAAAGGTAGACGACATTCAGTTCGAACGTACATCTCCCTATGTAGATCCTAAATTATGGTTAACATAATACTAAAGTCAGAATCGGAAGCTTCGGAAGACAAAGACACACATTCACCTCACACAAGGTTAGACGACATTCAGTACGAACTAGATTCAGAATCGGAAGCTTCGGAAGACAAAGACACATTCACCTCACATAAGGTTAGACGACAATCAATACGAACTAGATTCAGAATCGGAAGCTTCGGAAGACAAAGACACGCATTCACTGCAATCAAAGGTAGACGACATTCAGTTCTAACAATAAAGTCAGAATTGTAAGTCAGTGTGTTACTGGTTTACATACCTCATGTGTACATCTCTATGTAGATCCTAACTCCTTGTATTCGACTGTTATCTTCCGTGGGATACGATATGAACTTTGTTCGACGCGAAGAAGATATAACCGTAGCAGGACTCATCGAAACCAATAGGAGTCTCCTGCGAATAGCCAAAAGTATGAAGGATTTTATTAGCGAATATTTCATGAGAGTAGATCTATTTTGCACACCCTCTAAAATTGAGACAACAAAGGAAGGCGGACCGAGTCGTGAGCGCTGAGACTTAGGTGTGTTAAACATAATTAGCTATTTAACAGACGTGTGATTACTTGGCAATTCTTCTGTCAAGATACAGAAGGACGGTGTAATAATTTTTCAATCTAGTTAAAAGAATAATTATAATAACGATGAACGATTCGTCGATTTTGATATTGTTAATGGTCTTCGTAGCCATAAGCGTTACGTTAGTGGCTGTGTATCAGAATCGTTTGTTACATCGCGAACCCTTAATTGCAGAACAGGACGCAGACGTTAGTGAAATAGACGACGGATTGCTTTAGCAGCAGCACCGCAGGCAGCGATGGCTACTCTCTGACACCGTGAAGCAAAGAATTGAAGCCTTAGTTGACAAGAGGTTGGTTACACTTCAGAAAGAAATTCCGAATCAACCATTGACTTTGTACTTGTTATACGATTATTTGAAAAGATACATTGTTAGTAAAAATCTTGATACGTTTTATAACTTGTTTTTGAATAAATCTATGTTGGCTTTCTCAGATCAAGTGTTCAATTCAGAATCTTTAAAAACTAAGATTAGTGAAATCATTAAAGTCAACTTAACCGAAACTGTGAGGAATCAACTGGCACGTATCGTGTCGAATGTCAACGAAGATATTATATTTGATTTAACAGTCGATGTTAAACAATTAATCGATGATCATCAATTGCTCAGTGAGAGTAATATGAACACACTTCTTCTTCAAGAATCCTCTTTGCAGAACAAACGACTTCACAAACAAAACCGGTTAAGTCTATTAAATTTTTATTTCGATGATAATACGCAAACTACCTATGTTAACACAAACATACCTCAACAGCACGGAGCCTTCCCGATCCAATTAATTGATAATACTTTTCAGAAAATGATATAGTGCCTAATGTCTTTTTTGTATATTTGGATCGACAAAATATCTACTGGGGCCAATATAATTAATTTTAAAATTCGTTTTAAAACACTGCAAACTTTAAAGTGTATGTTTCCATGTTTTCAACACGTAGTGACAACAGTGATGCAACATACATTTTCCAGCCATCCATGAGCTTATGAGTGTAGCAGACAGTCAAGGCGAAGGCGTCTTTTGGTTCAAGTTAATACAGAACAAACTCCTCAGGCTGTTCAATCGGTAGAATCAAAAACATTTTTCACCATGCTCGCCTACACTGAAGAAAACCTGTAAAAGTAAAATTAAAAAAAAAATAAGGTTGGAATAAATATAACATTGTATGAATGTCTTTGTATTAATTTGCAACCTACAGAGTTAGTTAGTTAACGTACCTTAGTACTGAAAAGATGATTCATATTATCATTTTGATCTCTGACGGTGTTTGAATATATTTTAAAGTTCGTAACTTGCGGTTGATCATTTTCCTGTTCTCTTCCAAAGTACAAAGTATTCGATATGGATTGAAGTAGCACAGGATTGTCGTTCAACAGTTTGATAACACCATGTCGTTTAATTTCGTTACTGGTCGTTAGAGTCATAGGTGCAATTCCATCGACGTTTCGACGTTGAGCGGCATCTATACTTTCGAAGCCTTGAACTATGGTATCAATCACCCTCTTCAGCTTGTCGCCACTTACATTATAAGCCTGTGATCTAAAGATCGATTCGCTATTAGTGATCAACTGATCCGCTTTGTTGAATCGTAAATTACCATGTTCGGGTAAAACCTTACCTTGTTTGTTCGGAAGAACAACCTGTTCTTCTAGGGATCTACGTAAGATATCAACGTCAATATTCCTCATGGAGTAGAGTCCGTTAAGACCGTCTTGAACACCACTTGAAATGGCTCCGAGCACCCCAAAGAATTCATATCGATGAGGAGAAACCAATGCATGAGTGGGGTCTCCCCCGTACCCTCTACTGATTAGGTCGCTACCTGCCACTACTCTCGCTACTTCGTCCCTGATAAAGTTCTGAGCCTTGTTGATGGTGTCGATGTGAGAGCGCAGGGTTTGCACCATGGAGGTGACGTTGCTTTGTTTTTGATTAGATGGATTATTAGAAAGAATATGTTTAAACACAGTTGCAGTTTTTCTAAATACTCCCAGGAGTTCCATTAGTTTATCCCAAGCTTCCTTTAGTGGTTTCAACTCTGAGTTTAGGAATTGATCACCCACCGCTCTCAAAGCACTCTCGCTGATGATACCTTCTCCGAATTTATCATTGTTATTACCGCCATTGTCGCTACTGCCTTGGACAACTCCTGCGGTTTTCTGACGCTTGAGCATCGCCATCAACTCACCCTCGCTTGTAATAGGGTAACCATTGATGGAAGCCGCACCCAGAGGATTTTTCATTATGAAATCGGGGAGCAGTCTACCTTGTAAGATTGTATTTCAATTCTGACGTACGTCGTACGTAACCCCACAAACCGTTCTCTTTTTCATTACAGAGATAATTAGTACTGTAGTAAGGAAACATGTTAGCGAGGTTAGTGTGTCCCAGTTGAGCCACATCCATAGCGGAAGATAATTTGGCGTAAACTTCTTTGGAACCTTTCGAAAGAGTCTTGATGGCTTCTAGGGCCCATGTCGCTCCTGTAATACGACCTAGATGAGTACGTGTGCGGACATTCATGAGTCGGTGCTGACAAGCGGCCTGTTTACGATCCTGCTGAGACGTCATCTTAAGAAAATTTAACTGGTCTTTTTCAGTGGGTATACGAGCTCCATTTCGGTGAATGGTATCGGTCGTGCAATCTAATCTGTTGACGATCTTAGAATCACCCAAGACTCCAAAGTTAGTGAGATCGTTCAACAATAATTGATTACAAAGAACTTCACTCAACCAACTATTTCGAGGATTAATAGCAGAGTCTGTCCATTGAAGCCCTAATACACGAATCTTGATCCACACGGCCAAAATGGCCATGTCGCCTACACTCATAGCTCTGTCATTTTTTTGATCGTCTTGTATGAGTGTGAACACCAATCGCATGGGTGAGGCCATGAAATAATCCAATGTGTCCCTGCATAAGTCATGATCTGCTCCATCACCTAAGTTAGATGATGTTGCAACATCATCTTCACCGCCGCCGCGAACGTTCGCTGCATCATCTTCACCGCCGCTGCGAACGTTCGCTGCATCAGTAGTAGCAGCACGCTGCTCGCTTTTTTCTCCGTAACCCTCACCCACACCCACTTTCAGGTAATGCTCCACACTCTGCTCCTCCGAAATTTGGAGGTGAAGTTGTAAAACCACCACTTTTTGACTTTGTTCCAAACCCCGACTTATTATCCTGTGACATTATTGTTGTTGTTGTTCTTACAGGTTCGGATGATTCTTCTTGAAAATCCATAAGATCGTTAGTAGATCCAGATTTAGTATCAGCCATGTTCAGAGTTATGTTAAGAGACCAGAAGACAGAGAGGATATGATGACTCTGCTGTATCCGCGGCGGTTTAAATAGGATCTAGACTGCTGCTGGTGGCGGTGCCTAGCGGTGGTGACGTATTAGATGCTCAGAACATCGATACACGAGTGAATAACTTATATCCGTTGTGTCCAACTACAATTTTGTACATACCAATAGGTACATGCAATAAATTATTTATAAGTGGTTTGGAATCGTCACAGTAGATTGGTCCAGTTTCAATATAAGAAACAACCGTTGGATTATTAGTCACAAATTCACGCGTTTCGCGTTCTACAATCTTCCAGTTTATATTGTTGTGTATCTGCGGTTGAGGTACTACATTACAAATCTGAAAAGTGGCGAGTCTTTCACTTGCTAACAAAAAGTCAGCCACTGGAGCTAGATGTCCTTTGACGAGTTTATCTGACTTGAAAGCTTGGCGATAAGCACGTTTAAAGTCGTTGACTTTACCCAGTGCTTGACGACACGATCGCCAATTCGATGTACGAGTATACGTGTCATCAACATCTGTGTACGACACAGTGGGAAGGTGTCTTACCCATCGCGTTCTGTTTCTGAGTTGGTCCCAATTCACTGCCATAACATTGAAGCTTCAGGTGTGGAGCGGTGGAGATCCTGTAGTAGAAGGAAAATCTTCAGACCCGACCAAAAATTCACGCTTGATGAGATTGGATGTACGTCACGGAGGTTCAGCCAGTGTTGTGCCAGACGGGAGACTATTGGCTGTCATTTACGATCAGAGGACGAACGTAGTGATGGCAACGAAATATTTAGATTTGAAATGGACAATAGACACAGTTAATATAATTGACAAACTAAAAAAGATCGACACGGAAGCTAACAGTCTTGAAGACAATGTATGGAACCGTTACTTGTTTGAGAACAACAATTTACTCTTCCTTTGCGTTCAATTGCCTAAATATGAAGATTTCGGAAATGTATTGGATTCAGATCACCCGGAGGATTTTTAAACAATAGAAAGATTAAAGACACATCCAAGACTTATATTGAGGATACGACAAATACACCGCCGTCTTTATCCCCAATTGAGAGACCAAAGACACCAGGAGGATGTTTTTCAGAGGACACGGGATTCGAAGAACCGTTGAGTCCTTACGATATATTTGGTTTCATGCGCAGAGGTGTCGCTTCGTCAAGTGCAAGTGCAGATTATGATTCACCTTTCGCATCACGAACGACTTCTCCGCCATCGGTCAGGGAAACAAATAAGAAATCATCAACTACAAAAGAATCTCGCAGCAAACGACGACACCGCCGAGATTTAGAAGACGTCCAAGAAAAAGAAGCTGGTCAACAAAGATCAACAGAAAAGACCAAGACTCGAATCTGACAAAAAAGAAAATAGTGAAAGAAGAAGTAGTAGTAAACCAAGTGTAAGTAATCCCAAAACTGTTTTGAATGGAGATAAAGGTGTTTCTAAATCGTATCATAGAGATAGAATTATATCTCATGATGCACCGTTTAAAAAATTATCGCGTCGTAAATCCCAAAAACTTTGGCAGTTATTTAACGACGCCGAAAAACCTGTAACTCCCAGGAAGGAAGCCTTCCTACCGTCATCTTCTCAATCAACACAACGACGACGTTTAACCCCCGATTACAGCATGTTTCTCGAGAAAAAAAAAACTACTCTCTCCTATTCCTCCTTCCCCTCCTTCGTCACGTCCACTCGTCCCTAATCAGCAGGTAATATCACCGTCTGTTAGTAAAAATCTGTCTGTCCGTCAAAATATAATTTCTAAAATTTCAAGCAGACATATGCTTGTTAATGATAGTTCCAATAACAGTCTATTTTTTCTACCGTCGTGGGTTTGATCTCCGACATCATTTTCTTCAACACTCGTATGACTCTTACCGATAAACCATTGGGAGTGTTTCCCATAATCGTCAAAACAATGTTTTTTTGGAATTCTAGCAGGGACAGAAATTTGTTGTCGTCATAATTGATATCCATCAAAGATAGAGCCACGTTCTGTAATAACTGTTGGTCTTCAACACAGGCTGATGATTTGACTTCAGCGATTCTCCGAATGAATTTACCGTAGGAACCGATCATGTAAGATATGTTGTTTAATTTCTTTTCAATGTACGTTGTAATGCCTTGGCTATTAAGTATAAAATTATCTAGGCGAATTAGTTTGTCTTGCCACTCGCCCAAGATTTTGTTAGTTCTTATCTTGGTTTTAACGAGACGTCTGGTGAAAATCAGCGGTGTAAAATTGGTTTGGTTGTCGTTTCTCAGTTTTCCGTTTGACTTGATATCAAACCATGAGAATATGGAAGGTGGATGAGTATGGTTAAACAACAGACCCATGTTAGTATTGTTTATCATCGGTTTAACTTCTACATTAATTGTATCTCGTGAGAGTTTACTAATGTGAATGTAACCTTCCGAGAGTCGTATATCTTCATCCGTTAGATTTCCTACACCCTCTGTTGTTACAGATCCTGAACTCTTTAAAACCACTCTTGATTCTAAAATAGGAAATAGGAAATGAACGATTGACTTAACACTCTATTCCATAAGTTCAGCCATATTGTTAAGTGACACTTGCATGTTTCACAAAAACTTGTTCGTTAAATGTGACCGTAGTTCTGGTGATTGGGTAAAACGTATAATCTTGTTGAGTTGTGAGACTGTAGTTGGTCAGGGTTTCAATTAGCGACAGATCTGTGATGTGAATCGGGTTAGATGTCAGCGGTGATGGGAGTGGTATTGAGTATCCCAAGAAGTCTGATGTCTTAAAGTGAATCTTAACATCGTTCAATAAATGTGCGTTGTAAAAAGTAATTTCGTTGTTCAAGTTGATTAAGTCGTCATGCATGATACCAGGAGGAATATAACACGCTCCAATAGAAGTTGAAAATAAGGAATAGCTTGGAGGTGTTCCTAAATTTCGGACGAGCGTTAACGTCCTTTGCTCTTTAGGTTTTAAAATGAACATCGAAAGAGTAAAAGGGTGATAGTGCATTCCTTCCATTCTATTGGAAACTTGTCTAAAAGGACACCGATGTAAGGTCGAGTTAATCTAGCATAACGAACACTTCTTCTACTAGCGTTGTAAATGTGAATTCTGTTATCTCCCTCCGAACAACACGGCCCGGCATACTCCGATCCTGGTAAGACCATCATTTCCTTATCGTTGACATTCGTTGAAAACGTACCACATTACATAACGAGCATTAGTAAAAGTTTTTCTTAAAGCCTATTCGTCGAATATGTGTTTTAATTGTCGCTATACCGCCGTTTTGAGTTATCATGATGAACCGTGGTCGACCAAAGCTCGTGTCGATTCTGTATAAGGGTAATTTCACTGACCAGAGTAGTAGAAGTACGAGAATGTGTTAAGGCAGGTACTTTCAATTTACTGCTCCTGTAGATTTCTATGTCGGTCACACGAATTTGAGCGTGCATGTTTATATTATCATCGACATAACGCTCTCCGTACTCCATTTCGAATTCCTCGTCGGTTAGAAACGACGCCATACTGTGAAGAATTCAAAATAAAGCTTCGTCGAATAACAATTAAGAATTTAAACCTACACAAGCCATAAGCCAGCGGAGGGATATTGAATTAAACATGTCAACAAATAACAAGAACCAACTCTCCCAACCCAACAGATTGAGTGCTGGTGGTTTGATCTTACCTAATCGGTTTGTCGTCAATCCTCATCAAGGAGCTGGAGAATTGGTAGCATTTCGTTACGCTGGAGGCACAACTCCCCAACACTTAGTGTTCCCAGTAGGATCTTCTAAGATCAATTGGTTGACTCTACTCAGGGGTTCCATTCGTTTTGGACAGGCTCTAACTCGATCGAAAAATTTACCCAACGGTCCATTAGACCCTAGTATTCGATTGGACGCTCTAGAACTGAAACGTCTTCGTTTCTGGCGAAGTTTCGATTTTATCAGCGAATGTTGCAGATCGTCGGGAATGATTCGTTACGAACCTTTTGTTATTGGTTGCGGTCTGTACGACCGGGAAGCTTTAAACCTGCATCCTAAAAGTGTTCACGAACGTAGTATCTTGTACTTGGGTGATCATTTTTCGCGTAACAACACGCTATTAAGTGACATGGTCCACACCCGGGATTTATGGCTCCTACCTGACGCTGTGTATCAGAATCGAAACGACATTATCCGTCGGGTACTGGAAGCAGAAGAGAAGAGCGCTGCTTTGGATTGGGAAGACGCATTACAGCACAACCGAACGAGATTTGAAGGAGACGAATTGGACGCCTCGTCGATTATTGAATCGTCCGTGTTAAATTATCGGAGAGAGTGAGTCGGTAGGTTAAGAAAGAACCGACTGATAGAATTCGCCAATAACGTTCTCACTAAAGAACAGAGAGACAGTCTCTGTGCAACTTTCGTACATCCCAACGAAGGAACATCTCAATCTTTCATTGACGCCTTAATCATTTCTCCCTGTAGAACTGGAGTGTATGAAATGTTGCATTCGTTATTAAAGATTATTAATTTTAGCATTTTGAACACGATTGGTTATGATGCTCATCGCATCATGATGTTCAAAATATTCGTACCGGCTTTACTGGCCGTATTCCTAAGTAACGGGGGTTTAGGAGACGTGTTCGAGAACGGTGCTTTTCAACTCAAGTTGTTTCACGACCAATCTGGAAAGACGACCATTGGCAGCATACTTGAACGCAGCGCCATGCGCGCTGATGCAAACAGGCAATCCAAGAACTATGCCAAGTACGATTCAGCTACGTTAAACGGTGAGTTGACAGAGTCATCCGCTGATCTCCCGCTGGCTATTAACATTGGAGTGAGTCTAAAGAAATGTGAATACGAAAAAAAGATTTTGAACATGGTTAATGACAACATCATTAAAATAGCATTGAGTAAAGAAAAAGTGGCATTACAACAAAGACGAGCTAGGAGAATATTGAAACGCAGAAAGTTGTCATCTGACACCGACTCAAAATGTTACCACTCTAAAAGACCCGAACGAACGTTAGTAACGAATTAGAGGAAATCGAAGATGAGATGGACGAAGAAGAGTATAATGAAGATTGTACTAATGCAGAAGATATAGAAGAGGAAGATCAACCAGATTGCTGTAGTAGTAGAGATGTCGAGGAGGGATGGATATCTGAGAGGAAGAGATGTTCGGATCCATCAAAGATTTGTGGTTGTGTAATAGTGGTATTCATCCTATCGATCAAGCCGAACTCTTTAAAAATTAACTTTCAGAAATTATAACAAGTTATGGTTGCTCATGTTTGCAAGGGCTATTGAAGTATTTCGAAAATGGTGTGTTCTGACACCTTCTTCTGTTGATCAGTCCTTCTTTTCTGTTAAGTTTAATCATACTGTGTCACAGATTCACGACTACAATGCTCCAACTATGGTTCACCATGCTAAATTTGTTTCTTCGGGTTACAATTAATATTGAAAATATTATCATAGTTCAACACGGTTTCTTCGGGAATGTAGTCACCCAACATAGAGTCGTAAACAATCTTCGATGCATTGTATACTTCAGGTTTGTAACTTTCCAAAGCTGCTGCATCCGATGTATTAAAAAACTGCACAAATTCAGATTGCATTCCAAGATAAAATTGGAGAGTTAATCTGCAAACGTTAGCCTTTACCATTGAAAAGACACTAGGACAGAGCAACAACACATCGATATTCCATCCCTTCGATTTTAAAAAGTTCTTATACAGAATGTAAAACAAATACAGAGTCGAAAAGGTTGCATTCTCGTTAGTGTGGAAACTCTTATTTAAATTTAATTTGATTTGAGATAAATAATCATACATCAATATTGCATTAGTGGTAAATTTTTTGTAGTATCCTTTCCAAAGAAGAGATCGAGTACATTGTTTGGTTCAAGCGTTTCTAACCGATACATCGGATTGGTGATAATTTCATCACCAAGAGAGATTTGGGTGTCTTCAGATATCCAGATAGAGGATGGATCTGATGGACCATAAGCAGGCCCGAGCTCAGAACTATAAGACTCATTGATGACACCAGCTGTTGAGTACTGTACAGATTGGGCAATTAAAATACACGAGAAGGGGCCTGCCGATCCAGTGCTATAGTGTAGAGAATATTCACACGATTCCTGAGTATTGAGTACAGCCGACGTGTACTGATTACTATTACCTTCCACAGTCAAATACATGAACTTGTAAGCTGGTGTGTCAACGACTGTCGGACACAGAGGTACACCCGCCTGCTGATCCTCGAGATAATCAGATTGCACTAGCAATGTAATGAAAAGTATAGCATTGGTGGAGTTAATAGTGATTAACTTATAAACTCCACCACCTAGTGACTGCACACGCACGTCCAATCGAGCAGTATTTTTAATATCATACATTGACAAGTCATCTTCTAATCTTCTCATACTGATAGGTATGTTTCCATGATGGTCAGTTGCTACTACGTTAGTTAATTCCTTCGACCAAGTTAGACACACTTTACCATATCGGTTAGGATAATAATTGCTTTCTAGACCTTTTGGTCCACGAAAACCGATTTCACCTTGAGGACCTGTGAAACCCATCACTCCCTGAGGCCCTTGTGGTCCATTCAAACCCCGTTCTCCTGGGTCTCCCTTAAGACCTTGTGGACCTTGTGGACCTTGTGGCCGGTCATTACTTGCAAGGAACTTTGACGACTCCCTCCCTCAAAGAGGAAACGGGTAAGACACTCAGCTACACTTGCACTGGCGCCTTGTCCCAATACATGACGTTGATGGTACCAAAACCCACTGGCGTCCAATCGCACTCGCACGTAACCCGCGAAGAAATCTTAGGCTATGTCGAATTAGTTTTGCAAAATAAACACAACCTCATCGATTACTTTTCGTCTCTAGGAAAACAAGAGACGTGCAACTGTACTTGTGATGTGTTCTGTCCTGTCTTGCACGCCAACGGCAGAGACGGACCTGTCGCAGTTGTACCCAGTAGCGGATATAGACAAAGTCAATTTCTGCTCATGTCCACTCTACCTAAGAATGATCTCAGTTTGACATACACTCTCTTGAAGTTACAGGCTGGTGACTTACATGTTATGAACAGCATTGGGCGTACCGACCGTCAAGGGTCTCGGATCAACCTCGATCATCTCAACATCAACACGGGCTGGGACCTCAACACGAAGGTTCCGTTCACGGCTAATGTGGTCCGCCAAAAGCAGTAACGTGGCATTCACTCCTTATTCGTGTCGACTTCTCAACAGACCTGCTAATTATCTCAACGACGAGAAATTATGGAAGCCCACGAGATTCAATAGGTCCGCAAAGACCATGGGTGCACACAACGGGCACGCTGCAGACATACCTCCTAAATCAGTCTATAACAAAAATAGCATCAATGATATTTACAATCCATCTCTAGGAGACAATCTTGTCGACCAGATTCACAATAAGGCGGTTATGGATGGTCAAGACGGTTCGGTTTCTCGTCGACTAATCGATATGATGGAGAACGCAACAGGCACGTCTCCTTCGACTCTGAACGTTGGGATGTTCAATCCACATGTCGAAGGCAGTAGAGACGTGATTTCCTGCTTTGCCACATCCATATTCACTCATAGACTCTCCACTTACACCGTCCCTCAAAAGAAGGGTTGGGAAGTGTTCCAGATTCACCCTATGAACATTCCTGTAGAACCACTCAAAAATCCAACCATCGACTTGAAATCCGGACGAGTTTCATGGTCAATTCCATCTAGCAGTCATTCTCACATAATTTGTAAGCCGCAGCCGCAGATACCTCACACTCACATGTCTACGGATTGCCCGTCACCCACCCCCACCTGTTTTATTCAACAATGTAACCCTTGAAGAAGAGGATGAGGAGAATAAAGAGGAGGATCATTACATGTCCATGAATAATTACATTAGCAGTTCTGCACCCAATGCTTCATCATCATGCATTACACCACCGCCTCTTCCTCAACGCAATATGACCATGTAAAGAGTGGAGGCGATTCATGTAACCACAATTCAAACCCAAACCAAAACATAGTTCAAAATGAAACAAAGCCAAAGCATAGTTTAAATAATATTAAGAGATAGATATAGATTTTTTATTATTATAAATTAATTACACAATTTGTTAATGAATTTTTTTTTACCCTTCAATATCTGAAGCTTCGGAAGACTAAAACACACATTCACTTTGATCCCTTAAGGCGAATGTGTGTTTTTCTGTTATGTTGCATCCAATTGTTAATTGGAGTTTGAAGAGAATATGAAGCTTGAAGACTAAAACACACAGTCACTTTGAGCCCTTAAGGCGAATGTGTGTTTTTCAGTTATAATGCATCCAATTCTTAATTGGATTGTGAACAGAATCTGCAGCTCCGGAAGACTCAAACACACATTCACTTCGATCCCTTAAGGCACATGTTGGTTTTTCTTGTATGTTGCATCCAATTCTTAATTGGAGTGTTAACAGAATCTGAAGCTCAGAAGACTAAACACACATTCACTTCGGTTAAGGTTAGATGACATTTGAATGTTGTCTAAACTCTATCGAAGTGAATGTGTGTTTAGTATTACTGAACGTCTGATTATGTGATATACTGTAACTGGTGTCTTCCCCATGGGACTTTTCTTTTTGTCTTTCTTTGCGTCCCATTTAATGCAACTGAATGTCATCTAAACTCTATCGAAGTGAATGTGTGTTTTGTTTTTCGAAGCGTCCAATTCTTATACATTTATCAAGGTGAATGTGTATATTTGTATGACGCATCTTAATAAACTTATATTCACATGTAGAGTAAATATTTAACTTTGAGAATACCAACTCTGAAAATATCAGAAGCAAAAAGGTTGGGTCCAATATTTTACATCTCCATGCAAGACAACTTCAATGGCTTATGCTTTAATTTAACAATATGTGAATGAGGGATACACTAACTTCAGAATATAAACTTTGCATGGGTATATGTACATCGATAGTACAAAGTGGGGTCCAAATCTTCATGGGGGTGCATACAGATTATAAACTTAATTGTGATGAATGTGTGTCTGCACTACGGAGCGTCCAATTTCTATCTTTGTCGCGACAAACTACCTAAATTCGAGAATATATCTTTACAGATTCCTACTTTCTCCTCTCTAATAATTTATATACCTTCCCTCAGAAAAACTCAATTTTTAGATTAACGCTTAGGAGACGAAATCGTCAAATATCGGACCCCACTCTAGCTAGTGTTGATCATGAACAGATTCTGACTCTATCGGTGAATGTGTGTCGAGGGTGATAATCACCTGCAAAAAACGAGGGTGTTAATTCCACATATGGAAATGACGGGTGTTAATTGCACATATCATATAGTAGTGACGTAACAATACTGTGACGTAGTCTCTAAATTATCTGCCAAAATAGTAGTGATGTAACAATACTGTGACGTAGTCTAGCAATAACACGAGGGTGATAATCACCTGTAACAATACTGTGACGTAGTCACGAGGGTGATAATCACCTGCAAAAATAGTAGTGACGTAACAATACTGTGACGTAGTCTAACAATAACACGAGGGTGATAATCACCTGTAAAAAAACACGAGGGTGATAATTGCACATGTAGTAGTGACGTAACAATACTGTGACGTAGTCTAGCAATAACACGAGGGTGATAATCACCTGTAACAATACTGTGACGTAGTCACGAGGGTGATAATCACCTGCAAAAATAGTAGTGACGTAACAATACTGTGACGTAGTCTAACAATAACACGAGGGTGATAATCACCTGTAAAAACACGAGGGTGATAATTGCACATGTAGTAGTGACGTAACAATACTGTGACGTAGTCTATAACAATAACGAGGGTGATAATCACCTGCAAAAATAGTAGTGACGTAACAATACTGTGACGTAGTCACAAGGGTGATAATCACCTGCAAAACACGAGGGTATAAATTGCACTAACAATCAATACTGTGACGTATTCTCTAACACGAGGGTGATAATCGCACATGTAGTGACGTAAGCAATACCTCCTATCGATACATACTGTGACGTAGTCGTAGTTTGGCATATCACGCACTTGTTAATGACGTAAGCGTGGTTATCCAATTTTGGCATGTAATAAAGGTATGCCAAATCAAGCTAAATTTGGACATTGTTGGATTCGGCACGATTGATTGAGATGACGTAAATCGTAAGGAGTGTTATGCTCATGCTAAAATGGCAGGAAGCATTGCGTGATTTTAGTCTTGTTGTTATTTTCCGATCAATTGATAATAAGGGATGGTTGTTAACACATGCCAAATTTGGATATTGTTGTTGACAAGGTTAATAATGACACCAATGACGTAAGCAATAGCGCTGACTGCACATAACACTTACCTCGAAGTCCGCATGACCTACCTTTGGTGACGTAAGCTGCCAGGGGCGTTGACCACACTTACTTACTATAAACACGTCATTATTGCGTGTTGATTGCCAATTTTTTTGCATGTCTTTGGCACTGTTTTTTTTTGCAATGTTTTGTTTGTATCGACTCGTATTTGGGAAAATCAGTAGCCATGTGTACTAACATTGGTTTATTGATTAAACATTATAAACACCGATATTTACAAGACATGAATTTCCTATAAACAATACACAATCAGCAACACCTATTTAGCACTTATAAGTGCAGTTCTCATACAGATTGATCTTCAATTTATGCGACTGGTTAGTCAACGATGACATCATTTCCATGGGCTGTGATTCATTCATGAAGCCTGGTGACACAATGTGGATATACCCATCGTCGTTCCACATCGTTAATCTCTCACCATCGATGGCCACATTTGGCAACAATATCCTGGTTCTCTTGGCATCAGGCAAGTCGTCAGTATCCTCATTATGACGCTTGGTATTCGCCTTCTTATTACCAGGAACTGCAACCAATTTGCGGGTGATGAGGACACTCGTCTTAACACGCCATAGCTGATTTTCAGTCGTCTCCTCTTCAACGAAGGTAACAAGCTCATTACCGATTGGAATCGACTCCTCCTCCTTCACTGGAACCGACTCCTCCTCTGGAACTGGAACCGACTCCTCCTCTGGAACTGGAACCATCTCCTCCTCTGGAACTGGAACCGACTCCTCCTCTGGAACATCCTCCTCCTCCTCCTCCTCTTCACCAGGTGCGTAGACTGGAATGTCCACCTCATTATCCTCCTCCTCCTCCTCGTTGTTGTTGTCATCTTCTTCGTCATCCTGTTCCTCCTCTTCCTCTTCGTTATCGTCATCCTCTTCCTCTTCGTTATCGTCCTCGTCGTCGTCATCGTCATCCTCCTCCTCCTCCTCCTCGTTGACTACGTCATCGTCTTCAACCGGACTGTACAAGGGGTACCCATCCTCATCGACATTTTCACTGATAACGACTGGATCATACCTGTTATCGATGAACTTGAAGACACCAGGTGAAACCTCTTCTTTGAATGCAGCTGCTTTGTTATTGATGACGTGTGAATCCATGATGTTCATGTCATCGTCCAACAGTGCGAATTCCCTGATGACGAAGGGATGGTGTTGTCTGAAGATCAATGTGGTCCTGCCATGTTGCAATTCGCGGTGGGTGAAGGGCTTTGAGCACACCACACAATCATACTTGTGATAGTAGTCCATGTGCGTGGAAATGCAAAATCGGTGATTCAAATGACCACAAGCTGATTGGAAGACACGTAGACCTTCCTTGAATGCAGCATCGCATGTCACGCATGTCATTCTGTCTGTTGACTTGACCTTGTAATTTGGCATGACACGGGTGTGATCAATCAATTTTTGCACCATTGCATTACACTTCATTTTGAGATTAATGCCAAATAATTGATATGACGAACAGCACGATGTCAGTAGTCCGCGCAGCGTTGTCTTCCTCTTTAGTGGCAGCGAGATCTTTGTAAGCACTTCCCAGGTTGTTAGACAGGTGGTTTTCTATGACCTTATCCATAATCCGTGATTGAACCCGAGCGTAATTGGACACGTCACATATAAATGGCTATATGGTTAACGGTAATTAAACACATACTCAAGCGATAACTCTAACTACACCACCGTAACGATGAATGAAACCGTATCCACTGAGGAGTACAACTTGGACAGACGCGAACGCCGCGAAGGTGTAGTGTTCAAGGGCAAAGAACACAGAGATTATGTCCTCTCGTTGCCTAATCATGGATCGTGCTACACCCAACACCCCATCGATGTTGAGGCATACGCTCAGTCGGATCTCGTGAATCGATGCAATATCATTCTCGATGGGATTCAGGTCACGGAAAGAATAAAGATCAGATAGATCTATTGAGAAAAAACCTGACTCTATTAATGTACAATGAAGTTAATCCTCTCCAAGTCGCGACTGAGTGCAATATCGTCTTGGATAATGTGCAATTCACAACAGAATACGACAAAGAACAGATAGCAAATTTGAGAGACTGTTTCACCGAATTGATATACCAGCCCTGTGGAAACAGCATCTAAAATCACCACCAAGAACCACGTCATTATGAATTTGTTTTAAGGTTCGTGACAGGCATGCGTCTCCGAAGGTTCACAAGGCAGAATGAATACTGTTATCAAATCTGATGATTTATCTTGGACAACTGTCGATAGCGATCCAGAAGACGATGATGAGAGAGTCAGCATCAGTGGTGGTGAACCAATAGCGATCGGCTTAACATTCAAAACAAGTGATAGTAAAATTTGGTCTGAATGTGTGTCTTTGTCTTACGAAGTGTTCAATTCTGATTTTGTAAGTCTAATGTTTGAGTTAAAGTCTTACTGCTACAAATTCAGAATTGGACACTCCGTAAGACAAAAACACACATTCACTTCAATAGAGTTAAGTCGACATTGAGTTGAGTCTGCGTGTCACCTGTAGCGGTTAACATTTAAAAAAAAATATTATTAACTTTCTCTCATCTTTATTACGCATGTGAGAGAGTATACGTAACTTTGAATCTCTGGTGTGTACTCGCTTGAATGTCGACTAAACTCTATTGAGGTGAATGTGTGTCTTTGTCTTACGGAGTGTGCAATTCTGATTTTGTAAGTCTAATGTTTGAATTAAAGTCTAACTGCTACAAATTCAGAATTGGACACTCCGTAAGACAAAAACACACATTCACTTCAATAGAGTTAAATCGACATTTAGTGTGTGCTCGCATTGAGTTGAGTCTGCGTGTCGAAGAGACAACAGCGGCGGTGGCGTCTGTCATTTCATTGGTAGGTGTGTAGTAGTCGTGTTTGTGTGCGTGTGTGTCTTAGCCTTGTATGTGCGTGTGTGTGTTTGTATCATCAACAAGATTATAAATACTTAACTGCGTCTCTACCTTAACAGGCAACCATCATTCATCATTGGAGAAAGAGATAGTTTGGAGCAAGCTAGTCTTCAAACAGTCTACAATCAAAATGACGACGATTCCACACATCAGCCATGCGGATTATATGGAACGTCTCCACACAAAATACATAGCTTATGTGGGTGCTCATACCCACATCGTGGATCGAGTCAAGTTAATTTTTAACACTGTCAGACATCCACCCACATTCCTCTCTTCTATTCCTTGTCTTCGAAATTTAAGATCGTCGACGAAATGTATTTTCCAACAAGTTGAAACACTTCACTAGAAATTTTAGGTTACCTGACGATGTGCAATTATTGTTGTATGTTCTAAGTGTCTTGCATCATGAAATACAGACTGTACATGATGTTAGTCAAGAGCGCGGCAATCAATGTATTGATTTCATGAGAGAATTGGGTTACCGACAAAGACGTTTGCCTTCCATTCTATTGGAAACTTGTCTAAAGGACACCGATGTAAGGTCGAGTTAATCTAGCATAACGAACACTTCTTCTACTAGCGTTGTAAATGTGAATTCTGTTATCTCCCTCCGAACAACACGGCCCGGCATACTCCGATCCTGGTAAGACCATCATTTCCTTATCGTTGACATTCGTTGAAAACGTACCACACATTACATAACGAGCATTAGTAAAAGTTCTCTTAAAGCCTATTCGTCGAATATGTGTTTGAATCGTCGACAAGATCGCAGGTGTCAGCGTTACGGTTTCACGGGTGCGCATTTCTTTATTCATCGAGACTATGTTTTTCCAATTATAAAATTTAACGATCATTTTTTTTGTTGTCGTAACCATGAGTGTGAATACTATAGTCTTTCGACAAAGAACTGTCACTATCCGTGTTTGCAAAACTCGGTCTGTCTGCGAACCCTACCTTAGTCCAAGTATTGAACCGATCATCTTTATTGACGAGAACCTGTAATATATCATTTTGGCAATCTCTGAACAAGTTACGAGAGCACGTTATCCAGATAAAGAAAGGGTTCCCGTAAACATTCCGCCTTGACGTATGTGTTAACACATCCATATGTGAATCAATGGCTAGTTGTTTAATGCTCGACTCGGCCAACACGACACTGATGATAAAAGCAGCCATTTCCCTGGTCTTGCCAATACCTGTTCCATCGCCAATGACAAAACCCCCTCCATAATTGTTCACTCGTATCTCTTCACGAATTCTCGAGTCATATGTTGCGTTTAACAGAGTTTCAACACTCAAAGAAGGACTCCAACAAGCATGTTTGTAGTATTGAATTAAAGCTAATCGTACGGCGTGTACTTGTACTTGGTTAATCGAAAAAGGTCGTGGTAAACTCTTAGGGTACAGGTTACATGCCACTTCTTGACACAAGCGCACCGATGTTAAAGCTTCGCTTTGATAAATTTTAAACGATGGGGTTGGAAACTTAATACAATTTGTTTCACCGTCGTCATCAAATAACTTTGATAATAATATTTTTGTCTTTGGATTCATTTCTATATTTTTCTAACTCACATGTTTTAAAATAAAACTCAGGCACTACTAAAGTTAAAGTTTATTAAATAGAGAAAAGAAAAGTTTACATGTAGACTGGAACCCTCGTTCGCCATGGTATAGATATTCAACTGCAACCAACTGCTGTCAACTGTAATTGAATAAAATGATATTAGTTATGGTCGTTGCTGGCAACCACTTCCCTTCTCCTCCTCTTGTAGTGATATGGGGGGGGTTCTTCTGGGCTCTGGACCACATCTCTACACTTCCATTTAGAACTCGAGGAAGGAAGGAAGTGTAACCGTTCCCGAACTCTAGAAATGAATAACGAAAAATATATTACAGACGGTATTAAAAAACTATACGAGTATTTCGAAATATCCAATAAAAATATATTGGAACGAACTCTTCGTTGCTGGGTGGACGCACACCACCCATCACATGAACTCTATTGTTGAATACAGGTATGGAGTCGAACGAAGGTGCGACCTGGTACGTCGTGTGGAGGTTCTCGAGGTGCAACGCTAGCACCATACGGAACTCGGACAAAATATCATCCAACGCGATGGACATGAAACGTATACTCGATCGCAAGGCGTGAGACAGCTTCAATGCAAAATCCCAATGAACGGGTTTGTTCATCTGAATTTCGTCTATTGACTGCATTTCGAGTTTGGAGAGACTCGTGTCTGCAAACTGATCGTGTTCTAGTGTGCGTTCGAACTGTTGCAGATGTGCCTGGTAGACACTCTTGACATACAGGCAACTTTTCTTCAAACCATCTTCAACTCCTTGTTTCAATTCATCTATCAAGGATAAGACTAATTGTTGTTCGTTCGAGAAAACTAATTGTTGTTCGTTAGACATCGTAACGGACAGGATGACACTCTGTATTTGTTTAATATAAAAAAAGGTGAAAAAATAAGGTCTTTGATATCGCGGTATAGAACATAAATCACAATTTGTGAAATTAAAATATCAAAACGTATTCAATCTAGACACAGATAAGAAAGACTGGGGTTAAATATTTCAAATTTAGTATTAAAACAGACTGGCTTGATCCAATATTTCAAATTTAGGACTGGGGTCCAATATTGTATTGTTGTTGTTGTTAGTGTTATCCTTTTGTCTTTATAACAGAAAGACTGGGGTCCAATATTGTATCGTTACTAAGTATGTGCCATGTGTCACAATCCCCATGCAGCAGGGAAAGCGGGTAGCGTCCAATTCTGATTCTGGTATATCCGAAACGGACACATCGACATTGGATCTTGAGTATTTTCTCTTTTCTTAGATGAAAATGGTAGCTTAGGATAATTCAACCTTTTGCCTATACAACAGAAAGACTGGGGTCCAATATTGTATCGTTGCTAGGTACTGTGTGCCATATAGCGTCCAATTCTGACTTTGGCTTGCACTTTGAATCTTCTTTCTCATTTAACTTTTCTTAGATGAAAATAGCTATATTTCTTTGGTTTTGAAGTGTTTAAAATTCGATACTTCAAAAATTTATCAAATTCACACTGCTCAAAAATATAGTTCAGGTTAAATAAATTATAAATATAATGTATCTGATTCGGATGTGTAGAATCGGACGCTCAGTAAGGCAAAGACATATATTCACCTCAATGAAGTTTAGACGACATTCAGACATCAGAATTGGACGCAATATAGTACAAAGTCACACATTCACCTCAATGGAGTTGAGACGACATTCAATGAAACTCTAAACTCTGTTAAGGTGAATGTGTGTGTTTGACTTATTGAGCGTCCGATTCTGATGTCTATTAAAGTTAGAATTGGACGCTACATAGTACAAAGTCACACATTCACCTCAATGGAGTTGAGACGACATTCAATGAGACTCTAAACTCTGTTAAGGTGAATGTGTGTGTTTGACTTACTGAGCGTCCGATTCTGATATCTATCAAAGTTAGAATTGGACGCTACATAGTACAAAGTCACACATTCACCTCAATGGAGTTGAGACGACATTCAATGAGAATCTAAACTCTGTTAAGGTGAATGTGTGTGTTTGACTTACTGAGCGTCCGATTCTGATGTCTATCAAAGTTAGAATTGGACGCTACATAGTACAAAGTCACACATTCACCTCAATGGAGTTGAGACGACATTCAATGAGACTCATTCACCTCAATGGAGTTGAGACGACATTCAATGAGAATCTAAACTCTGTTAAGGTGAATGTGTGTGTTTGACTTACTGAGCGTCCGATTCTGATGTCTATCAAAGTTAGAATTGGACGCTACATAGTACAAAGTCACACAATTCACCTCAATGGAGTTGAGACGACATTCAATGAGAATCTAAACTCTGTTAAGGTGAATGTGTGTTTGACTTACTGAGCGTCCGATTCTGATGTCTATCAAAGTTAGAATTGGACGCTACATAGTAAAGTCACACATTCACCTCAATGGAGTTGAGAAGACATTCAATGATAATCTAAACACTCATAACGAGAATCTGTGTGTTTGACTTACTGAGCGTCCGATTCTGATGTCTATCAAAGATAGAATTGGACGCTACATAGTACAAAGTCACACATTCACCTCAATGGAGTTGAGACGACATTCTAAACTCTGTTAAGGTGAATGTGTGTATTTGACTTACTGAGCGTCCGATTCTGATATCTATCAAAGTTAGAATTGGACGCTACATAGTAAAACACACATTCACCTCAATGGAGTTGAGACGACATTCAATGAGAATCTAAAGTCCATTAAGGTGAATGTGTGTTTGTCTGTTGTGATGCATCCAATTCTTAATACGAGTGTTAACAGAATCGGAAGCTCTGGAAGACTAAAACACACATTCACCTCGGTTAAGGTTAGATGACATTTGAATGTCGTCTAAACTCCATTAAGGTGAATGTGTGTTTGTCTGTTGTGATGCATCCAATTCTTAATACGAGTATTAACAGAATCGGAAGCTCTGGAAGACTAAATCTCGGTTAAGGTTAGATGACATTTGAATGTCGTCTAAACTCCATTAAGGGGAATGTGTTTGTCTGTTGTGATGCATCCAATTCTTAATTTGAGTGTTAAGCAACTATTACATACTATGTAACAGTATTGTCAAAATCGGAAGCTCCGAAGACTAAAACACACATTCACTTCGATTCCTTAAGGCTAATGTGTGTTTTTCTGTTGTGATGCATCCAATTCTTAATTGGAGTGTTAACAGAATCAGAAGCTCCGAAAGATTAATACACACATTCACCTCGATCGAGGTTAGATGACATTTGCACTCTTGTACTTTGTGAGTCCTGGTGAATGTTATTTAAGCTTTTGTCGTGTGAACTTACACTCTCGTCTTAACTCTATTGAGGTGAATGTGTGTTTTATCTTAGGAAGCTTACAATGTATACCTCAATCAGTGTTACTCATTTCGGGTGTTTAAAACCAAAGCTAAGTCTACATTTTATTGTTAACCTTTTTTTAAATGTACAAAATAATGTCTTACTCTTTCAAGTGCACTTGGTTATACATGACTTCCATTAATAACCAAATGTAATAAGAAAGTCACCAAGTTAGATTTAACAGCAGCAAGCATAGTGTCAAGTGTGTCTGCATCCTTGCAACGAATTCCGATTTTCTGCACTGTCAATGTAGCGCTAGTTATATCAGACGTCGTCTCGTTGATTGCTTTCCGGTCAAACGACGGAATGGTTACGGTGTGTGTCGTTACTTGCTTGTGATTTGTGTGAGTCGTTTTAAATGTGGATGTCGGACCTGTGTGAAGCACGACATGATGTGCTGACAAGTGTTCAGCGTCCTTGTCCGCTGCAACCCCAAAGCCGACACGTCACTAACGTTTGAATCGGCTCGAGAAACCGTAACACACGTTGGTGTTACCTATGCCGAAGACAAAATTTAATTTAATCGTTGGACAACCTTGTTTTTTCATCCTGGATAAGATTTGATTTTCAACATCACTAGCTCCAAGCAGATGAGAGTATTATTCTAGACACTAGATATCGAGAAATGTGTATACAACATGGTGATGTTAAAACATTGTATAGCTGTTGAGGATCAACATCTTTATGATGGATTGTGGTCTTTAGAAAACACCTGTGATTTAGCATGTGTTGATAAGAGATACTACGTCACCATTAGTAGTACGGTGTGGGTGTGTGTGGTGGGTGTGGGTGTGTGGCCCTGCTAAACTGGGTCCAGATTTACCTGATATATTTGCATTTTATATACATTGTTGAAATTATTGCGGAACTAAACCGGGTGTGTGTGGGGTGTGGGTGGGTGGGTGGTCGTGGCGGCGGCTTAGTAGTAGTAGTAGTAGGAGGCTTAAGGCGGGTGTGAGTGAGTGAGTCACCACCTAAACCACCACCACCACCTAACCTAACCTAAACCACCACCACCACCTAAACCACCACCTACACAGCTGTCACAACCACCCTCTCCCCATTCTCGTGGCAAAATTAATTTCGGACGGATTACGAATCACTATATGTCATGACCCCCCTGCAGATCTGGACCCCACTTGGAAAACAAGAGGGAGGGTCGGGTGGGTGGTAGGGTGGCTCAAACTAGGAGGAGGAGGAGGAGGGAGGGAGGCTACAGATTAGCAGCAGTGGGGTGGGGTGTTGTGGACAAGTTAAAGAACTACGATTATAATATCCGTCTGCGTTATTTTCACTTCAGTTGTCTACCATGTTAGAATTTAGAATCAACCCTTCTAGAACTTGGAAATGAAAGTATCAGACAAATTTGTAATTCTCCTTATGTTACAATTCTTCATGTGTCTACTAATAAGAAGAGGACCAGTCTTGTTGATTTCCATCAGTTTGTTAAGGTTAATTTACCTGCCTCCTTAAAATTATATTTTTCTGTCAGCACTATAAATAATTTTTTTTTTTTAATTAATAAAATTTTTATCATTTCTTCGAATGTGTTCCATTGTGAAATATTTCCATCCAATAGTTTTTTTTTTTTTTTTTTTTTTTTTTTTTTTACATTGCAGCCTATTGCGCCGGTAGGCTTCTTCCTGGTGGATCCTGATGGTCGGTCCAAGGCTTCTTTCCGGTAGGTCCTGATGGTCGGCCCAGCCCGTTCTGGCGCAGGCGAGTGTTTATAGTGGCGCCATCTTGCATTGGCTCATGCTGCCTCCCAGAGCTAATCTTTGATCCTAGAATCTAGAGTCCGAGTTGATAGGTGGTCTTCTGGACAGCATGTGGGTAGTTTTAAGCCACTCGGCGGCGGCTGAAAATCCCAGCTTGGTGGCACCGTGCGGGATTGAACTCGCGTCCTCCTGAACACGAGGCCGTTACTTTGACGACTCAGCCACCGCCTCCTGTGTTAGGTAAGAACGGAATAAATGAAGTTTTATTTGGATGTAATTGTGATAACGGGATACAAGGATAATAAAAAGGAAGGAATATTGGGTATATATACAAAATTAAATAAATGATTTTATTATTCTATAAAATAGGGATGGGGGTTCACTTTGTACACTCTTGATGAGTTTCATCCAAGGTGGAAAGTAGTAAATGCCCATTTTATTAGGTATCTTCATCTTAATAAATCTAAAACCTAAAAATTCGGTGGTTATATTTGTACTCATGTTTTCTAATAGAAAACACCAAGAACAAGTCATCTAACAACATTCATCCATTTTTTAATTTAAAATTCGATAAATTAGAATTGTCTAAGTCAGTTCGTCGAAATAATTTTTTGAAGAATTACATTCAGGTTGTAAGAAATTTTAAATTGGGTATTCTACCTGCTGACATATCCAGAGAAATAGAAATCGTTTCTTTGAATGACTCGAATGTAGCTTGCGTCGTGACACCATTAGGTCTTCATGTCGCATTGGTGGCTAGTAAACTTATAGTTTACCCGCGTCAGTACCAATTCGAAAACGTGTTCTGTTCGGAGGGAAAACAACATAGCCTTGTTTTTAATCCTAGTACGTCCATGTGGAGTAGCGGGTGTAGCATCAACTTTAACATCTTTAAAATCCAACAGTCTTATGGCCGAAGAAAATTTTTATCGCTGAAGGACATATACATTGTAGGAGAAGATCCGACGTTATCTTTGATCAAATATCTCTTTGAGATCAAATGGACAGGACACGGGACGGAACAACACCCTTCACCTGCGGTGATTTTAAAGAGACACATGTTCTTTCTGAACGCCGAGCTTTGAGTCTGGTGTTTCTCTTTGGTTTGATGATATTGTTTCTTTTGTTTTTAATAAGGCTAGATGTTGATGTCAAAGTAGATCATGTCAACAGGTACATGAAGATCGTTGAAAAAACACCTCCTGTTTTTTTAAATACTGTCGTGAGTGCTTTAGATGGATTCAAAGACCTTCCTTTTTCCTCAAAGAGAAATATTGACGAATATGTCTACTACCAACAACATCCAGGGCAACTTCTACAGGTTTTGATGTAATTGGTATTTGTCTAATAAAATCATACTATATTCTAGTGTTATTTTATTTTCCTTACAGCTTATGTTACATTTAATGTTGAAAATATCATCATAGTTTAACACGGTTTCTTCGGGTTACAATTAATATTGAAAATATCATCATAGTTCAACACGGTTTCTTCGGGAACGTAGTCACCCAACATAGAGTCGTAAACAATCTTCGATGCATTGTATACTTCAGGTTTGTAACTTTCCAAAGTTGCTGCATCCGATGTATTAAAAAACTGCACAAATTCAGATTGCATTCCAAGATAAAATTGGAGAGTTAATCTGCAAACGTTAGCCTTTACCATTGAAAAGACACTAGGACAGAGCAACAACACATCGATATTCCATCCCTTCGATTTTAAAAAGTTCTTATACAGAATGTAAAACAAATACAGAGTCGAAAAGGTTGCATTCTCGTTAGTGTGGAAACTCTTATTTAAATTTAATTTGATTTGAGATAAATAATCATACATCAATATTGCATTAGTGGTAAATTTTTGTAGTATCCTTTCCAAAGAAGAGATCGAGTACATTGTTTGGTTCAAGCGTTTCTAACCGATACATCGGATTAAATTTAGATTTCATCATTTCCAATAACGAAACCACAAAAGAATGCATTACGTTATGAACCGATATCATATTTTTAAAATCCAAGATACAGAGTCAATCCCATACTTCATGAGTTTTCCCATGTCTTTCCTTCTGCTAGTGTCATCTACCAAGATTGTGAGTAACTCCACCGCTGGGTAAGAACCTAAGACACAACTGAGGTTATTCAGGTTACCATTGTCTTCGTTTATAGACGGAGTTTTATTTAACTTAGCATTTTTTAAGAATAAGGTTGTAGAGTATAAACTAGAGATGCGTTTATCATTTTCACTGATTAAGTTCTCCTGAGTAAGAACATCACTTTCGTACATAAAATAATTTCCAGCTCGGTTGTATTCGATAGAAGCACCTATCACATCGACGTTGTCTGTTATCAATTTAGGGTTAGCTTTAAAACTCGGACGCAACAATTTTATTCTATCCTCCAATGATTTGGGTTGTTCAATTTCCATTTTGATAGTGGTGGTGGTGGAGGAGGCTCCTCTCGTGGGGGATCTTCTGGTGCACTATCTACCTCTGCATCTCCCACAATCATTGCTACCTCTGCATCTCCCACAATCATTGGTGCAGGCTCTTCTGGTGTTTGATATCCTGGTATTGTATCTACCACAATCATTGATGTAGGATCTAATGCTGCAGGTGTAGGCTCTCCTGGTGGTGAAAGTGGTGGTGGTGGTGGTAGCGGTGATAGTGGTGGTGGCGGTGGCATTGGTTGCAAAGGTAGCGGTGGTGGTGATGGTGGCGGTGGTAGCGGTGGCATTGGTTGCAAAGGTAGCGGTGGTGGTGATGCTGGATCATTTAGGCTTTCTTCCATTTCCATTTGTATCGAATTATTTTCAACATTCGAGCTTTCTTCTATGGTGTCATTGCTAACCGGCTCATTTAAAGGGCTTCTTCTGTGCTTTCTGTTATTGAATCGCTCATTCAGGATGGAAAAGGACAACAACAACGACAGTAGCTTTAAGTCAGTTGCTTCTGCTACGTTGAAGGAATTGAATTATTATTATAAAACTTTAAAACAATGTATATCGTCACAACCAGAAATACGAAAACATTGTTATAACAATCAGGTGAATCACAAGGTCAGGTTCTCGGTTGTTCTCACTGTCAACAGAGTTACAATAGTCATCTGGATGATGAAGAAGATTCAGACCGCACGCAAGATATACTTACAACAGCTGCGTTCTATGGCTTGATTCTCTCTACTGGATCGCTAACCAATTCAAATTTAGTTTCTTTGTGTTCTAGGTTGCAGAAACACGATAGGAGTCTTGCGTCGTTAAATTACGACAGTTTTGTCGACGTTGTATATAGTGATTTTGATCCGCTCGAGGTGGATCTCTTGAATCAACATCAACAGCAACAACCACATCAGCAGCATCAAGACAACCGCAACGACAAGAAAAAGGATGAATCCGTACTTGAGACAATTGAAGTCGGTGATGATTGCCCCTTACTCGGCGACACCTTCGTGAGAGAGAGTGTTGAACGACCAACTGTCGACTCTATACCACGCGTTAGAGTTGTACGATCAAAATCTCGACGGTGAGAAATATTTATCTTCAAATACAGCTTCGGATGCTAACATCATTACATGCACTATGTTTTCAGAAACACCCATGACCAGAGACATGTTACCCGGACAGTACAACTCTAACATGTTAAAGTTAGTCGCCTCAAGCGGATCTGTTGTACCAGTGCGAGGATTACACAGTCGTCCGGTCACTTGCAGTATAACTGCGACACCAGTGTTAATCAGCAACTCTTTCTTGTTAAAGTTTTTTGTGGACAAGGCTATGTATAATAGAATGTTAGTCTTCAATCTCGAAACTGACTTCACTACTGTTAATAAAAACATCAATGTGGAAATCGGAGAACGAATGATTGCGGCTTGGATGAAAGTGTGTCACGCTCGTCACATCATGCGTCTCTATCCTGAGTTGTCCTCATCCGTGTTGATGAACGATTGTGTTAATGATTGGATTTGCGTTTCTGGTCGTAAAGATGTCACCGACCCAGAACAAATCATTACTCTTTTCAACAGTATTTCTCAAGCATGTTAAAACTAAAAAGTGCTCAAATTAAGTGAGAATAGTAATGTTGTTAAGTTAAACGAATCAGCTAATTCTTTCTTGCATGCTTACGGATCTCTTCTCTTGGCGTCTCGACCTAGTCCTGTTGTTGTTCAGAACGGACGACAATCGCTACCGAGATGTTCGCCAAGGTTGGTGGATTTTCGATCTAGTCCTGTTGTTATTCAGAATCGACGACAATCGATGACGAGAAGTAATAGCTGCTCACCATCTTCACCCAAAGTAGCGGCAAGTTCTCCTCTGGAGAGTCATCATATATTCAGTAGGTCAAGCCGTCTCACTTATTAATGTGTTCCTTAACATTGCACATTTTCTTCAGAAAACGGATGTCGATAACACTTTAGATGCATTGAAGAGTGAAATTGAGAAAGTTCGTTTACCGTATTTAGACTTGGCACAAATTAGAAATATTTTAGAAAAAACTGACATGTCTGTTCTTACTAATGATCCTCACGGATTCTTGAACACTGTGACGTAGTCTCTAGCAAAAATAGTAGTGATGTAACAATACTGTGACGTAGTCTAATAATAACACGAGGGTGATAATCACCTGCAAAAACACGAGGGTGTTAATTGCACATATAGTAGTGACGTAATAACACTGTGACGTAGTCTAATAATAACACGAGGGTGATAATCACCTGCAAAAAACACGAGGGTGGTGTGAACAACGTTCAAAACTTTTTTTAATCAGGAAAGGAAACTAGTAAACAACAATGAAGCAGCAGCAGCAGCAGCGATCGACTTTACCAGTAAAGGACCGAAGGATCTTCCGATTTCGGATATCCTATCTTTTCTCAAAAACGATTTTGAAAATATTATGAAATGTATAATAAGTCGTTTAATGGTATTGGTAAGCGAAAAAGAATTTGAAATTATTGCCGATCTTTGTAAAGAAATAATTAAAATTATGGTTGATAGTATACACGTGGCTGTTAATCCCCCAAAAAATTTAGAGAATGTAAGCACTACAGTTATACTCGAGAGCAATGCCACAGGGGTGTACATAGACGGGGATGGCTTGATCTCACATCTGTCCGATGTTCAAAGACCAGATCAAACCTTAAAGACATCAGACACAATTTGATAAGAAATCTACTTAAGATTATCAAAGCCTATAAAATCAACACGTATCTCACCAATAATTCACTCAAAGAAACTATGTATGAAAATATCTTCACGGCTGCTATTCCGTTCTCTTCTGTGTTCGCAAGGTTCTTGTATGACGACATCGAAGGTTATGGTGCACACCTACAAGCTGTGTTAGCAGAATTAAAACTTTGATTCAATAAAATATATATTTATAACTAACATGTCTTAATAGCCAAAAAGTGGGGTCCGGTATTTTACGTCTCCGTGCAAGACAAAAGCAATGACTTATGCTTTAATTTCGCAACATGTGGATGAGGGATACACGAACTAAACTACATGACATGTGAGGTAAACAAAGTGTATACACAAGGTATCGACAGAGTGGGGTCCGGATCTACATAGGGTATACACAAGGTATCGACAGAGTGGGGTCCGGATCTACATAGGGTATACACAAGATATCGACAGAGTGGGGTCCGGATCTACATAGGGTATACACAAGGTATCGACAGAGTGGGGTCCGGATCTACATAGGGGTATACACAAGGTATCGACAGAGTGGGGTCCGGATCTACATGAGGTATACACAAGGTATCGACAGAGTGGGTCCGGATCTACATGGGGTATACAAGATATCGACAGGGTGGGGTCCGGATCTACATAGGGTATACACAAGGTATCGACAGAGTGGGGTCCGGATCTACATAGGGTATACACAAGATATCGACAGAGTGATGGAATCCGGTTAGTAGACTTCAGCGAAGACAATGTTACATGGGCGTTGGATTGTCGCTCTTATCTTCCGTCAATAATCGTTTGATGAAAGCAGCAGGTCATAGAAGCGAAGGCTTTCGACCCAATAGAAGGAGATGGAGAAGTGTTTCCCGGTAGCTCGTTCCAATTCCTTGTATCTGAAACCATTGAAATCAAATCCTTCTGTTATGGTGGACGCCGATGTTTTCGCAAGTTATCGTTGGTACCCAACATCCCAGCATATAGCTGTGTAAGTGTAGAAAAAGGTAGTGTCTTCTTCGTATCAAAAACGTCCTTCCCTCTCATCTTGAGAAATAGAGGTGGATCTTAGTATGCTATGAAGATTCCAAGATCGACTGACAATGTAGAAGACTCAGCTAGTAGACAGGAGTGAGTCTCTTGGCGTCTCCGTCTCCATTCGTCCCCATTAGTGCATAAATTTCCACAATTTTTCAATGCAACCTGAACACAATACAAGGCATTACTTACTCTGCATTAAGTAAAAAGTCTCTCTGTTAGTGAAGCTTAGAGACATTGAAATGTTACCCTCTCATCAACAATGGGGTCTTCATCATTCAACGCGAAAACGCCGTAACCATTTTGAGTTTCTTTCAAAATTGATTTTGAAGCTGTGTCGTTACTGAGAGAATTGCTACAATTAATAAAGTTTTCGGTTGAACGCAGATAAATGGCATTCATGATCGTTTCAATAGCTCACAGTAGCTCAAGTGGGTCTAAAATTTATCCAATTTTGTCTCATAAGTAGGTACAGGTTGACTGAGGGGTAGCCAATAGCAGTAGAAGATACTTTGATTAAGTGTTCGTCGATTCACTAAAATGTTGGTCCTTCACGGAAAGATAGGACTTATCTCATTTCTTTTTTAATCACAAGGGTCGTGCGTGACATAATCGCTTCGGCCACCATGGATAATCCTTGTTGGATCTTCAGATCTGCTTGTTTAAGGTCGTCCAGCGGCGGCGGTGGTTCCGAGTTAAACTCAGAGTAGTGGAAGTAACGCGATTTGTATTGGCTTCGTCGTCGTCATCATTATTTTCATAACAATCAGGGTACGGTTCATCAGGTTCGGGTGGTGGATGTTTAGATAGTTTTCTTGGTATGGGTATAGGTGGTTCGTGTTTTCTTTTCAGATCATTTAAGCCAGCAAAAGAGGTAAAGTTTTCTCCAAAACACATAGCTATAACGACGTTCGTTTGTTGTGATACTGCCACTGCACGCTGTTCTTCTCATACATTAAAGTTTTCAAATATACTTTTAATATTTATGTAGTGACTCAATTGTAAATTTGATTTCATCGAATATTCGCAAGACTACAATGTCCTTTGTCAAAGGTATCAAACCGGTCATCGCCATCAAGATGTTACCCACACTACAGTTGTCGAAAGTCGAGAAGAAATCGGACAGAGCCAGTTCGAATACTTCCTGCATGGGATTAGCTAGTGAGAGATACGCCTTGATCGTCAACATTTTTGATTTGTTGCTTTCCTCAGGAGCTTATGTCATAGGAACGCTCAACCTAATGTTTTTTGACACTCGTCTTCCTGAGCGATCCTCTAACCGTAAGTCAAGCTGCCCGTTGCACGTGGATCTCATCAACTTGGCGGCGGAATGTTTGAGAAGAAAAACACTATCTAGACTTCAAGAGGGAGTTCCGGCCGATCGAATTATGAACGCAATCGTTGACAATTTCGTCAATGTTTCAAACAAGACCAGAAAAAAACATTCAGGTGCCTTTCGACAAGAACACCCACTGCAGTAGACAATTAATCGATAATTTAAATCAAAGAGGGGTACTAAGCACTTTCTCCAAATTCTGTAATTCAGTTAACAAAAGATTATCGGGTGGTAGTGATGGTAACGATAGTGGCTGCTTCATCGGTGATGATGTGCACACTACAGCAGCATTGCCCAACGGTGTTCGCACTGGATCATATCCGTATGTCACCACTCGCAACTCAGGCGAACATACTCTAGCTTCGTATGTGGTTGGCAGTATTTTAACAGTTCCTTCCTAATCAGCTACCAGTTCGAAAGTCGAGCATGACATACAACCACCAGCAACAGGTTGAATGTGCAGAGGAAGGAAATCGATCGAGTGAAGGTGTTTAAGGAAGGGTTAATCGCAACCGGTCTTTTGGAAGATGCTGCAAAGATCGGAAAATGTCTTGATAAACAACCCCATGACGATGCAGCCCTCGCCCTAACTAAGACACTCATGTTTACCTACAACGGCATGGGTGTGAACCCGTCAACCATGGTCAATTATTATACATTATACAGATATTATAAAAACATATGAGTTTAACATATACAAGCTACAGCAACTGCAAAACACTAGAAACTAAAATTTATCAGAAACTACAAAACACTACTTTCATCATTGGTAACAGTCACATCATAAGTACGATTCCGTGATAACAATCGTCGTGTAGTTTTAAATACTACAAAGTAATGTAAGTAAGTAAGTAATGTTTATTGCCATATTAAACACACATTGATATATACATATATATATATATATATATATATATATATATATATATATATATATATATATATATATATATATATATATATATATATATATATAAATATATATATATATATATATATATATATATATATATATATATATATATATATAATTCACAACGAATCTAGCCTGTCAAGCCGAAGCTTCCCGACAGACTGTATATTTATTTCATTGTACTATTATTATCTTACTAAAGGTTGCAGATAGCTCCCAACCATAAAGTTAAATACAAATATACAATAAATAACAACATTAACTATAATACCAGATGAAGTTATAATAGTTATATCTAAAATGTTAACTATAATAACAACTACAACAGCATCAACAATAATAATAATAATAACAATAATAATAATAATAATAATAATAATAATAATAATAATAATAATAATAATAATAATAATAATAAATAACAATAATAAAAATAATATGGACAATAGTACTATGCAATTCACTGATTAGATTTAATAATGTAAATTTGTGTTCATGTTTCAGGAATAAATTATAATTTTAACCGTGATTGTTTTGGATTGCAAATAAGTGTGTTTTTACTGACTTTTTAAATAGAGAGAAATTATTACTATTAAGGAGATTTTTTATTTCTACTGGCAAAGAATTCCAAACTTGAGGTCCTGAGCATAAATACTATTTCTGAAAGAACTGTCCTAAACTGTGGAGAGATAAGATTTATATTGTTCCTGCGCGTATTATGCACTGTATTAATAACTAGAAAAGGATGAGTTCCATGCATCAGTGCGAGGATTTTATAAATAAATAATAGTAGAAAATAACAATGAATGTTTTTAAAATTAAGAAATCTATGTGTGGAAAATACGTTATGTGTGGAATCAAACTTGTTCATGTAAAACATACACCTAAATATCTTATTTTGAGAAACCTGAAGATTTTTAAGAAAGGAAGGCCACGTACACGCCCACACAGATACACAATAAATGAGATGCGGTAACAAAGTGTATAATAAATACTGATAAGTGCTTCTTGTGTAAGGCTATTTCTTATTCGATACAGTATGCCACATATCCTAGATAGTTTATTTGCAACAGAATTAATTTGGTATTTCCAATTGATATTTTGATCTATGACAACGAAAACTTAGTATAAGAAACTCGTTCAAGTACTTTTCCTTCAAGTGTTATAGGTGGCATGTTAGTAGTGACTGATCGGTTTTGAAAGATAATGTATTTTGTTTTAGTGATATTTAACCTTAACTTATTATGTTTAAGCCACATATTAATTGAATTGAGCTCATTATTAATGTTTATATGCAACTATTTATATTTTATCATCTAATAGTAAATTAGTGTCGTCAGCATAAATGGTATACTTAAATTTATTACTAGCATTGACAATATCATTAATATAGATGAGAAAAGTATAGGTCCTAGGATAGATCCTTGCAGTACACCCATTTTGATAGGCTTGAAAGAAGAATATTTAGAATTACAGTAAACAGCTTGAAATCGATTTGTTAAATAATTTTTGAATAATTCTAAAGGAACTCCCAGAATACCAAAATTACTAAGTTTACTTAATAGAATTTTATGACATATCTAATCGAAAGCCTTAGAAAGATCTAAAAATTCCAACTAAATAATGTTCTTTTCCAGATATTTATACACATTATTGGTAAACTGAAATATGGCCGACTCAGTAGAGCGCCCTGGTCTAAAACCATGCTGACAATTCGAAAATAAATTATTTTTCTCAATGAAATTTACAAGACGAGTGCATATCACTTTTCAAAGACTTTACTGAACACAGGAAGAACTGATATAGGTCTGTAGTTATTGACATCATCTCTATTATCTGACTTAAACAATGGAATAATTTTAGCTTTCTTAAGTTCGTCCGGAAAAACTCCTTTCTTTAATGTGAGGTTAACTATGTGTGTTAATGGCAAGGAAATTATGCTGGCAGTTTGTCTTACGACCAAGGGAGAAATTTCATCAAAACCAGATGATGTACCTTTTAATGTCTTAAGAAAGTTTTCAATTTCTATCTGTGTAGCTGGTGATAAGTATACCGAGTAATTAGGTGAGTTGTGTAATTATGTCATATATTCATCCCCTACTATATCATGATCTAGCCCCCCAGCCTTCAAAAAATGGTCATTAAATGTTTCAGAAATGTCAGTACAATGTGGCTTTAATTCAATAACTGTATGTTTAGCACCTGTGCATCTACCAAGAATAGTATTAATGGATCTCCAGTGTTGTTTTGGATTACCTTGGCTATTAAGTAACTGCTCTTGGTTACTTCTTCTTGGCTAATTTTTTAAAAGTGACGTTAATTTATTTCTATATATTCTATAAGGCTCCTTAAACGTTAAAGGCCATTTATGAGCTAGTTTTTCAAGTCGATGTTTTTCTCTAATACTATTCTTAAGAGCTAGAGTAATGTGTGGACTACGTTCCTTTTTAAAACTAGATTTAATTTTTCTTTCCGGAAAACACTTATCAAAACATGTTTTAAATTTACTGTAAAATAAGTTGTAGGCCTCATTAGCACATATACAATTTAATGTGTCACTCCAATTAGTTTGTGAAAGACTATTACTAAATTTTTCAAGGGAGTCCTGATTAAATATTCTTTTAGTTACGTAAGTGGGAGAAGGATGACGATATTTATCACATTTAAATACAGAGATTACTGGGTAGTGGTCACTGATATCTGTCTTTAATATATAATTGGCAGTATTACTTTCAATCTGAGATGACCAAACATGATCAATTAACGTGGATGAAGTTGAAGTTACTGAGTAGGCAATGTAGTTAGAGGAAATAAAATAGCTGTACATTATATTAATTAAATCCTGCACATTGTCATTATTACATTGTAACAAATCTATGTTTAAGTCTCCAAACACAAAAACCTCCTTGTAATTTTTATCTTTAATTAGGGATAAGATTTCATTAAGTGAATTGTGAAAATTATTTATACTGCTTTGAGGTGGTCTGTAAATACAAAGAAATAAATAGGTATTAGCATTACATATTGCTTCGATTCCCAAACATTCCACAAAAGGTTCCAATTTAGAAAATTCATTGATCACAGAAGATTTGTACTTACTAGAGATATAAATGGCCACTCCCCCACCAAACCTGTTTCTGTTATTAGTGAACATTTCATATTCCGGTAGTCTGTACAGTGGAGAAATATCTACATCTAAGCGGGTTTCTGTTAATCCTATGACATCAAATTTAGTTTGGCACGAAAGGACAGTGTCTACAAAGTATTGGAAATTCGATGAGATGGATCTAATATTCAGTGTTAATAAATATAATTCACTATTATTAGTAGAAAAAGGAAAGCTATCCAGATAAATATATTCAGATTTAGAAAAATTTAAATTTCTTGCTCTTAAATAAAACTGAGTTACATCAAGATCGTTATTATAATTTCTATCTTCTACACTAAGTGGATGGAAAGCATGTAGGTCTTGATTTTGTGTATTATTGACATTAAAACAATGCAACAAATCTTCATTGTTAATAGAGGCAAAAGGGAAAATATAATCTATTGGTGGAGGCATATTATCGTTAGTAGTAGTAGTGGAAGTAGTAGTAGTAGTAGTGGAAGTAGTAGTAGACAATAGAAGTAACATAAACCAGTAAACAAATAACAATGAAAAATGCCAAGATAGAATAAACGCTGACTCCAGCCTTTAATTCTTCTTTGACATAGACAGTCCTGTTGATGGTAATAACATTCAGTTCAGATTCAATCCTTTCGGATGAAATAGGTACAATGTTAACATACATATGCCAGTTAAAAAATAAATTAATAACAGTAGAATGATTGTAGACATTAACACAGATGAGATTGGTGATGCGGTCACGACTCAACACACGTGAAACTTGTTGAAGTGTGTTGTAATTGTGTGTGTCATACAAAGGATAAAACATTAAAGATGAATTCATGAATTTCATGTGACGTTCAGCGTTTGTAATGTACCAGTTAGAATACATCGGTGGAGCGGTCAGATTTTTAATACATCTCCTGTCAAAATTGTCAAATTCTTGAACATCGTACACGATTTTGGAATCGGCTCTTATATTTGCAGAATAATAAAAAAAAATGAAGCGTTTGTATTCAGGTCTAATATTGATTTTTGAAATCTTCCGATAAATGGTTCAATTCAATTCTCAAACTAAATCCATGTTCCAATAAGAGACTAAATACTCCTTTGACACAACGACAATCCTTTTCAACTTCTTTATCAACGGTGAACCATGCGAGTGTATAATCACGAACATTGTCCTCATTGGTAAGTCGAACTGTAATAGTCATTGTATTTCTGGAGCCTTTCCAAAATAAGTCATCAGGTTCGGTTAAATGATTGTAAACAGTTCTTTATCAAGATCTCTTTCACTTCTTAGTCCTCTTATTCCTCTTTCTTGTGAATCTATCTCTTCTCCGGAACCGTAATCATATGTAGTTGTATTCTCAAACTCTTCCGCGGGATTGGTGGTGACGTCATCTGGCTCTGGAGTAGTAAAAGTGGTAGTAGTAGTTTGAATTACTGGACGAGGAGGCACTGTAGCTTCTAATGAAGGATAATTATTGGGTTCCAGAGGAGACTTGATCTGAGTTTCAAAATCCATTTTATCGATGAACTTTTTACAGTTACACGAATGAATCTCCCAGGTTAAAGGTACACTAGCTGGATACTTATCACTAAAGTAATTTTTGTCACTGGAGATATAAGGCAAGTTTTTTGATTCTTCAAAAGCGTTATTCAGAAATCCAACTGGTGTGAAGATGGTCGATGCCAGTATCTTGCCATTTTGAGAAAAGGCAATGGACGGATAAACAACTGAAGAGAACAAGGACAGCGGCGGGTCGCCACCATTGTCAGGAATTGGACTGTGATGATGGCGAGTAGCAACATCAGCAACAGTTGAAAGATCCACTTATTTTCATCTTGTCACGTTGTCTCTGTTCTTCTATTCTATCTTTGTCCTCTTCTACTCCAGAAGAAACCAACCGAGTCAGGACTGCCAAGTATGGTCACTCGCCAACACACAGAGCCGAGTGTTTGGATGGAGGCCGTCCTCCTTTCTTTTATTAATGACTCGGTAGATGCCTGGCATCGTTAGACAGATGATTAAAAAATTTTAAAAAATGGTTCCGATTTTTTTCTAAGAAGTGAACCAAGAAATTAAATGTCGTAATGAGTCACAAGACACCGCCCACTGCCGCTACTTCCAACCCAAAAATTGCATGTCATGATGTGTGCTTTTAGATGATATATGCGTGACTGAAACACAATAAGATAAATGGACGTTCTTTGTTTTGGTATGTCTCTCACTTTAATGTTTTCTTGGTCAATTCAGATATGGTTGTTCTGTACTTTAATAACATTTTCATGTTTTCTTTATAGTGTTGAAACAGACTGATTGAAAATGGATAGATTCCATAGCCGGTAATAAAACACTCGGTCAGATACTGGTTCGATGGATTTTTGTCTGATTTGTTGTTGTTGTCCGATATAGCAGCAGCAGCAGCAGCAGCAGCAATGTTTATATTCTTACAACCGTTGTGTGATTTCTTGACGATATGAATCAAATGATGGTTCAATTGTGTCTTTCGGTGCTTCCGATTCTGACTTTGTAATTGCTGAATGTGAAGTCTTTGGCTTCCAATTTAGGTAATTTAAAGATTAGTTAATACGCAATACTAAGAGAATTACCCATGTAAAAAAAGTAGATCTTATGAATTTTTTAAACTAAAATACCACATTCGTCCAATCTTGTTATTTAAAACATTGTGATATCTGCAACACAATGAAGAGTTGTTGTTGTTGTATCAATACTAAATTTTGGATAATAAAAATCTAATGTAATGATGTTTTTTTTAATACGTTCATCTACTTCCTAATTCGTGACATTACATTTCTCCCAAGGATCTATATAGGGAGATGTACACATGAGGTATACAAACCAGTAACACACTGACTTAAAGCACCGATTCTGACTTTGTAGTTGCTGAATGTGAAGTCTTTGGCTTCCAATTTAGGTAATTTAAAAATTAGCTAATACACAATGTCAGTACAAACTTATATTGATACATGAATATTGTCTCAAACTGAGCGTAAGATTCTGATAGTACACAACCAACAATGTGGTATGTTACAACTGAATGTCGTCTAAACTCTATCGAGGTGAATGTGTGTCTTTGTCTTCCGAAGCCTGATTCTGAATCTAGTTCGTACTGAATGTCGTCTAACCTTGTGTGAGGTGAATGTGTGTCTTTATCTTCTGAAGCTTCCGATTCTGAATCTAGTTCGTACTGAAAAAAACATCAGTCTTCTTTATTTATTATTATTTCAACTTTATTAGCTTAAAACACTAGAACACAATGTACCTAACAGATCATTCATATTTTTTAATTGCCGACCCAAATGAGAAGAATGGGTGATAATGGTAGCTGGGTACCAATCCTCATTCAAGATAATATTCCTCACTGTATCGTGAAGTTCCAGAGACGAGATGGCATTCGTTCCTGGAATATTATTATTTAGGTTTTCGCGTGCACCCTCTGCAAATCTCCTCTTCTGACTGCCACCGTCACTGGTGGTAGCTCCATCCCAAGCGCTAGCTTTATAGTTAACCAAACCGAACGCACTTTGTCGTTTGCTGTGCCGTAAACTTTATTCACATCACCTGTATTCTTTAACATCCTTGATATTTCTTGGTCTTGATCGAAGAGTTCATCGTCTTCGTCCGATGATCCTTTAGATGACGGCATCTTACCGAGCATATTGATTGTTTCCTGACACAGTTGTGAAGCTACTCTTTCAATACAGAAATATATTTTAGTAATCAGAACAGCCCATTCTAGATCACGACTCATCAATAATTCCAATTGAGACGCACCCAGAGCATTGATATTCGAAGCTTCGATGTTTGGTCTCTGCCAAGGTAATACCAACATCCATGTCGAACGGTCATCGCTTCTGTTGATGTCACATTTGCCAATCATTTTTGGGTAAGTACGTTGTGTCAACCATATCTCTCGCTAACACTTTATGATTAGCTTCAAAAAGAAACCTCTCGACGATCTTAACAATCAAATCAAATTCGTTCTGCAAGGTGGCAGGAGGATAGATGTTAACCATTTTGTCAATGTAGCATGTCACGTAACCCAAGAACCTACCATTGTCAACTCTATTAATTCCTTGTCCAAAAGTTGCTTCGTTCAACAGCGATTGACTACCAATCCCATTCGGTCCCAGTATTTCGTGTTTAGGAAATTCGGAGAGAATTTCAAAAGCGTTGCACGGTACTTTCATGTTACCCATGCGCGTTACAATTCGTTTGGTCGGACATCTCTCCACTCTTGAACCGTCCATCTGTACACCGCCATATGGTATATATTTCTCGTGGTTACGTACTGACCTCAAATTACTCAACCCTACTCCTCCACCTTTGCCTCCTTTGTTACACAATCTACTTCCACTGGAAAGCAGGTTCAATTTTGATTTCAATCTAGCTTCCATCTCGTTTAAAGATTGCCAAGAATAATTTTGAAGTACGTATGATCAATCAAGGATAGGATGGGTATGATACTGCTGTTGTTACCATCGTTCTGTTCGACTCTCCAAGCTCTGAAGGCACACTCGGTCGTGAAGGGCGCGGACATTATGACCACGGGAGGTAACCCGTCACATATGCTGAGAATGCATCCTCATCGGATTGTGAAGCAGCGTTATCAAACGGATAGAACATTAACTCCGACTTGTAAAGAAAACGAATGATAAGCACGTAGATTATCAAATTAATCGGATCGGCAGACCTGTTAGTGTATCTTGAGAAAAGAAAGCAGTATATCATGATGATCATACCGCGATCCTCTAACTGTAATTCAGATTCCTTGAACCTGCCTAGGACGTCTTTCAACGGAAAGCGGATCACATCCGAGCGCACTGGGTTCACCTGACGACGATACAGACCGTTTTCAAAAATCGACGGTGATTCATACACATTAAAATAAAACGATAAGTTCAGTGGGTGACTGAGAAGTTAAGTTCATCTGCTTTAACGTGTGACACTTGCAGTTTGTCGTTTGACATTCAATTAACCAAACTTCATCGTCAAGAAACAAAGGATTGAAAGAATCTAACGTTTCGGGTATACGCATCAGACAAGCGTCCACGTTCTTCTGATCAAAGAGAGTTTCCATTATTTTGGTTGGGTTGAAGGCAGCATTTGTTATTGTAGAGATGAGATTCTTTTCGCTGTCAGCGTCAGGTGTATACTGGAAGGATTTAAATATAGTTTTTGAATCGGGATTCAGAATATCTTTAATGACCAAGTTGGTCAGTTCTAAACACTCAGACTTGGCATCGCGCAAGTCGGTGGTGTGTGCCAGTTGAGTAATGCACTTCAGAGCTCTGTGCGACCAATCTTCCACGACTCGTCGTTCGTCAGTATCCATTCTATCGATTCTCTGTCTAATTAAATCGAGGTTGGAGACACACCTGCCTGTCTCATCCTTCACACAAGCGTAATTATGTTCATGCATGATGATGGACAGACGGAGACTCGCGAGGTGGGGCGGGGTGTAAGTATGTTAATCAGATGCTTGATATCGGTCACCAGACGGACGTCGTCGGGTACTGTCCTGTTCACACAGCGAGTGCAGCGTCTTAATTTTTTACATACTGCTGCTCTAGCAACGGTTGCCTATGAAAATGAAACGACCAATGTATGTACTCAGCGACGCTAGTGACGCTAAATACCACTCGAAGTTGCAAAATCAGAAGGTTTAATCACGGCTATTAAAATGCTGTTAAACGCCAACGATATTAATCCTCCCACCGTTACTGTATCATCTGTAGTTTTGGCCCGTCGTGGTTCTTGCCTCCAATCAAAGCAGCTAAGGCAAACTTCCGTAACAATCTTAAACGCGGCGTGTCAGTTTACAGCCAATTAATGACACAACGTGCGATAGTAGAATTAAAGCCGACATACTTGTATCCAAAATGGCGTCTAACTGATGAGGCTAAACGACGTCTAACTGATTTCAACTTCTTAAGACAGTTTCCTGTTCTCAACATTCTCAATGGGTACGAGGTAGCCGTCAAGAGTTTTCTCCATTCCGCAACCGTGCTCGGTAATTCACCTCGTCCGTCTAAGCGATCTCTGATAGACACTCATCTAATGTACGAGAAATCTCTGGATACACCCACTGACTCTTGATCGGTAGGTTAAAGAGGATATCGGCTCTTCTATGTTATGGTTTGATCGATGTACTAATCTGGAAACAAAACATGGTCAGACACAGTAAATTGAGTTTCACGAGCATCCCCGTTGATGTGGACTACCAGGGTATGATCCGACAGATTCACGCGAGATGCATCACCTTTATCAACAGCGAAGAGGTCACTGTGCTCGACCAACATGTCATTCCTTCTCTATCGACGTTCGTCGTTTTATTATCATTGGGTCTAATAGCTGTCGATGATGTGAGTATACTGGGGGTCTTTTATGAGGTCCTATTAGGATTGGATGTGTTAGATAAACCCAAGTGGTGATTTCAGGCGAGTACAGGTTTTATTGAACTCGATAAAAGACATGTCAATGAAAGAAAAATACATACGGCAGATTGAGCGCACACCGTCACACTTCACGGAAGAAATCTTGCAACGCTTGGCACAAGAGCTGAGTAGACGCGCATCGCGCACTCCCGAACAAACGGCCATGGAAGATGCGGTACCGTTCGCAATCGACGTGTCGTTATCCGATGAAGATGCCATTCAATATCTGTATCTTAGTCTTAGAGAGGAAGGTTCTCCACAAAATCAAGAAGAGTCAATCCAACGTCTCTTCACTCACTCAAGAAAAAAACAGGGGTTACACAGTAGTTTCGATATATCTTTTCAAATCCTAATTACGTTTTTTTACACCCTATGGAATTGGATGTTCATAACTTCGGGTGCTTTATTCAATTATCCTACTAATCCCACCACTCGTAACCTAATGGTTAACGTAATGATCAAGGACATGCACGCATTACTCGTCTGTTCGGTGTGTCACAACGGCTTTGTGGCTAAACATAATGACACTTACAATATGTTTCAACACGTCTCTGAAAATCAGACACATTTAATATCTGCTATGATCGATGCGTTGTACATGCTTTCGCAGGAGGAACACGCAACCCGACTAAACCTCGACGAATCCCAACTCTTCGATCTGATAATATCTTATCGAGGTAACACACCTGTTTACGAGTTAGACGAGAAGGCCAACAATCTAAGTCTTAATGAGAAAATAATTATGTCGATTCGAGGTAAATCTGCATCTCGAGCCTTCGCTGCAATCGGTCTCTACTCATTGTTATACAGCATACAGTTGATTGATCTCCCTATCGAAGATAAAGATATAATGCGTCTGTTACAGACTTGGACTGTATCTTCCAAAATTGTATATTCCACTAGACCGAACAACAACAATGAAGAAGAAGAACGTCTGGCTTCGAGAGACAGAGACACAATATGTTCTTTGGGACACGCAACGCTGTGCGTGTCCGTCCCAACGTAATGGACGATTCGTTTCTACCCTCCTTTCCAGTTCCGTTGAATCTAATATTGAAACAAGATGAGAGATATAGTAGTGATAGTTTTAAAGACCTAAAATATTACAAATCATTCAAAGATAGTTTTGTCAACACTATCGAAAAATATGCCGAAGAAATGAGCGCTGTTAAAAGTAAATTGAAAGGCTCATTGAAATCAGAACCGCTAGTAGCTTCCGATAGTCAACCCGTTCAGTATACTTCATTACTATATGTGCAATTAACACCCTCGTGATTTTGCAGGTGATTATCACCCTCATGATATTACTAGACTACGTCACAGTATTGTTACATCACTACTATTTTTGCAGAATCTAGAGACTACGTCACAATATTGTTACGTCACTATTATATGTGCAATTAACACCTCGTGATTCTGCAGGTGATTATCACCCTCATGATATTACTAGACTACGTCACAGTATTGTTACATCATTACTATTTTTGCAGAATCTAGAGACTACGTCACAATATTGTTACGTCACTACTACATGTGCAATTAACACCTCGTGTTTTTTGCAGGTGATTATCACCCTCGTGTTATTATTAGACTACGTCACAGTGTTGTTACGTCACTAATATATGTGCATTACTATATTTGCAGAATCTAGAGACTACGTCACAATATTGTTACGTCACTACTACATGTGCAATTAACACCCTCGTGTTTTCTCACCCTCGTGTTATTATTAGACTACGTCACAGTGTGTTACGTCACTACTATATGTGCATTACTATTTTGCAGAATCTAGAGACTACGTCACAATATTGGTACGTCACTACTACATGTGCAATTAACACCCTCGTGTTTTTTGCAGGTGATGTACACCCTATGCAGATCTGGACCCCACTCTGCACTCTGTTTATCGATGTATACATCCTCATGCAGATCTGCACCCACTTTGTTTTTCATGCAGTTATATAATCTGAAGTTCGTGTGTCCCTCATCCACATGTTGCAAAATTAAAGCACAAGCCACTGAAGTTGTCTTGCACGTAGACGTAAAATATCGGACCCCACTTTTTGGCCTCTTACGGTTGCGGAGCGTTAGATTTTTCCTTCTCCAGCACTCGCTCTACAGACTGTGAGCAGTTTTGGTTTTTGGTTTTAGTCTGTATTTATTCAACATGTTATACTAAAAATTCTATTTAACGTTGATTTGTAGTTTCAAAAGTAAGTAGCGCAATTTGCGACTTGTAATTCTATTTCAATTTATAAATCTAGAATACACATTGCACATTGGGTACTCACCATTAACTTGAATTAACTTCAGACGGTTACTGCGTTCAGTAAACTATATAAAAAATCATGCTGATTTTAATATTGATAATTTGTTTACCTAAACTACATTTTTTAAGCAGTGAGAAATTGATAATTTTGGTACCTAAACTACATTTTTTAAGCAGTGAGAAATTGATAATTTTGGTACTTAAACTACATTTTTTAAGCAGTGAGAAATTGATAATTTTGGTGAGTATTTAATATTCAAACCTACAAAAAAGGTAGAAAACATTGAGATAACTGGTGAAATATAATCGTGTCCTTGTCTTTCAAAACCTCCAAAACAAACAAAACTTCCGAGACATGTTAGAGGACGTCGTCTAACCTCTGTTGAGGTGAATGTGTGTTTTTGTCTTGCAAAGCTTCCGTTTTTCACGTGAAATACAATTCAAAATTATCACGGTAGAGATTTGATTTTGAGTTGACGACATTTATTGGAACTATTGGGACACATATTCCTCAGTTAAAGATTACACAGAGTCTGACATAATTATGTCTCGAACTCTGTTTTGTTTCAGTGTACATTGGTGTCACCTGCAGCGATGCAGCGGATAACATTTTTTTTTATTTCGATGCTGTCGTCTAACAAACAATACTGTGTAACAGTATGTTACAGTTTTCGAATCAGAAGTCGCGTTAGTAGTTTTCAAAGACTCTTCAGTCTCTTGTTCATCGTTGATACAAGTGATGGTCTTTAGGATGTCGTGTTAAGCCGCTTCTGCATCAGATGTGTGCCTGGTGGTGAAGAGCGCATCGGATTCTGGAGTAGGTGGGTTGTTTACTTCCTCTAACAACACCGACCATAGTTTTTCGAGTTGAAGGTTTTCAAATTTCATATTGGAAACAATCACCTGGTTATTTGAAATTATAAGTCCTTTGTCTCTCTTGAGATATCTAAATACCATCTGAACGATACCTACGACTTGCAATTTTATATTCGACTCGGTGACATTATCGATGTACTGGATCACGTAAAGTATTTTGTTAAATTTTTCGACTAGTCGATTACGATCTTCACGTTTCTTCATTAAGAATATATCTTTGACATGCGAGAGACACCCGTCTATGTCTTTGAGGTAACCCATTGAGTCATCAACGATAAAACTCAAGTGGGATTGAAAGTGTTCATGTTGAATTATTTCGTTGTATAATTTTTTGATTCGGTCAGTTGATTTGTTCTTTAGAGGCCAAGGCGGAGGTGGTGTCTGTTGGGACGACCGACCATCACCCACCACTGAGGTGGCTTCTTCTTCATTGTTGTTGATGACTGCGGCGGCAGTTTCGTGTTGGGTCAGAGTGTCGGTGCGAGTCTTGAATCGATCTGAGTTGTTGTTGTCGATAGACACTCCATAACCAGACGTTAGTACTTTGCAACACAATCCGCTGATGTAGTAATCAAAATCAACGAATTCGTGTCGGTTTCGAAATGGCATCTTAGAAGCTATTGGATGAAATAACAAACGTCTTTTCCACTCGTTTGAATCGATCGCGTTGGCGGGACCTTGCGACACACGGGCAGCGAATTTCATCTTGCTATTGAATTCGTGAATGTAGTACAACCATTTCTTCAACCTCTCAGTTTTCACGACTCCTAAAGTAGTGGCAAGATACTCATTCGAGATTCTAATTTTATTCTCTATAACTTGTAGATGGTGATAAGGATAAGAGAAATCACCAGGTTTGGTGTTAGCAGGAAGACTTAAATTTCGACAACCTTTCGGATCGAGAACCAAATATTGCACCGGTGAGCTAACATTAGTTTTGGTGGTGGATTCTTGTACAGCCGCTACTATGAGAGGCATGTTCTTGATTAACAAGTCAGTCTGGATCGCTAACACCATCTCTAATCTGCCAATATGTTCAGCTTTCGATTCAGGACGCTGAGTTAACACAGTCGGATAGAAGATAACTTTCAATCCTGACATAGTGATATTGGTCTGAAAAGCAACATCAAACATAGGAGAGTTGGCTTGAGCTGACGGGAGCAACAATTTTTTGAGAATTGGATCAACGAAACACGTTCGCTCGTATCTGGAAGTTTCTTGTCTGTAGAGATTGACCAGAGTCACGAGTTCGGAGAATAGAGTCGACTGGGGTACAATCTTGCCTTTGTCCTTGTTAAACATGTTCACCTTATCGTTGATGAGTGACATCAAATCATCATAATCACTGCTGTCATCTGAAGGTTGAAAGGTTTCATTATTTTCACGATTAAATGTATTTTTTTTAATTTGCGAAGGGTTGTTCATAAAGAGGTAGTATGATCCACTTTCATCTTTCTGTTTCAGATCGTACTCTACGACGAATCTTCCGCTCTAGAGTCGGTTTTTTTGTTTAGTTCTATAAAAAGTTTTGTTACCCAGAGACAGAGACAGAGGATGTTTATTGAAAGACATAATAGAGGGATCATATAACCGATTATCAACGGTAAATACCGTCTTCATACCTTCCTCATTATCAATCCGTAACTCAATATTGGAATCAGGAAAAGCTTGGTAACGCATGATGTAGGGCCGCACATCTTGGTTGGCGTGGATGCCTCCATTCATGTCATAGACATCGGCGTTAAACAACGCGTTGTGTGTAAGGTTACTTTGTTTAGCAACATTGGATTCCATTGATGATACTGTGACGGAGGCAATTGTGTACTGTCTCTCTTGTCTTGCATATTTTCTTTAACGCTGCCACCGAACATTTCATCAGTACTTTATCTTCACTGCCTTTTCCAACGCTCATTATTTGAATGGGATCCATCATGTCAAAATTTGATTCTCCGTTATCACATTTCATGTTAGTCGATATCTCTTCTTCTCTGGTTTCCTTCATGTAATTTAAGAGAGTGTCCTGCATACTGCTACTGCTGCTGCTGCTGCTTTTTCTCCTGTGGTCGAGGACCTCATCCTCGTGTGTAATGGGATCAGACAGAGGGAAGATTTCATCGATGCATCTCACAATGGACGACATGGGTGCTTCATCACCCGCATTAGCTGTCAATCTAGCTTCTTTGAAACTTCGTCCTTCGTAACCGTACATAACCATAGGTTGGGCTCCGATTAAATTTTCACGAAGTGTGTACAGACCAATGCAAGAGTCGATAATTTCAATTTCGAACGGAATGAGGTCTTGACGGTAATTGTGCAGCATGATACCCTCATATGTTTTCTTGTAGTTGGTCTTCAAATAAGCCAAACATGTTTTCACGTTCTGAGAACCGGAGATAAAATATGAAAAGTCCATGTTAGTCCAGTGAACCTGATTAGTCGACGACTGATTCAAGCGAACATCTGCACTAGCATGTAGAGCGCAACTTATAGTGTGATATATCCACAACACCACCTACCTCTGGCAGGGTAATTTCATCTCTGGCCTGCTCAGATGAACATGTGTAACATGCAAACAATTAATGATGATTTTTGCATGTATCTACTAGCAGATCATACAAATCATGATGATGTAATAACCGTTCCTCTATTATGAATTATAATCATGAATTTTTGTTTATATTTTTTATTTATCAAATTATTAGTTTTTACTTTTGACTAATATATATCCTGGTTTTTTTTCAGATTATCAAGACTAAGAAAATTACCCATGTAAAAAAAGTAGATCTTATGAAAATAATTGCAGAAACACCAAATTATCTGATCGATAAATCATTTCAAAATGTGAAAGATTTTTTGGAACATTTAAACCAAAATACCACATTCATCCAATCTTGTTATTTAGAACATTGTATTATCTGCAAGTCAATGTAGTGTTGTTGTGTTGTATTAATACTAAATTTTGGATAATAAAAATCTAATGGGATGATTTTTTTTTAATACGTTCATCTACTTCCTAATTCGTGACATTACATTTCTCCCAAGACTCAACAATTATTTTTTTTCCTTTCGTATTTTCTTTTAAAAATAGTTTTAGCAATAGATGTTCTGTAATCCTTATCTCTCTTAATCACATTTCTCAGCGAAGGATTATACCCTAAAGCTTCGCTTAATACATTAGAACGAGCCACACGCCTCGTGTCGCTTTCGGAAGGTAAAATCGACAAAGCAGTTGTCTCCCAGTCACGTTGATGTGACGTACCGACAGGTTCGGTTACCTCATCTCTTTCATCGGCGACGCGGGTCGTCTTGTGAGTCCCATGGGTATCGGACAGGTTATTTTCCTTGTTGTGCATTCATCGTCAACAGTGTATCCTACTGGTCCAAATCCGGACCCAACTTTACCTACATTTGTGTTGTGTAAGTGTGTGTGTGTGCGGGTGTGTGCGGGGTGGTGTACGAGAAGAGAGGGGATGGGGGTGGGGTGTTCGGCGGCGTATGGCGGCGCGCGGCGCGCGCCTCCTCGAAGATGATGAACAAACTGACAGATGCCGCCTTTTGTTTACCATCCGTTTAAAAGAAGCGTGCAAGCTAAAATTATGTTTAATTTAGTAGGTTCCCAACCCGTACCAGATATTATTGTGTGTACATGACCCAATTATAGCGTCTGTTGGTCTCTCCCAAAGTTGTGCGTGCGTGATTACAAATATTTAAGCTTACATTACATTATCGCATATGCATTAGCAAGAGTGCATGCACTTATTGTTGATCAGTGATTGTGATTATTATTTTTCTTTTTAATTTTTCAGACTTCAAAATGTGTGACGCAGCGAAAATTGTTTCCAGTCTTGGAACCGCATTTGCTTCTAAGTAACCGAAGAAGAAACCTCTGCGAAACATACTCGAAAAACAACTGGAGGAATACCAGCAGCAAATCTTATTATCAAGTGCCAAAAATATTTCTGTTTTTCAAAAAAAAAACATATTTGACAGAGCCCTGCTCAAATATCTGTTGAATGTCACACCGATTTGCAAAGAGAAAAAAAATGCAGAGATGAAGAAATTGTTGACAAAGGCTATCCATAACAAGGCATACGCTGTCAATCTTTATTTCATAACGGTTCAGAGTCGTAATACATCAGCACTTACAAATCCGGACCCCACTCTAACTCTGACTCGTCACATGTATATGTCGTGACCCGCGTCCAAATTCAGACTCCTTCTCCTCAATAGATTCCATTTGTTGACAAAACTAACTTATCAGTCTTGATAATCAAACTCAAATATATGCAACCTATATATACCACCCACATCCAAATTCAGATCCCAGTTGAAATTTACACAATTTATACATCTGTCATAATCCCGTCCAAATCCGGACCCAACTTTACCTACATTTGTGTTGTGTAAGTGTGTGTGTGTGTGCGGGTGTGTGCGGGGTGGTGTACGAGAAGAGAGGGGATGGGGGTGGGGTGTTCGGCGGCGTTCGGCGGCGCGCGGCGCGCGCCTCCTCGAAGATGATGAACAAACTGACAGATGCCGCCTTTTGTTTACCATCCGTTTAAAAGAAGCGTGCAAGCTAAAATTATGTTTAATTTAGTAGGTTCCCAACCCGTACCAGATATTATTGTGTGTACATGACCCAATTATAGCGTCTGTTGGTCTCTCCCAAAGAAGTGCGTGCGTGATTACAAATATTTAAGCTTACATTACATTCTCGCATATGCATTAGCAAGAGTGCATGCACTTATTGTTGATCAGTGATTGTGATTATTATTTTTCTTTTTAATTTTTCAGACTTCAAAATGTGTGACGCAGCGAAAATTGTTTCCAGTCTTGGAACCGCATTTGCTTCTAAAAAACCGAAGAAGAAACCTCTGCGAAACATACTCGAAAAACAACTGGAGGAATACCAGCAGCAAATCTTATTATCAAGTGCCAAAAATATTTCTGTTTTTCAAAAAAAACCCATATGTGACAGAGCCCTGTTCAAATATCTGTTGAATGTCACACCGATTTGCAAAGAGAAAAAAAATGCAGAGATGAAGAAATTGTTGACAAAGGCTATCCATAACAAGGCATACGCTGATACACCCAATGATCGCCTCTACTCCATGGGAGAATGCTACTACACATTGCTGAATTGCACAGACATGCGTAAGTTTTTAACATTTTTTTTTTGTTATTGATATGATTTTTTTTTTATTTAGCTTGTTGATTTTTTTTAAGATTTTAATTTTCTTAACCATTTTTTTTTTTTCAGTCGATGCAGGTTCCAAAGAAGGTCTTAAAACATCCATGAAATCAGCACTGAATATAGAATGGCAAAAATGCAGGTCCGCAACTGTCAACCAAGGTGATAGTATCATGAACTTCTGTCATAATGTGAATAACTTACTTAAAAGTTTTGATTTGCAAAATTGTGATTTTCGAAATCTGATCCTGAATACGTTCATACGCGAAGATTTCATCCCAGTTCACCGGTTTAATCAGACGATTTGTGAGATGACCTTTGAAACTCTGAAGTCTATTAATATCGATTAACAATTTTGTCAACTGCACGACATCCCAGACAACGTAAAGAACAAACGCCAAATGGCAGACATCGAAAGATCGAACACCTGCAGCAAATGTCAAATGTCATTGAGTGTTATCCGCGCCAAGGAGTGGCTGACCCGAAACATGGACGTCCCCAATCCTAAATTACGATCGCTCTTCATCCAACATGCCTTTACTGAAAATTGGAACCTAAATCAAGAGACTATCCATGCGGCTATGCAGAAAGGAGTCAATGTTGTCATTCAAGAAGTTTTTTGTTCCATCATCAATTTCATGAAATACATGTCCATGATAAGCGAGTCTTCCTCCATGCTCCTGAAAAAGCCATGTCAGACAGTAAGAGGGAAAAACCAACAACAACAATTATTCTCCAAAGTGTTACATGAAGCGTTGTTACACTCGTACAATCTGGACATGCCCGTCAATGATTCAAAACCACCCCAAAGAAAGATCGAAGTAGTGGAAATATCAATTCCAGTACAGACCACTTCTAGAAAACGCTCCAAATTTTCGATGTCAGAAATTCGGTCCTCCCCTATGGTGATCACAGTACCTGCCAAAAATTTGATATCTAAAGATGGAGCAACAGCCTTAGGTGAAACGCTTTGCAAGCAATTCGAAGATACTCACGGATCAAACACATTCACCAAAAAGGGTGACCGAAAGAGTAACACCTATCCCAACTTCACCAAAATGTATGAGAACACAGACGCCCAGTTGAACGCGCTACGGCACGCGATCATAGCCCAATATCGTTCATGGATGTCGGTAACATCTACTCCACTTGCGAATCACCTGTATGGTTCCATCATGTCAGTGGATCAGCTCTTCATCAATCATCAGTTTGATAAAGATATCATTGATGTCGACTCGAAAACCATGACCGGTGGTATAATCACCAAGGCGCTGGATGACAGTGGTAAAACCCAGTCCAACCTGTTTACCAATGCTACACCTTTTGAAATGTTTGTCCTGAACACCATCATGAACAACATAATACTAGTGGTTCCTCATGTTTACTACGCATTGCTGTGAAAAACAAGTGCGCTGAAGCGACTCAACCATCACATGAGGTAGTGAGTAGCAACAACAAGAAAAACATATTGGGCAAGCACGAAACAGCGTTAAAAAATCTCAACAAAGAAATCCCCCTTGCCTTCTCTTTATTACAAGAAATGACAGGATAGTTTTGGAACAACGTCTTTACGTTTCTCAACAGTCACTTCACCCACAACGATTACAAGATCAAGTTGCATCATCTCAACCAAATGATCAGAAATGGAAACCATAAACTACATCTAGACGACTTCGTTCTCATGTGTATCGACATCACCTATTTGCTCTCCCGATTCATTTACATTCACCTGTGCATCAGTAACATGGTGACATCACACCATGAACCTGCACTTCCCTACATCTGCTACGAACAAATGTATGTGTTCGTGCGCGAAATCGGTCTCGATAGGAGTGAGTTTCTGCAAGAGTTCTTCTTGCTGAACAAGGACGATGCCGCAGAACGGTGCTTAGAATGGGGCCTCTACCGTCTCGGATTTTTGTCGCCTTCTCGTGAGCTTCCACCCATCTTTGAATTAGATGTCAACAAACACCTCTACGGAGTCGATGCAAGCCAAATGACTATCAACAGCATTCCAAAAAACGTTGTCAAATCTGAACGCAGAAAAAAGAAGAAAACACCCGCTGATGTTCATGATAACACTAGTGATGATAATGATGATAAAACAAGGATGTTCCTACAGTGATTAAAGTAGTCACACGTCCCGAAAAACCCATTCTGTGTGTACTGAATGATGATGATGATGTCTTTGATAAAGACATAGTAATCGGAACGATCGAATCCCAATCACAGCATGACAGGAGTTACAATTCTTCAGATGATGATGATCTGCCTATCAGAAGGATTCAAGATTCAGATCTGCGTGAATTGATCAAACCCAAAATTTCATGGCGTAAATTCATAGAAAGATCCAATTCCGAAAACGAAGTTGCAGCGATTCTTCTTCATCAAAGAGTAAGAGGATCAAAAAGATTTGAGTGTAAGTCGTCACCGCTCAACTCACAGAGGTTCTAGTGTTAAAAGGAGCGGTGTGCACATCACAGTACAGCAGTGACGACGTCCAGAGATTCTGGTGAAAAAGGAGCGTGCATCCCAGTTCAGCAGCAACAGAGGCGACGACATCCAGGGGTTCTGGTGAAAAACAGGAGCGTGTGCATCCCACTTCAGCAGCAGAGGAGGAGGCGAAGACGTCTACATTGCAAGCTGAAGCATCTACATCCAGTACACCAACGCAGCAAGAGTCAGAATTTTTGAAAAATAAAGCCAAAGAATACGTCATGATGCGAGAAGCAATGATGGCGACGACGGTACCCTCCTCCGTTGATATGAGTGCACAGACATCTGAAATAAAAAAAACACACAAGAAAAGAATCATTAAAGAGATGATGATGATGACAACAGACCAAAAAGAAGAGTACATCAACACCACTAAGAAAACTCGAGAAGAGGACGATTACCTACCGGACCTCAATAAAATAATATTTAAACCAACTGAAGAAGATCACACTCGAAAATACAAGAAGAAAAAGAAAAAAGATGGAGACCGAGAGAAAACGGAGAGAGTGCAGGAGAAAAAAACACGAAAAGATGTAATTGGATATCAACGAGAGCGATCCCAGTCACAAGAGCGAGAGCAACGAAAGCGACCCAAGTCACAAGAGCGAGAGCAACGAGAGCGACCAGCAACGAGAGCGACCCAAGTCACAAGAGCGAGAGCAACGAGAGCGACCCAAGTCACAAGAGCGAGAGCAACGAGAGCGACCCAAGTCACAAGAGCGAGAGCAACGAGAGCGACCCAAGTCACAAGAGCGAGAGCAACGAAAGCGACCCAAGTCACAAGAGCGAGAGCAACGAAAGCGACCCAAGTCACAAGAGCAACGAGAGCGACCCAAGTCACAAGAGCGAGAGCAACGAGAGCGACCCAAGTCACAAGAGCGAGAGCAACGAGACCGACCCAAGTCACAAAAGCGAGAGCAACGAGAGCGAAAGCTACGAGAGCGATCATCATCGACACAAGAGCCAAGCACAACAAGAGAGACAAAAAAGACAAAAGTTAGAGCGACAAAAGTTAGAGGAACAAGAGCAACAAAAGTTAGAGGAACAAGCACAACAAGAGAGACAAAAGAGACAAGAGTTAGAGCGTCAAAAGTTAGAGGAACAAGCACAACAAGAGAGACAAAAGAGACAAGAGTTAGAGCGTCAAAAGTTAGAGGAACAAGCACAACAAGAGAGACAAAAGAGACAAGAGTTAGAGCGTCAAAAATTAGAGGAACAAGAGCGTCTAAAGTTAGAGGAACAAGAGCGTCAAAAGTTAGAGAAACAAGCACAACAAAAAAAAAAAGTTAGAGGAACTAGAGCAACAAAAGAAACGAGATGAACTAGAGCAACAAAAAAAAAAGTTAGATAAACTAGAGCAACAAAAGAAACGAGATGATCTAGAGCAACAAAAGAAACGAGATGAACTAGAGCAACACAAGAAACGAGATGAACTAGAGCAACAAAAGAAACGAGATGAACTAGAGCAACAAAAGAAACGAGATGAACTAGAGCAACAAAAGAGACGAGAGTTAGAGCAACAAAAGAAACAAGATGAACTAGAGCAACAAAAGAAACAAGATGAACTAGAGCAACAAAAGAGACGAGATGAACTAGAGCAACAAAAGAGACGAGAGCAGCAAAAGAGACAAGATGAAGAAGAACGCCAAAATGACCAACGAAAAGAGCAAGAACAAGCTGTTAAAAATCTACAGTTAATAAACAGCCAACACCATGATTTTGAAACTATTGAAACACCACCACAACCACATTTCTTCAAAAGATCATCATTACAGCAGAATGAAATATATTCTGTTTGTTTCAACACACCGGGACCGGGTACTCCAATTGGCATCATACCCAGACAGTCATCACCCGTTTACGACGCTTACGATTGTGAATTGAACACACCTATGCCAGTCGAGAATCATACTCCAAAAACTATCTCATTCAGAAATGATGAAGTGATGGAGGAAGAAGACCAACGACTTTTCTCTCATCATTCACTCTCACCCATAGCAGCGTCTGTTGTTCCAACCCCACCGGTGATGCTGATTGCTACTGAACCACCCCCACCCTCATTCGCACCACCTTACCCTACTGAACCTTACATACAACAGCAGCAGCAGCATCACAATGAGCAAGTGTCTGAGATTGATTTGTTAATAAAAAAATTCTTGTAAACCCAATATCATATATTTTGCATCCATGTACATCAATAACCTATGTCTGCCAAAGACATTTCAATATGTACAAATTATCCATGTATATCAATAACCTAAGTCTGCCAAAGGCATTTCAATATGTACAAATTATAATCAAAAGGACCTTTGTATCTATGTATATCAATAACCTAAGTCTGCCAAAGGCATTTCAATATGTACAAATTATAATCAAAAGGACCAAGTCTATTTTTGACACATATCAAAAGGTCCTTCATTTGTCTTAGGTTTAAGCAATGTACAACTATGTTATTAGATAAGAGAGAGAAAGAGTGAGTTTGATGATGAGCTTCCAGTTTACCTTGCTTAGGTGGACATGTTTTCTATTAGAAAACATGAGTATAAATATAACCACCGAATTTTTAGGTTTTAGATTTATTAAGATGAAGATACCTAATAAAATGGGCATTTACTACTTTCCACCTTGGATGAAACTCATCAAGAGTGTACAAAGTGAACCCCCATCCCTATTTTATAGAATAATAAAATCATTGATTTAATTTTTTTGTATATATACCCAATATTCCTTCCTTTTATATTATCCTTGTATCCCGTTATCACAATTACATCCAAATAAAACTTCATTTATTCCGTTCTTACCTAACACAGGAAGTACCCTATTGGATGGAAATATGTCACAATGGAACACATTCGAAGAAATGATAAAACTTTTATTAATGAAACTAAAAATATGATTTCTAGTGCTGACAGAAAAATATAATTTTAAGGAGGCAGGTAAATTAACAACTGAAAAACAGATCGTCCTCGAATCGATGTTCGATCCTAACACAAAATCGGCTTTCCTGAGTATGTGCATTGAAGGCACCGCTGAGACACGTGGACTCATGATGGCTGAACACATTTCGAGATTGGTGAACTACTCTTCCAATGATATCAACGAACAGAATTTCTGGTCAATGTGTTTTAACGAGGAGGAAGAAGACAGGATTGGTCCACCACCGAAGAAGCGACAACAAGTTGACGTAGTAACGTCGGCCTTAATGGCACCTGTGTGTTACTGTGTGGACGACGAGAACGCCGTCTCGCTGGAGATCTTCTACGCTCTTGCACTCGATCTCTCCAAAAATCTTAACAACAAAAGTAAAGTAGATAAACATGTTGCTAAAGCAGTTCAAAAATGTTACAGAGAAGTAGTTGATCAAAAAACAGGGCTACCTAGACTTCACAGTCTGTATTTTCTGAGATCCATGATGAACTTCATGGGTTTCATCAACAATATGTGCACTGGCGACGGAGAAATGGCTCATCACCTGGTCCAAACCATAACATCTATTGGGTTAAACATGACTCCAATAACTTTCGTTGTTTTAGTTGGTTTAGGAAACAACTTAAAATCATCTGTTGTCAACATCGCCAAACATACTTGGTGTGATTCCTACTCCTTAATTGGTGCAGAAGCGCTGGTTGATAATGGTGATTGTTCTTCATATGATGCTAAATTGGCTTATGTGGCTGGCAAGAAACAAATATTCGTCATCGAAGAGGTCGGGTATCAGGGGCCGTACAATCATAACAATGCTAAAAAAAACAGTCAAAGCTACAGTTGATGGTGCAGGGGTAACTGCTGATGCCAATAGGATGGTAGCCTATCGGTTGTGGTCGCGAGTGTCTCAGCGAGTAATTGGTAATAACCACGACAACACCAATCTTAATAATAACAACAATAACAACAATGATGATGATGACGACGACGACGATGATGATGAGGAATTAACGTTACCACAACCACATCATGAGTTTCCTGATATTATAAGTGGCATGTCTCAAGTAGTCATGTGGTGGAATTTAAATTTAGGTTCCGTCATTTTTAAGATGTCTAAAGAAAAGAGTTTAAACAGTATAATCTCCATGGGAGAAATACCGTATAGTATACATTCTCCTGAACTGTTGGATACATCAAAATGGTTTCAAGACACTGATCCTTTACTTCGCAATTCAAAGATCATAGAAGATCATCTTGCAATGCAAGTAGATGAAGAGCAGTGGCCTAGTTTATCTTCATCGGAAAGAGTAGGACGTTACCTTAACATCATTCGCAAAGATACTTCAAATCAACTAAGACCTTTTGCAGACTGTGTCAAACACTTCAAGCGTTTATTAATCTTATTCGCAGCCAAAGCAGCAGATGATAATGATGTACAATAATGAGGCATTGGATGTCATCACGACTTTAGTCAATGACCGACGCAAGAATGATAGGATACACCAACGCCAATTTTCAAAAGAAGAGGTAATGAAATATTTACAACTTGATACTTTGAAATACAATCAGCTAATCAAATTGAATTCAATTCTCAAGTTGGAGAATCGTTATTATGGTGCGTGTGGTCAAACTAAGAATGAACAAAAGGAAAAAGAAGAAGACTGCTGTTATTGTTGCGACTGCCAAAGCCACGCGACGGCGACCAAAAATTTATCATCCAGTCCAATCCAATACCCGCCACCGCCGCATTATGATGATGATGCATCCAACAGGTACATGCAAAGTCTAGTGGAAGCCCGTTACATTGATTTCCTGAATCGCCAAGCTTGTATCCCTCCGATTGCAAGAGCGGCGGGAAGCGCAAGCGTGTTCGGTGCTCACTCATACGTACCTCCACACCGAAGATGGACTCACCTGTTGCCGTTGGTCGTATTTAACATCGATGTAATTGCCAAAAAAAATAAATGTAGATTTCCAGAAATTGAAATACTTCCCTTTGTATTACACACGTTGTTCCGAAAGTTAGAATTGAAATCCGAAGTGGTCAGCAGTCATGTCAAACCGTCAAAGAGACAAGACACAGCGATACTTGGTGCGTTGTAAGTTACAATCTATACAGTCATCACCTCTCAGACAACGCGATGCGTTACGCTAGTGAGGTTTTGGGACTGTCGGTTATACAGCATACAGTTGAATGATCACCCTATCGAAGATAAAGATATAATGCGTCTGTTACAGACTTGGACTGTATCTTCCAAAATTGTATATTCCACTAGACCGAACAACAACAATGAAGAAGAAGAACGTCTGGCTTCGAGAGACAGAGACACAATATGTTCTTTGGGAGTGTGGGCCTTACGCAACGCTGTGAGTGTCCGTCCCAACGTAATGGACGATTCGTTTCTACCCTCCTTTCCAGTTCCGTTGAATCTAATATTGAAACAAGATGAGAGATATAGTAGTGATAGTTTTTAAAGACCTAAAATATTACAGATCATTCAAAGATAGTTTTGTCAACACTATCGAAAAATATGCCGAAGAAATGAGCGCTGTTAAAAGTAAATTGAAAGGTTCATTGAAATCAGAACCGCTAGTAGCTTCCGATAGTCAACCCGTTTCCGTGGCCACAAAGGATATAACTGCAACCCTTGACACTGTCAATCCACTAGGTGGTGATCCCACAGATTTAATACTTATCAATAAATCCTACCTAAGTGATTTAAATAAACAATCGTATACAAATTTGTCGTATTTTCAGTTGACGTCATACGACAAAATTTAAAGACGTCCGTCAGTTACATCGTCTGAAACTGTGAACGGTTCATGTTAAAATCACGCGCTGAACATCTGAGAAATATAACCAATCATGGATTTTATGAATATGAATACTGTAACTATGTTGGTACTCGCATTGCTAGTAATTGTTGTTGCGGTCATGTTGGTGTCCGGCATGGCAACGAGGCAGACATACATCAAGAAACCACACATTGATACTTCACCCATCGGGGTTCCCGTGTCCGTCTCCTTCAATGCTAAGGCACCAGTTGTCGTCAAGGATGTATTTGCTTCTCCATTGGGTGAAATCGCCATCCTGTCAACAGATGCTGAAGTCGAAGCTAATAAATCAGATGTTGTATTCCAATTTGTGCCTGTGACACCCGTATATGCTGACACTCTACCTCAAGAATTGTGCATGGTCAAGATTTACAACAGAACCAAACACGATCTTCACTTTTCAGGTGGATACACTGACTTGAACGTCAGCACTGTTGGAATAAATTCAGTTATATCTCCAGCCAATAGTTTGGACAATAACTCATCATTGTCTTCCACTGTCGTCGTCGCTGGAGAGTCAAAAGTAACTTACTTTGCTAGAATTAAGAACGAAACTTTGATCAGCAAACATATTATCGTAATGAACCATTTGTACGTCACTCGTCACATTCATTAACTGTAAAAAGAAAATAAAGAAATATGGATTTAATCTTTCATCTATTTTATTGGTGTGCCTTCAGGATGAGAAAGTAAAGTAGTCAAATTTTTTTTTTAAGTTATTCTTTTTTAAAATTTTATTGTCAACATACCTAATATAAATTTCTCTGTGTAGATCCGAACCCCACTCTAAAGATACCTAATGTACTTTCCCTATGTAGATCTGGACCTACCTAATGTACATTACCCTATGTAGATCCGGACCCCACCCCATTCTGAAGTTAATGATCAGGTTGATACCATAGATTTATATCATTGGAAGAGTAGTTCACCAATCTCGAAATGTGTTCAGCCATCATGAGTCCACGTGTCTCAGCGGTGCCTTCAATGCACATACTCAAGAAAGCCGATTTCGTGTTAGGATCGAACATCGATTCGAGGACGATCTGTTTTTCAGTTTGAATCTTACACCTGACATACGTGTCTGATTTAAGATTGATATTTTCTAATCTGCCACCCAACAGAAAATTACCGTCGATAAGAAAAAATCTGTTGTTATCGACGCTTATACACGATGTTTTGGAATTCACCATTTTAAAAACACTTAACAGATTATTGAAAGAACGATGGTTGTTAAGCTGCCTGTGGAAGCGTGCACTCATGAACTTGGACAGACAGGCAACGCCGGTGTTGGTACATGACAATCGTAGATGATGGGCTCGCATGAGGAACCATTTCATAGAGACGACCGGGTTAGCCAGGTACGGCACGACATTGGAGACATTCTTGCTCTCTCTTTCTTTTTCGGTGAACACATGCAAGTAGGAATAAGGCGATTTCTTTTTGTCTACTTGTTGTTGTTTTTCCATCTTAGAAGCAAACACAATCGATGTCCAATCGGTCAACAGAATATTATACGGAAGATTATCTTTCAGTACATTCAAACAATACTTGAGAGTGACAAGATAAGATTGGTTTTTACATTCTGTGAATTCGTCGTCATAGATAACGTAACCTCTTCCCAGACCCATGTGGTATCTCAGAGAATATTCATTGGCTTTTTTTCGAAAAGGCGGTGGTGACGGTCCCGTCGTCGTCACCGTTCCTTCATCAGATGAGGAGGAAGAGGAGGAGGTCCGTTGCACATGTTGCATGTTCATGAGGATATGACGGGCATTGAAACTGTCGTTGACGGGAGAGTAAGCGGAGGTGAGAGTGCCGTATACGGAATGGAGAATGGTAGTACAGTGGTTGTGATCATTGAGAGATGCTTCTCTAGCGTTCTTCATAGTGTTCTCGCTACCTTTATTGTTGGATACAACGTGAATAGAATCACCACTAGTTTTCATGACTAAATCATTATCATATAATCTTATTGATCTTTCACAACCTTCATCGGAAACCACACTGTCGAAAACACCATACTTTAATGCATGTATCAGTTCATCATAACACGTGTTGATTGAATCCAATTCTAACACTTCTTCTCGGCCGGTATAGTCTGTGTCCACAGTCACACACCCATCATCTGTTTGGTAATCGCTGAGGTCCATGCTTGTACCGGGTGTGAAGCTAAACGTTGCTCCGTTGGTGAACTTACTTGTCGTGAAAGACCCAGTCTCATCATTCACTGGTCAGAAACTCTCGACTCAGAATTGCCTTGTCGATCAGCTCAGGGTTGACAACGCTCAACACGTTAAGATTTTCTAAGCCGCCGCCGCCGCCACCACCTTGTTGATGGTGGTGTTTGGCAATGTCAATATGCATGTTCCGGAGATGAATGAGACGTACCGTATTGCGGAGACACTCTGAAATCATTTTCTCAGAAACAAATTTAGTCTTCCGAAGCTTCAGATTCTGTTCACACTCCAATTAAGAATTGGATGCATCATAACTGAAAAACACACATTCGCCTTAAGGGATCAAAGTGAATGTGTGTTTTAGTCTTCCGAAGCTTCAGATTCTGTTCACACTACAATTAAGAATTGGATGCATCATAACTCAAAAACACACATTCGCCTTAAGGGATAGTAGTGAATGTGTGTTTTAGTCTTCCGGAGCCTCAGATTCTGTTAACACTCCAATTAAGAATTGGATGCATCATAACTGAAAAACACACATTCGCCTTAAGGGATCGAAGTGAATGTGTGTTTTAGTCTTCCGGAGCTTCAGATTCTGTTAACACTCCAATTAAGAATTGGATGCATCATAACTGAAAAACACACATTCGCCTTAAGGGATCAAAGTGAATGTGTGTTTTAGTCTTCCGGAGCTTCAGATTCTGTTAACACTTCAATTAAGAATTGGATGCATCATAACTGAAAAACACACATTCGCCTTAAGGGATCGAAGTGAATGTGTGTTTTAGTCTTCCGGAGCTTCAGATTCTGTTAACACTCCAATTGGAAGATTTGATTTGATAAATTTAATACACCCATGGGAAGCCGAACGCAGAGAAAGACAATAAGAAAAGTCAAAGACACATTCATCTCGATAGAGTTTATTCTCAGTTACGTTATTACATCTGGATCTGTATCAAATTATCATCAACTACATCAACTACAAAGTCATTATAGAGTTTGTATTATGTTACAGTTGAATGTAGTCTAACCTTGATTGAGTTGAATGTATGTATTTGTCTTGCGAAGCTTCCGACTCTGAAATCAGTTATCGTTAAATATCTCGAGGTCTCCGTCCGATTCTGATCTAACGAATTTTGCTACCGCGTTTCGCTACTTGTCAATTCACCGTTGCCAGCAACGAGTAAAGTCAGCCGAGACCCTGTGAGCCACTGCAGCTCGCTAGCAGCTCACCCCCCACCGTGTTGAACCCCACCGCCCAACACCCGAGCCGAGAAACTCTCGGCTAACTGGCCGGGAGTGACCCGATGAGGTGTTCCCCCCCCTAAAAAGTCCACTTACGGCTCAAACCGGGCGACCGGACCGCCCGATTCTGCACCTGTTAGGGATGAAATGCGTGACGCGAGCGCGCCGATATCGTGAGTTACCACTGAAAGTCAGAATGCGACGCTTCCTCCTCCCGATTTGGAGCGTAGGGATAACTGAACTATTTTAACGGATGGGTTTCGGTCACGACGGTCGACGATTTGGACCATTCGGGAGGCAGAATCGGTCGCGCTCGTCACCCTATATGTTCACAGGTGTGCTCAAGGCACTTCGCTACAAGCTAGATGCGCTACTAAGGTGACTTAGGACCGTCACTGGTAACGCTGGGGAGGTCGTCGTCAAAAACCCCCCATAGCCCTTACACCCCCGCTTACCCTCCACCCCCCGCATCTCTTAATTTTAAGAATCGGGCATTTTCAAACACATGTTCACCTCACACAAGGTTAGACGACATTCAGTACGAACTAGATTCAGAATCGGAAGCTTCGAAAGACAAAGACACACATTCACCTCACACAAGGTTAGACGACATTCAGTACGAACTAGATTCAGAATCGGAAGCTTCGAAAGACAAAGACACGCATTCACCTCACACAAGGTTAGAAGACATTCAGTACGAACTAGATTCAGAATCGGAAGCTTCGAAAGACAAAGACACGCATTCACCTCACACAAGGTTAGACGACATTCAGTACGAACTAGATTCAGAATCGGAAGCTTCGAAAGACAAAGACACGCATTCACCTCACACAAGGTTTGACGACATTCAGTACGAACTAGATTCAGAATTGGAAGCTTCGGAAGACAAAGACACACATTCACCTCACACAAGGTTAGACGACATTCAGTACGAACTAGATTCAGAATTGGAAGCTTCGGAAGACTAAGACACACATTCACCTCACATAAGGTTAGACGACATTCAGTACGAACTAGATTCAGAATTGGAAGCTTCGGAAGACAAAGACACACATACACCAAGCCTCGGAGTCCCCGACTGGGGGGGGGGACCACAAATTCCCCCAGGGAGGACTCCCCTTCTGGCTGCCGACCCGAGAGGTGTCTTGATAACTCCTCGAACCTTTTTCTTCTCAATTTCTGCAACATTCGCGGTCTTCGCTCTAATTTTCATTCTGTGGAACATCATATCTCCTCCTCTAAACCTCACCTTCTCTTCCTTACCGAAACACAGGTTTCTGAGGCTACTGACAGCAATCTCTACTCTGTTCCCTCCTACTATCTCTATCCTAAATTTCAATCCAAAGCTGGATGTTGCGCCTACGTGCGCAACGACATCACTTGCTCTCGTGCCCACGACCTTGACTCTTCTGAATTTTCCACCATCTGGCTAAGACTTCATTGTCATTCTATTACTAAATACATCTGTGCTGTTTATCTATCACCTAACTCTACTAACTATGTAAAATTCTTTGACTATTTGAATTCTAAAGTGGAGCACATCTTGACCCACTCTCCCTTCGCTGAAATCTCCATCCTAGGAGATTTCAATGTTCACCACCAGCTTTGGCTTTCATCCTCTTTCACTGACCATCCTGGTGAACAAGCCTACAACTTTGCTATCCTCAACGACCTAGAGCAGTTGGTCCAGCACCCTACACGTATTCCCGACCGTCTTGGAGATCGGCCCAACATTCTAGACTTCTTCCTTACCTCAAACCCTTCTGCTTATTCTGTCAAACTGTTCTCTCCGTTGGGCTCCTCCGATCACAATCTTATTTCTGCATCCTGTCCTATCGCTCCTGTACACCCTCTGGACCCACCGAAGAGGCGATGCTTCTGACATTTTGCTTCAGCTCGGTGGGACGACCTGAGGATGTACTTTTCCGATTTCCCGTGGAATGATTATTGCTTCCAGGATAAAGACCCTCTGTGTGTGCTCAGCGCATCACAGAGGTGATTGTCTCTGGAATGGAGGCATACATTCCTCGTTCTTTCTCTACTCCTCACGCTAAAAAGCCTTGGTTTAATCATGCTTGTTCTCGTGCTGTCAATGATAGAGAGGTAGCTCACAAAAGGTACCAGAGCCTTCAAACTAATGCTAATTATGAACTTTACATTTCTGCCCGAAATCGTGCCAAATCTATTCTCCGACTAACCAAAAATTCTTTCATTAATAGAAAATGTCAAAACCTTGCTTTCTCTAACTCTTCCCGTGACTTCTGGCATCTAGCCAAAAACATCTCCTCCAACTTCACTTCTTCATCTTTCCCTCCACTCCTCAGTCCTGACGGCAACACTGCCGTCTCATCTATCTCTAAGGCTGAACTCTTCTCTCAAACTTTTTCTAAAAACTCCACTCTGGACGATTCTGGGCATATTCCTCCTACTCATCCCCCCTCTGACTCCTTTATGCCTGTTATAAAGATTCTTCAAAATGATGTTTTATATGCCCTCTCTGGCCTCAATCCTCAGAAGGCTTATGGACCTGATGGAGTGCCTCCTATTGTTCTTAAAAACTGTGCCTCCGTGCTGTCACCCTGCCTGGTCAAACTCTTTCGCCTCTGCCTGTCAACATCTACCTTTCCTTCTTGCTGGAAGTATGCCTTCATACAGCCTGTACCTAAGAAGGGTGACCGCTCCAATCCCTCAAACTACCGTCCTATTGCTTTACTTTCTTGTCTATCTAAAGCTTTTGAATCAATCCTTAACCGGAAGATTCAAAAGCACCTTTCCACTTCTGACCTTCTATCTGATCGCCAGTATGGGTTCCGCAAGGGGCGTTCTACTGGTGATCTCCTAGCCTTCTTAACTGACTCTTGGTCATCCTCTCTTAGCCGTTTCGGTGAAACTTTTGCTATTGCGCTGGACATATCAAAAGCTTTTGATAGGGTCTGGCACAAATCTTTGCTTTCTAAACTACCCTCCTACGGTTTCTATCCTTCTCTCTGTACCTTTATCTCCAGTTTCCTTTCTGACCGTTCTATTTCTGCCGTGGTAGACGGTCACTGTTCTTCCCCTAAATCTATTAGCAGTGGTGTCCCACAGGGTTCTGTCCTATCTCCCACTCTTTTTCTGTTGTTCATTGATGATCTTTCCAAAACGAACTGTCCTATCCATTCCTACGCCGATGATTCCACTCTGCATTATTCAACTTCTTTTAATAGAAGACCCACCCTTCAGGAACTTAACGACTCAAGGCTGGAGGCTGCAGAACGCTTAGCCTCAGACCTTACTATTATTTCCGATTGGGGCAAGAAGAACCTGGTGTCCTTCAACGCCTCAAAAACACAGTTTCTCCACCTATCCACTCGACACAATCTTCCAAACAACTATCCCCTATTCTTTGACAACACCCAGCTATCACCTTCCTCAACACTAAACATCCTCGGTCTATCCTTAACTCAAAATCTTAACTGGAAACTTCATATCTCATCTCTCACTAAATCAGCTTCCTCGAGGCTGGGCGTTCTGTACCGTCTCCGCCAGTTCTTCTCCCCTGCACAGTTGCTGTCCATATACAGGGGCCTTGTCCGCCCTCGTATGGAGTATGCATCTCATGTGTGGGGGGGCTCCACTCACACAGCTCTTCTGGACAGAGTGGAGGCTAAGGCTCTTCGTCTCATCAGCTCTCCTCCTCATACTGATAGTCTTCTACCTCTTAAATTCCGCCGCAATGTTGCCTCTCTTTCTATCTTCTATCGATATTTCCACGCTGACTGCTCTTCTGAACTTGCTAACTGCATGCCTCCCCCCCTCCCTCGGCCCCGCTGCACTCGATTTTCTACTCATGCTCATCCCTATACTGTCCAAACCCCTTATGCAAGAGTTAACCAGCATCTTCACTCTTTCATCCCTTACGCTGGTAAACTCTGGAACAATCTTCCTTCATCTGTATTTCCTCCTGCCTACGACTTGAACTCTTTCAAGAGGAGGGTATCAGGACACCTCTCCTCCCGAAATTAACCTCTGATTTTGGACACTCCTTTAACCTCTGTTCGGGAGCAGTGAGTAGCGGGCCTTTTTTTCTTTTTTTTTCTTTGCGCCCTTGAGCTGTCTCCTTAGCTGTAAAAAAAAAAAAAAAAAAAAAAATCAACTCACACAAGGTTAGACGACATTCAGTACGAACGAACTAAATTCAGAATCGGAAGCTTCAGAAGATAAAGACTCACATTCAACTCACACAAGGTTAGATGACATTCAATACGAACTAGATTCAGAATCGGAAGCTTCAGAAGACAAAGACACACATTCACCTCACACAAGGTTAGACAACATTCAGTACGAACTAGATTCAGAATCGGAAGCTTCGGAAGACAAAGACACACATTTACCTATTAGCATCATCATCGTCGTCATTCTCCTCCTCCTCCTCCTCCTCTTCGGAAGTTGAAGAGTCATCATGCCGGCGTCGCCGCCGCTGGTGTTCTTCGTCTCCGAATCCTCCTACCTCTTTTTTCTTGGTGTAATTCCACCATCGATTTTTTAACGAGTCAGCTGCCTGCGGGGGCAGATTAGCCACCCCACCAGTGGGAGAGAGACAATGCATCATGAAGTAATAAGCGCTCTGGAACATACCCATTGTGAAAAACGACATTTTTTCAAGTGATAAAATAGAATGGAGATAGCGAGTCAACATTAGCAGGTTGTCGTGACTTATTGGTAACTTAGAGACATCAACGGAATTGGGAAGATAGACGATATCATCTGCTTGTTCGTCTCGGATGGGCATGTTCATCGTTTTGTGCTCAACGATAGATTTTAAAGCTTTGATTAATTCTCGACGCTGAGATTCAATGGTTTGATTTTTGTTATGTCCTTCTCCTTTCTTATTGCTCTTCTTCTCAAAGGCTCTGGCATTTTCAAGGATGTTAATATTGACGTCTATGAGTAAGTTTCGAATACTAGGTAATCGACCATCACCTCTGTACTTGTCGTGGACGAACCGCATCACTCTACTCAACACGTGAATGGCATCGGCACTGGTGTATTTCTCTCCGCCTCTATCGTCCAACAAGTCTAAGATTCTCGGACAGAAAAGAGTGGTGATGTGTTCCTTCAACTGATCTAACTCATGGAGGTAACACCCCTGTGATTGATAGGAGAGACAACACCAATTCGCGCGTTATTTGTTTAACACCAATGTAATTTAGCATGTGTAGATAAGAGGGAGGAGACGTCACCAATTCGCGTGTTGCTTCCTGTGTCTTAAACTTCCTGTAATTTAGCATGTGTCGATGTAACACCCTTGTAATTTAGCATGTGTCAATAAGAGGGAGGAGAAGGAGACTACTACGTCACCAATTCGCGCGTTACTTCCTGTGTGTCTTTAACACCCCTAACACCCTTGTAATTTAGCATGTGTCAATAAGAGGGAGGAGAAAGAGACTACGTCACCAATTCGCGCGTTACTTCCTGTGTGTCTTTAACACCCCTGTAATTTAGCATGTGTCAATAAGAGGGAGGAGAAGGAGACTACGTCACCAATTCGCGCGTTGTTTCCTGTATGTCTTTACTACCCTTGTGATTTAGCATGTGTTAATAAGAGATACTGATTGATAGGAGGAGACTAACGTCACCAATTCGCGTTGTGATTTAGCATGTGTTAATAAGAGATACTGATTGATAGGAGGAGACTAACGTCACCAATTCGCCCGTTGCTTCCTGTATATCTTTACCACCCACAAATTCGCGTGTTGCTTCCTGTGTCTTTAACACCCTTGTAATTTAGCATGTCTCAATAAGAGGGAGGAGGAGGAGACTACGTCACCAATTCGCGCGTTACTTCCTGTGTGTCTTTAACACCCCTGTTATTTAGCATGTGTCAATAAGAGGGAGGAGGAGGAGACTACGTCACCAATTCGCGCGTTGCTTAATGTGTGTCTTTAAAAATCACGCGTTGCTTCCTCACCAATTCGCGTGTTACTTCCTGTGTGTCTTTAACACCCCTGTAATTTAGCATGTGTCAATAAGAGGAAGGAGAAGGAGACTACGTCACCAATTCGCGCGTTGTTTCCTGTGTGTCTTTACCACCCTTGTGATTTAGCATGTTTTAATAAAAGGAGAGAAGAAGACTACGTCACCAATTCGCGCGTTGGTGCGTTGCTTCCTGTTACCACCCTTGTAATTTAGCACGTGTCAATAAGAGGGAGGAGAAGGAGACTACGTCACCAATTCGCGCGTTACTTCCTGTGTGTCTTTAACACCCCTGTAATTTAGCATGTGTCAATAAGAGGGAGGAAAAGGAGACTACGTCACCAATTCGCGCGTTACTTCCTGTGTGTCTTTAACACCCCTGTAATTTAGCATGTGTCAATAAGAGGGAGGAGAAGGAGACTCGTCACCAATTCGCGCAACGTCAGTGAAGAGAGATGGACGGCAGAAGCGAGTAGAATTGGTGCCCGTTAAGACTAAAAATATACATTCACATCATGAAAACAAACACTACATTCACACTAAGCAATTTTTTTCTCTTATAGTTGAGAATGTACGAGAGCGGGACGCTGAATGCTGGGTTGAGAGCGAAAGGGTGAATGTGTGTTTTAGACTCGCCACTAGCCAGATTCTGAGGCGAGCGGGACGCTGAATGCTGGGTTGAGAGCGGAAGGGTGAATGTGTGTTTTAGACTCGCCAGTAGCCCGATTCTGAGGCGAGCGGGACGCTGAATGCTGGGTTGAGAGCTGAAGGGTGAATGTGTGTTTTAGACTCGCCAGTAGCCCGATTCTGAGGCGAGCGGGACGCTGAATACTGGGTTGAGAGCGAAAGAGTGAATGTGTGTTTTAGACTGGCCAGTAGCCGATTCTGAGGCGAGCGGGACGCTGAATGCTGGGTTGAGAGCGGAAGGGTGAATGTGTGTTTTAGACTCGCCAGTAGCCCGATTCTGAGGCGAGCGGGACGCTGAATGCTCAGTTAAGAGCGGAATTGAGAATATGTGTTTTAGACTCGCCAGTAGCCCGATTCTGAGGCGAGAGGGACGCTGAATGCTCAGTTAAGAGCGGAAGGGTGAATGTGTGTTTTAGACTCGCCAGTAGACCGAATCTGAGGCGAGCGGGACGCTGAATGCTGGGTTGAGAGCGGAAGGGTGAATGTGTGTTTCAGACTCGCCAGTAGCCCGATTCTGAGGCAAGCGGGACGCTGAATGCTCAGTTGAGAGCGGAAGGGTGAATGTGTGTTTTAGACTGGCCAGTAGCCCGATTCTGAGGCGAGCGGGACGCTGAATGCTGGGTTGAGAGCGAAAGAGTGAATGTGTGTTTTAGACTCGCCAGTAGCCCGATTCTGAGGCGAGCGGGACGCTGAATGCTGGGTTGAGAGCGAAAGAGTGAATGTGTGTTTTAGACTGGCCAGTAGCCCGATTCTGAGGCGAGCGGGACGCTGAATGCTGGGTTGAGAGCGAAAGAGTGAATGTGTGTTTTAGACTGGCCAGTAGCCCGATTCTGAGGCGAGTTACTTCCTGTGTGTCTTTAACACCCCTGTAATTTAGCATGTGTCAATAAGAGGGAGGAGAAGGAGACTCGTCACCAATTCGCGCAACGTCAGTGAAGAGAGATGGACGGCACAAGCGAGTAGAATTGGTGCCCGTTAAGACTGAAAATATACATTCACATCATGAAAACAAACACTACATTCACACTAAGCAATTTTTTTCTCTTATAGTTGAGAATGTACGAGAGCGGGACGCTGAATGCTGGGTTCAGAGCGGAAGGGTGAATGTGTGTTTTAGACTCGCCACTAGCCCGATTCTGAGGCGAGCGGGACGCTGAATGCTGGGTTGTGAGCGGAAGGGTGAATGTGTGTTTTAGACTCGCCACTAGCCCGATTCTGAGGCGAGCGGGACGCTGAATGCTGGGTTGAGAGCGGAAGGGTGAATGTGTGTTTTAGACTCGCCAGTAGCCCGATTCTGAGGCGAGCGGGACGCTGAATACTGGGTTGAGAGCGGAAGGGTGAATGTGTGTTTTAGACTCGCCAGTAGCCCGATTCTGAGGCGAGCGGGACGTTGAATGCTCAGTTAAGAGCGGAATGGAGAATATGTGTTTTAGACTCGCCAGTAGCCCGATTCTGAGGCGAGCGGGACGCTGAATGCTCAATTAAGAGCGGAAGGGTGAATGTGTGTTTTAGACTCTCCAGTAGCCCGATTCTGAGGCGAGCGGGACGCTGAATGCTGGGTTGAGAGCGGAAGGGTGAATGTGTGTTTTAGACTCGCCAGTAGCCCGATTCTGAGGCGAGCGGGACGCTGAATGCTCAGTTGAGAGCGGAAGGGTGAATGTGTGTTTTAGACTCTCCAGTAGCCCGATTCTGAGGCGAGCGGGACGCTGAATGCTGGGTTGAGAGCGAAAGAGTTAATGTGTGTTTTAGACTGGCCAGTAGCCCGATTCTGAGGCGAGCGGGACGCTCGCCTCAATATTGTGACTACGTCACAATATTGTTACGTCACTACTATATGTGTAATTAACACCCTCGTGTTTCTTGCAGGTGATTATCACCCTCGTGTTATTATTAGACTACGTCACAGTGTTATTATGTCACTACTATATGTGCAATTAACACCCTCGTGTTATTACTAGACTATGTCACAGTATTGTTACATCACTACTATTTTTGCAGATAATTTAGAGACTACGTCACAGTATACTTCATTACTATATGTGCAATTAACACCCTCGTGATTTTGCAAGTGATTATCACCCTCATGATATTACTAGACTACGTCACAGTATTGTTACATCACTACTATTTGGGCAGAATCTAGAGACTACGTCACAATATTGTTACGACACTATTATATGTGCAATTAACACCCTCGTGATTTTGCAGGTGATTATCACCCTCATGATATTACTAGACTACGTCACAGTATTGTTACATCACTACTATTTTTGCAGAATCTAGAGACTACGTCACAATATTGTTACGACACTATTATATGTGCAATTAACACCCTCGTGATTTTGCAGGTGATTATCACCCTCATGATATTACTAGACTACGTCACAGTATTGTTACATCACTACTATTTTTGCAGAATCTAGAGACTACGTCACAATATTGTTACGTCACTATTATATGTGCAATTAACACCCTCGTGATTTTGCGGAAGAACAATGTATTTACAATCAGCAGCAGCAACGTCAAAAACAAGCACAGGCAAGTCGTCAGTATCCTCATTATGACGCTTGGTATTCGCCTTCTTATTACCAGGAACTGCAACCAATTTGCGGGTGATGAGGACACTCGTCTTAACACGCCATAGCTGATTTTCAGTCGTCTCCTCTTCAACGAAGGGAACAAGCTCATTACCGATTGGAATCGACTCCTCCTCCTTCACTGGAACCGACTCCTCCTCTGGAACTGGAACCGACTCCTCCTCTGGAACTGGAACCATCTCCTCCTCTGGATCTGGAACCGACTCCTCCTCTGGAACATCCTCCTCCTCCTCCTCCTCTTCACCAGGTGCGTAGACTGGAATGTCCACCTCATTATCCTCCTCCTCCTCCTCGTTGTTGTTGTCGTATTCTTCGTCATCCTGTTTCTCCTCTTCTTCTTCGTTATCGTCATCCTCCTCCTCTTCGTTATCGTCCTCGTCGTCGTCATCGTCATCCTCCTCCTCCTCCTCCTCGTTGACTACGTCATCGTCTTCAACCGGACTGTACAAGGGGTACCCATCCTCATCGATATTTTCACTGATAACGACTGGATCATACCTGTTATCGATGAACTTGAAGACACCAGGTGAAACCTCTTCTTTGAATGCAGCTGCTTTGTTATTGATGACGTGTGAATCCATGATGTTCATGTCATCGTCCAACAGTGCGAATTCCCTGATGACGAACGGATGGTGTTGTCTGAAGATCAATGTGGTCCTGCCATGTTGCAATTCGCGGTGGGTGAAGGGCTTTGAGCACACCACACAATCATACTTGTGATAGTAGCACATGAGATTACGTGCCATAGTAAGCCCACAAACACAGTAAGTCAGACGTGCACATTGGAATCATGAACGAGTTAAGCAAAGACTCATACGATAAAAGACATCTTTACATAGCGTCCAAACTTTTAGCGATTAAAGAAATGAACCAAAAGAGTGTTCATTCGATCACATACGATTATTTACTGGCCGCGAATGGAATCAAGTCCCATTTGCACGTAGCGGCGAATGTATTGTGCAAATTCCTTAAAAACGATTCCATTGAAATCTTTTAAACTCGAGTCTCATGCAACGCGGGTTATTCGTGTCGTTCGTGTTGAACAACATTCTCTTTAGATGTATCTCGAAAGACAACAAGACTTCATCTTTAAGTGAAACAGATAAAAAAATGTTTAACCTGATCGACTTCTGTGTTGAAATTAAAAGGCTTTCAATCTAATGGGGTACAACAAGGCTAAACGACTATACGGAACTGAGAAACCTGATGAATTGAGTCAACAGGCGGACTGGGCCATCGCACAAACTGTCATCGGTGCTTACAAACAATTGAGGACCGCCTCTCTTGAAAAGAAATACTATTCCAAAACAGCATCGTATCCAAAACGAAGCCAAATTTAATAGAGATTCTCAACGGGGTTAGTGTCATGAACAAGGCTTTCCAAACTACATCGTGTGAGAAAGCTAACTCTTAAATTTGTCAGACGATAAGATAAGAGCGTACGTCTTGAAAGAAGTAATGAGTCACGACAAATTGAAGCGTGTCAATGGTGACACTAGCACTGCCTTGCGGTTCGCAGGTTTAGTTATCGCTTACAAGAAGTTCCTTTGGGATGTGAAGCGACCATCGCAGCATTCTTCCCCACCACCATTACCTACCGAAAGAGAGTGTTTGATTTTAACGGACACGATCATGCGCTCCTCGTCGTCATTGGCTAACGATCCAAGTAAACCCTTTGTTGATTTTATAGACGGTAAAAACAATAACAGTGAATACAACGACAAAACCAACAACGATATACTGACTAGTATTCTTAGAGGTGTTAAGTCAATTCACGTATTCGTTCGCAACTTTATCGTCAATGCCGTTCAGAGTATACTGGATATATTTCACTCGCTTCTGGGTGTCTCCCACGTACGATTACTCTCGTAACATACCTGTGGTATTAGGTGTCGATATTTTACTGCATAAATCTTTGGCTATGTTTGTTAAACAAATCAAATCGTTGAGTGGATTTGACGTAGTCTAACAATAACACGAGGGTGATAATCACCTGTAAAAAAACACGAGGGTGATAATTGCACATGTAGTAGTGACGTAACAATACTGTGACGTAGTCTAGCAATAACACGAGGGTGATAATCACCTGTAACAATACTGTGACGTAGTCACGAGGGTGATAATCACCTGCAAAAATAGTAGTGACGTAACAATAATATTATGTAGTCTAACAATAACACGAGGGTGATAATCACCTGTAAAAAAACACGAGGGTGATAATTGCACATGTATTAGTGACGTAACAATACTGTGACATAGTCTCTAACAATAACGAGGGTGATAATCACCTGTAACAATACTGTGACGTAGTCACGAGGGTGATATTCACCTGCAAAAATAGTAGTGACGTAACAATACTGTGACGTAGTCTAACAATAACACGAGGGTGATAATCACCTGTAAAAACACGAGGGTGATAATTGCACATGTAGTAGTGACGTAGCAATACTGTGACGTAGTCTATAACAATAACGAGGGTGATAATCACCTGCAAAAATAGTAGTGACGTAACAATACTGTGACGTAGTCACAAGGGTGATAATCACCTGCAAAAACACGAGGGTATAAATTGCACTAACAATCAATACTGTTAAGTATTCTCTAACACGAGGGTGATAATCGCACACATGTAGTGACGTAAGCAATACCTCCTATCGATACATACTGTGACGTAGTCGTAGTTTGGCATATCACGCACTTGTTAATGACGTAAGCGTGGTTATCCAATTTTGGCATGTAATAAAGGTATGCCAAATCAAGCTAAATTTGGACATTGTTGGATTCGGCACGATTGATTGAGATGACGTAAATCGTAAGGAGTGTTATGCTCATGCTAAAAATGGTAGGAAGCATTGCGTGATTTTTAGTCTTGTTGTTATTTTTCCGATCAATTGATAATAAGGGATGGTTGTTAACACATGCCAAATTTGGATATTGTTGTTGGCAAGGTTAATAATGACACCAATGACGTAAGCAATAGCGCTGATTGCACATAACACTTACCTCGAAGTCCGCATGACCTTTGGTGACGTAAGCTGCCAGGGGCGTTGACCACACTTACTTACAAGTCCGCATGACCTTTGGTGTTCATCAAAAGAAACTTACTGGCGTCTGAATGGACGTCAATGAAACAAACATGTTTAGCACCAGGCGAGCAGAGGTCGTATTCACTTTGATTCAATCTGTCTATCAGGAACGACATTGACTCTAAAGTATTATCGTTAACATTTCTGTCAAACAACAATCTCGAATCAATTTGGAAGTTAATAAAGAAATTCAGACTAGCATAAATTTCTTTAGCTGTGTCGGTGATGTCTGATTCTCCTGAAAGCATCATGTCGACGAGTCTGTTACGAATGACAACTTTACAATGCCACGCGAATGCTTTGTGTAAGTATGTACTGTAACATGGTATAGCACCTAAAAGGGTAGAGAGTTGTTCCATCACCATGATATCGCATAGATGTTGACGCGACAAACATTCTTCGAGTTTGCGACGCGTGTTAAGAACATCGCGCATACGCTGATCGATATCTACTACACCACCATCATCATCTTCTGCAACAACGTACAACCGATCGCTCTGACGTGTCAACAGTTTTGCCACATATTCTTGAATGGTTCCGTTTTCCGAAATCGTCACTTCTACAGGTGGGGTTAGAATCAGGGTGTTGAGCGTGTCCGTCCGAACTAAAAATCAGAATCGCAGCTTCAGAAGACAAAGACACACATTCACCTCACATAAGGTTAGACGATATTCAGTACGAACTAAATTCAGAATCGGAAGCTTCGGAAGACAAAGACACACATTCAACTCACACAAGGTTAGACGACATTCAGTACGAACTAAATTCAGAATCGGAAACTTCGGAAGACAAAGACACACATTCAACTCACACAAGGTTAGACGACATTCAGTACGAACTAAAAATCAGAATCGGAAGCTTCGGAAGACAAAGACACACATTCACCTCACACAAGGTTAGATGACATTCAGTACGAACTAAATTCAGAATCGGAAGCTTCGGAAGACAAAGATACACATTCACCTCACACAAGGTTAGACGACATTCAGTAAGAACTAAATTCAGAATCGGAAGCTTCGGAAGACAAAGATACATATTCACCTCACACAAGGTTAGACGACATTAAGTACGAACTAAATTCAGAATCGGAAGCTTCGGAAGACAAAGACACACATTCACCTCACACAAGGTTAGACGACATTCAGTACGAACTAAATTCAGAATCGGAAGCTTCGGAAGACAAAGACACTAATGTCTAATCGCATTGAATGTCAACTAAACTGTATTGAGGTGAATGTGTAACCTTGTCTTATGGAGTGTCCAATTCTGACTCTACAGTTGTGAGTGTGTCTGTGCATATTATGACGTTACTTGCATCGCATTTTGTTTTAACTATAAAAACTAAATTCAGAATCGGAAGTATCGGAAGACAAAGACACACATTCACTTCAATTAAAGGTAGACGACATTCAATACACAATGTCTAATCGCACTGAATGTCAACTAAACTGTATTGAGGTGAATGTGTAACCTTGTCTTATGGAGTGTCCAATTCTGACTCTACAGTTGTGAGTGTGTCTGTGCATATTATGACGTTACTTATATCGCATTTTGTTTTAACTATAAAAATTAAATTCAGAATCGGAAGTATCGGAAGACAAAGACACACATTCACTTCAATCAAAGGTAGACGACATTCAGTACGAACTAAATTCAGAATCGGCAGCTTCGGAAGACAAAGATACACATTCAACTCACACAAGGTTAGACGACATTCAGTACGAACTAAATTCAGAATTGGAAGCTTCGGAAGATAAAGACACACATTCAACTCACACAAGGTTAGACGACATTCAGTACGAACTAAATTCAGAATTGGAAGCTTCGGAAGATAAAGACACACATTCACCTCACACAAGGTTAGACGACATTCAGTACGAACGAGATTCAGAATCGGAAGCTTCGGAAAATAAAGACACACATTCAACTCACACAAGGTTAGACGACATTCAGTACGAACTAAATTCAGAATCGGAAGCTTCGGAAAATAAAGACACACATTCAACTCACACAAGGTTAGACGACATTCAGTACGAACGAAATTCAGAATCGGAAGCTTCGGAAAATAAAGACACACATTCAACTCACACAAGGTTAGACGACATTCAGTACGAACTAAATTCAGAATCGGAAGCTTCAGAAGATAAAGACACACAATACATTGCAGATGGACGCTGTCATGAAGGTGACTCTACCCAACACTCTATTGAATGGCGGGGTAGAGATTATCATAACAGATCCGAGTGCGGCAGCGGCAGCACTTCGCCGTAAACGCAAAGCTGCCGCCGCTGTTGCTCTCGCCACACCCTCTTCTAAATTTAACAATGAGACGAACACAATCATTGAATACGTCATGCCGAGAGCGTTAGCCATGAATTTAAAAATAACCGATAATCCTCACGGATTCATCGATTTACTCAACAACAATGATCTCCTTGCATTTCTTAATTTTCGTAAAAACATGACTCTTCCAATCAATAACAACAAACCTATCATTGACGATTTTAAAGTTCATGCCACGTTGAATAATGATTTATTCCAAACCAATGAAAATCTTCAAAAATATGAAATTAATATCAATTTCATTAAACAAGGTTATTTACATGTGCATGAAATCGACAATTCAGAAGTGGTGTTTTCAGAATCAATAATGTCTGTGAAAAATCTTGAAGAGGCATGGAACATGAAACTAAAAACAGAGACATATTAACAAAACAATGACTGAATTGCGCTATTTAAATTGGTCTCACGTGTTGGGTGTGTTCAGCATTTTAATGTTAATCGTTCTACTGGTTGCTTTGACCATACGTCATACATTTCGAATGAAATTATACAACAAGCAAAGCGACCAACATTTCAATTCAAAGTTTCTACCGGTGTCATTCTTGGAGCCAAAGACGGGAAGAGTCAGAGATATGTGGTTATCCCCCAATGAATATGTGGTGTTCGCGGGTTTGGTGAAACAATGTCAACGTTTTCGTCACGGCTTGTGTACAGACACTCCAGGCTGGACGCAGTTTGCCTACTTCGCTGCTGCTAACGCTTACAACCGTTTGAGAGATGCATCAGATGTACAACAATCAATCACCGTCCCATCTTTGTTGGCGAAGAGTATAGAAGACGTTGTGACTCCCTATCTGTTGTTTCTGAAAAACAAATTGAATAAAGCAAGTAAAGAAGATATCGACGAACTACAATTATTAGGTATGCCTGACAGACCTGTCTTGTCTCTAACTCAACCCATATCTCTTCTGGTTGAAGAATAAATCAAACTCTACTGGTTGAAGAATTACTCACCTCTGTATTCAAATAAAGTAGATGAAAGATTAAAGGCTTTTTTTTTATATTTCTAAACTCTATAATCACATTTTCTCTACCCCTCAGTCAACCTTTCAATTTTTTAGGTGATGTGTAGGACCTACTTATGAGACAAAATTGACAAATTTTAGACCCCACTTGAGCTACTGTGAGCTTACGAAACGATCATGAATGCCGACGATTCGCGTTCAACCGAAAACTTTATTAATTGTAGCGAATTCCTCTCTAGTAACGACACAGCTTCTAAAATCAATTTGAAAGAAACTCAAAATGAAAACATAAGGTTTTCGCGTTGGAATGATGAAGCAGATCTCACTGTTGATGAGAGGGTAACATTTCTAATGTCTCTGGAAGCCACTAACAGAGAGACTTTTACTTTTACCAGAGTGTTAATGTCTTGTATTGTGTTCAGGTTGTGCATTGAAAATTGGGAAATTTATGCACTCAATGGGACGAATGGACACGACGCCAAGAGACTACTCCCGTTCATCACGAGTCTCTACATTGTCAGTCGGTCTTGGAAATCTTCAGCAGTATTACCCACATCCAATTCCTATTTCTCAAGATGTGAGAGGGAAGGACGTTTCTTTGATATTGAAGAAGACACTACCTTTTTCTACACTTACACAGCTTACATGCTGGGGATGTTGGGTACTAACGATGAATTTTATGAAAACATCATGTCCACCATAACAGAAGGATTTGATTTCAATGGTTTCGACACAAGGAATTGGAACGAGTTTATCGAAAAACACTTCATCTCCTTTCTATTGGGTCGAACAGCTTTCCTCGCTTCTAGACCTGCTGCTTTCATCAAACGATTATTGACGGAAGATAAGAGCGATTGTATCCAACGTCTATGTAACATTGTCTTCATGAAGTCTATCAACTCGGATTCCATCACTATTGACGATTTGATATCAAGTTGTGTTGACCATCCCAATGATCTTCCTCGCGTAGGGTTAACGGATTACGCTCAGAGAAGTGCCTTCGGGCGAAGTGTCGTCATAGAAGCTTGTGTATACCCCTATGTAGATCCGGACCCCACTCTGTCGATACCTTGTGTATACCCCTATGTAGATCCGGACCCCACTCTGTCGATACCTTGTGTATACCCCTATGTAGATCCGGACCCCACCCTGTCGATACCTTGTGTATACCCCTATGTAGATCCGGACCCCACCCTGTCGATACCTTGTGTATACACTTTGTTTACCTCACATGCCATGTAGTTTAGTTCGTGTATCCCTCATCTACATGTTGCGAAATTAAAGCATAAGTCATTGCTTTTGTCTTGCACGGAGACGTAAAATACCGGACCCCACTTTTTGGCTATTAAGACATGTTAGTTATAAATATATATTTTATTGAATCAAAGTTTTAATTATGCTAACACAGCTTGTAGGTGTGCACCATAACCTTCGATGTCGTCATACAAGAACCTTGCGAACACAGAAGAGAACGGAATAGCAGCCGTGAAGATATTTTCATACATAGTTTCTTTGAGTGAATTATTGGTGAGATACGTGTTGATTTTATAGGCTTTGATAATGTTAAGTAGATTTCTTATCAAATTGTGTCTGATGTCTTTAAGGTTTGATCTGGTCTTTGAACATCGGACAGATGTGAGATCAAGCCATCCCCGTCTATGTACACCCCTGTGGCATTGCTCTCGAGTATAACTTTAGTGCTTACATTCTCTAAATTTTTTTTGGGATTGACAGCCACGTGTATACTATCAACCATAATTTTAATTATTTCTTTACAAAGATCGGCAATAATTTCAAATTCTTTTTCGCTTACCAATACCATTAAACGACTTGTTATACATTTCATAATATTTTCAAAATCGTTTTTGAGAAAAGATAGGATATCCGAAATCGGAAGATCCTTCGGTCCTTTACTGGTAAAGTCGATCGCTGCTGCTGCTGCTGCTGCTTCATTGTTGTTTACTAGTTTCCTTTCCTGATTAAAAAAGTTTTGAACGCTGTTCACACCACCCTCGTGTTTTTTGCAGGTGATTATCACCCTCGTGTTATTATTAGACTACGTCACAGTGTTATTACGTCACTACTATATGTGCAATTAACACCCTCGTGTTTTTGCAGGTGATTATCACCCTCGTGTTATTATTAGACTACGTCACAGTATTGTTACATCACTACTATTTTTGCTAGAGAGTACGTCACAGTGTTCAAGAATCCGTGAGGATCATTAGTAAGAACAGACATGTCAGTTTTTTCTAAAATATTTCTAATTTGTGCCAAGTCTAAATACGGTAAACGAACTTTCTCAATTTCACTCTTCAATGCATCTAAAGTGTTATCGACATCCGTTTTCTGAAGAAAATGTGCAATGTTAAGGAACACATTAATAAGTGAGACGGCTTGACCTACCGAATATATGATGACTCTCCAGAGGAGAACTTGCCGCTACTTTGGGTGAAGATGGTGAGCAGCTATTACTTCTCGTCATCGATTGTCGTCGATTCTGAATAACAACAGGACTAGATCGAAAATCCACCAACCTTGGCGAACATCTCGGTAGCGATTGTCGTCCGTTCTGAACAACAACAGGACTAGGTCGAGACGCCAAGAGAAGAGATCCGTAAGCATGCAAGAAAGAATTAGCTGATTCGTTTAACTTAACAACATTACTATTCTCACTTAATTTGAGCACTTTTTTTAGTTTTAACATGCTTGAGAAATACTGTTGAAAAAAGAGTAATGATTTGTTCTGGGTCGGTGACATCTTTACGACCAGAAACGCAAATCCAATCATTAACACAATCGTTCATCAACACGGATGAGGACAACTCAGGATAGAGACGCATGATGTGACGAGCGTGACACACTTTCATCCAAGCCGCAATCATTCGTTCTCCGATTTCCACATTGATGTTTTTATTAACAGTAGTGAAGTCAGTTTCGAGATTGAAGACTAACATTCTATTATACATAGCCTTGTCCACAAAAAACTTTAACAAGAAAGAGTTGCTGATTAACACTGGTGTCGCAGTTATACTGCAAGTGACCGGACGACTGTGTAATCCTCGCACTGGTACAACAGATCCGCTTGAGGCGACTAACTTTAACATGTTAGAGTTGTACTGTCCGGGTAACATGTCTCTGGTCATGGGTGTTTCTGAAAACATAGTGCATATAATGATGTTAGCATCCGAAGCTGTATTTGAAGATAAATATTTCTCACCGTCGAGATTTTGATCGTACAACTCTAACGCGTGGTATAGAGTCGACAGTTGGTCGTTCAACACTCTCTCTCACGAAGGTGTCGCCGAGTAAGGGGCAATCATCACCGACTTCAATTGTCTCAAGTACGGATTCATCCTTTTTCTTGTCGTTGCGGTTGTCTTGATGCTGCTGATGTGGTTGTTGCTGTTGATGTTGATTCAAGAGATCCACCTCGAGCGGATCAAAATCACTATATACAACGTCGACAAAACTGTCGTAATTTAACGACGCAAGACTCCTATCGTGTTTCTGCAACCTAGAACACAAAGAAACTAAATTTGAATTGGTTAGCGATCCAGTAGAGAGAATCAAGCCATAGAACGCAGCTGTTGTAAGTATATCTTGCGTGCGGTCTGAATCTTCTTCATCATCCAGATGACTATTGTAACTCTGTTGACAGTGAGAACAACCGAGAACCTGACCTTTGTGATTCACCTGATTGTTATAACAATGTTTTCGTATTTCTGTTTTTTTTTTTTTTTTTTTTTTTTTTACAGCAAAGGAGACAGCTCAAAAAAAAAAAAAAAAAAAAAAAAAAAAAAAAGCTACTGCTCCTAAAAAGAATCCAAAGAGGTGGCCGAAAGATAGGTCAGTTTCGGGAGGACGATATACATTGTTTTAAAGTTTTATAATAATAATTCAATTCCTTCAACGTAGCAGAAGCAACTGACTTAAAGCTACTGTCGTTGTTGTTGTCCTTTTCCATCCTGAATGAGCGATTCAATAACAGAAAGCACAGAAGAAGCCCTTTTAAATGAGCCGGTTAGCAATGACACCATAGAAGAAAGCTCGAATGTTGAAAATAATTCGATACAAATGGAAATGGAAGAAAGCCTAAATGATCCAGCATCACCACCACCGCTACCTTTGACACCAATGCCACCGCTACCACCGCCACCATCACCACCACCGCTACCTTTGCAACCAATGCCACCGCCACCACCACTATCACCGCTACCACCACCACCACCACTTTCACCACCAGGAGAGCCTACACCTGCAGCATTAGATCCTACATCAATGATTGTGGTAGATACAATACCAGGATATCAAACACCAGAAGAGCCTGCACCAATGATTGTGGGAGATGCAGAGGTAGCAATGATTGTGGGAGATGCAGAGGTAGATAGTGCACCAGAAGATCCCCCACGAGAGGAGCCTCCTCCACCACCACCACTATCAACTAGCGCTACAAGAGGCGAAGAAGAACTACTGGAAGAAAAATGGAAGTTGAGCAACCCAGCGAAGAAAAAATGGAAATTGAACAACCCAAATCATTGGAGGATAGAATAAAATTGTTGCGTCCGAGTTTTAAAGCTAACCCTAAATTGATAACAGACAACGTCGATGTGATAGGTGCTTCTATCGAATACAACCGAGCTGGAAATTATTTTATGTACGAAAGTGATGTTCTTACTCAGGAGAACTTAATCAGTGAAAATGATAAACGCATCTCTAGTTTATACTCTACAACCTTAATTTAAAAAAATGCTAAGTTAAATAAAACTCCGTCTATAAACGAAGACAAGGGTAACCTGAATAACCTCAGTTGTGTCTTAGGTTCTTACCCAGCGGTGGAGTTACTCACAATCTTGGTAGATGACACTAGCAGAAGGAAGGACATGGGAAAACTCATGAAGTATGGGATTGACTCTGTATCTTGGATTTTAAAAAATATGATATCGGTTCATAACGTAATGCATTCTTTTGTGGTCTCGTTATTGGAAATGATGAAATCTAAATTTAATCCGATGTATCGGTTAGAAACGCTTGAACCAAACAATGTACTCGATCTCTTCTTTGGAAAGGATACTACAAAAAAAATTATAACTAATGCAATATTGATGTATGATTATTTATCTCAAATCAAATTAAATTTAAATAAGAGTTTCCACACTAACGATAATGCAACCTTTTCGACTCTGTATTTGTTTTACATTCTGTATAAGAATATCGATGTGTTGTTGCTCTGTCCTAGTGTCTTTTCAATGGTAAAGGCTAACGTTTGCAGATTAACTCTCCAATTTTATCTTGGAATGCAATCTGAATTTGTGCAGTTTTTTAATACATCGGATGCAGCAGCTTTGGAAAGTTACAATCCTGAAGTATACAATGCATCGAAGATTGTTTACGACTCTATGTTGGGTGACTACATTCCCGAAGAAACCGTGTTGAACTATGATAATATTTTCAATATTAATTGTAACCCGAAGAAACCGTGTTAAACTATGATGATATTTTCAACATTAAATGTAACATAAGCTGTAAGGAAAATAAAAATAACACTAGAATATAGTATGATTTTATTACACAAATATCAATTACATCAAAACCTGTAGAAGTTGCCCTGGATGTTGTTGGTAGTAGACATATTCGTCAATATTTCTCTTTGAGGAAAAAGGAAGGTCTTTGAATCCATCTAAAGCACTCACGACAGTATTTTAAAAAAACAGGAGATGTTTTTTCAACGATCTTCATGTACCTGTTGACATGATCTACTTTGACATCAACATCTAGCCTTATTAAAAACAAAAGAAACAATATCATCAAACCAAAGAGAAACACCAGACTCAAAGCTCGTCGTTCAGAAAGAACATGTGTCTCTTTAAAATCACCGTAGGTAAAGGGTGTTGTTCCGTCCCGTGTCCTGTCCATTTGATCTCAAAGAGATATTTGATCAAAGATAACGTCGGATCTTCTCCTACAATGTATATGTCCTTCAGCGATAAAAATTTTCTTCGGCCATAAGACTGTTGGATTTTAAAGATGTTAAAGTTGATGCTACACCCGCTACTCCACTTGGACGTACTAGGATTAAAAACAAGGCTATGTTGTTTTCCCTCCGAACAGAACACGTTTTCGAATTGGTACTGACGCGGGTAAACTATAAGTTTACTAGCCACCAATGCGACATGAAGACCTAATGGTGTCACGACGCAAGCTACATTCGAGTCATTCAAAGAAACGATTTCTATTTCTCTGGATATGTCAGCAGGTAGAATACCCAATTTAAAATCTCTTACAACCTGAATGTAATTCTTCAAAAAATTATTTCGACGAACTGACTTAGACAATTCTAATTTATCGAATTTTAAATTCAAAAATGGATGAATGTTGTTAGATGACTTGTTCTTGGTGTTGTTGTGGACATGTTTTCTGTTAGAAAACATGAGTACAAATATAACCACCGAATTTTTAGGTTTTAGATTTATTAAGATGAAGATACCTAATAAAATGGGCATTTACTACTTTCCACCTTGGATGAAACTCATCAAGAGTGTACAAAGTGAACCCCCATCCCTATTTTATAGAATAATAAAATCATTGATTGAATTTTTGTATATATACCCAATATTCCTTCCTTTTTATTATCCTTGTATCCCGTTATCACAATTACATCCAAATAAAACTTCATTTATTCCGTTCTTACCTAACACAGGAAGTACCCTATTGGATGGAAATATGTCACAATGGAACACATTCGAAGAAATGATAAAACTTTTATTAATGAAACTAAAAATATGATTTCTAGTGCTGACAGAAAAATATAATTTTAAGGAGGCAGGTAAATTAACCTTAACAAACTGATGGAAATCAACAAGACTGGTCCTCTTCTTATTAGTAGACACATGAAGAATTGTAACATAAGGAGAATTACAAATTTGTCTGATACTTTCATTTCCAAGTTCTAGAAGGGTTGATTCTAAATGCTCACATGGTTGACAACTGAAGTGAAAATAACGCAGACGGATATTATAATCGTAGTTCTTTAACTTGTCCACAACACCCCACCCCACTGCTGCTAATCTGTAGCCTCCCTCCCTCCTCCTCCTCCTCCTAGTTTGAGCCACCCTACCACCCACCCACCCCTCCCTCTTGTTTTCCAAGTGGGGTCCAGATCTGCAGGGGGGTCATGACATATAGTGATTCGTAATCCGTCCGAAATTAATTTTGCCACGAGAATGGGGAGAGGGTGGTTGTGACAGCTGTGTAGGTGGTGGTTTAGGTGGTGGTGGTGGTTTAGGTTAGGTTAGGTGGTGGTGGTGGTTTAGGTGGTGACTCACTCACACCCGCCTTAAGCCTCCTACTACTACTACTAAGCCGCCGCCGCCACGACCACCCACCCACCCACACCCCCACACACACCCCGGTTTAGTTCCGCAATAATTTCAACAATGTATATAAAATGCAAATATATCAGGTAAATCTGGACCCAGTTTAGCAGGGCCACACACCCACACCCACCACACACACCCACACCGTACTACTAATGGTGACGTAGTATCTCTTATCAACACATGCTAAATCACAGGTGTTTTCTAAAGACCACAATCCATCATAAAGATGTTGATCCTCAACAGCTATACAATGTTTTAACATCACCATGTTGTATACACACATTTCTCGATATCTAGTGTCTAGAATAATACTCTCATCTGCTTGGAGCACCACATCCAATCCCGGTCCCACATATTGCAACTCGTAACAGAAATGCTCAGGACAGACACGTTCGACACCAACAACGCTCTGTATGCATTCTTTCAACCGCAATCCGACGCTTACCTCTGTCAGGTATTCGATGAATTTATCTGCACTGTCTAGGAACTTGTACACCTTACCCAAAGTAGGTATGAAATAAACACCCAATTTGACGCGTAATATGTACTCTTCTCTATAGTCCACGCTAACACTAGCGTTGTTGTCCGTTTTCACATAGTGTCGGTTTTTCTCATATTTGTCACACAAGAGTTCCACTTCTCTTAAGAGCGTTGACTGCTTGCTTTTTAATTTATGTAATGATTCTGCTTTCAAGTGTATTACGATTTCGATCAGTATTCAGGTGCTGTGTTAGTATCAGCGGTTATGTCCATCTTAGCTCAGGTTGAAGCCCGTCAACGATCAGACCGCAACATCCTTAGGAGTTTAAAAGCTAGTGATGTTGAAAATCAAATCTTATCCAGCATGAAAAAACAAGGTTGTCCAACGATTAAATTAAATTTTGTCTTCGGCATAGGTAACACCAACGTGTGTTACGGTTTCTCGAGAGCCGATTCAAACGTTAGTGACGTGTCGGCTTTTGTGGTTGCAGCGGACAAGGACGCTGAACACTTGTCAGCACATCATGTCGTGCTTCACACAGGTCCGACATCCACATTTAAAACGACTCACACAAATCACAAGCAAGTAACGACACACACCGTAACCATTCCGTCGTTTGACCGGAAAGCAATCAACGAGACGACGTCTGATATAACTAGCGCTACATTGACAGTGCAGAAAATGGGAATTCGTTGCAAGGATGCAGACACACTTGACACTATGCTTGCTGCTGTTAAATCTAACTTGGTGACTTTCTTATTACATTTGGTTATTAATGGAAGTCATGTATAACCAAGTGCACTTGAAAGAGTAAGACATTATTTTGTACATTTAAAAAAAAAGGTTAACAATAAAAATGTAGACTTAGCTTTGGTTTTAAACACCCGAAATGAGTAACACTGATTGAGTTATACATTGTAAGCTTCCTAAGATAAAACACACATTCACCTCAATAGAGTTAAGACGATATTGTAAGTTCACAAGACAAAAACTTAAATAACATTCACCAGGACTCACAAAGTACAAGAGTGCAAATGTCATCTAACCTCGATCGAGATGAATGTGTGTATTAATCTTTCGGAGCTTCTGATTCTGTTAACACTCCAATTAAGAATTGGATGCATCACAACAGAAAAACACACATTAGCCTTAAGGAATCGAAGTGAATGTGTGTTTTAGTCTTCCGGAGCTTCCGATTTTGACAATACTGTTACATAGTATGTAATAGTTGCTTAACACTCAAATTAAGAATTGGATGCATCACAACAGACAAACACACATTCACCTTAATGGAGTTTAGACGACATTCAAACGTCATCTAACCTTAACCGAGGTGAATGTGTGTTTTAGTCTTCCGGAGCTTCCGATTTTGACAATACTGTTACATAGTATGTAATAGTTGCTTAACACTCAAATTAAGAATTGGATGCATCACAACAGACAAACACACATTCACCTTAATGGAGTTTAGACGACATTCAAAGGTCATCTAACCTTAACCGAGATTTAGTCTTCCAGAGCTTCCGATTCTGTTAATACTCGTATTAAGAATTGGATGCATCACAACAGACAAACACACATTCACCTTAATGGAGTTTAGACGACATTCAGATGTCATATAACCATAACCGAGGTGAATGTGTGTTTTAGTCTTCCAGAGCTTCCGATTCTGTTAACACTCGTATTAAGAATTGGATGCATCACAACAGGCAAACACACATTCACCTTAATGGAGTTTAGACGACATTCAAATGTCATCTAACCTTAACCGAGGTGAATGTGTGTTTTAGTCTTCCAGAGCTTCCGATTCTGTTAACACTCGTATTAAGAATTGGATGCATCACAACAGACAAACACACATTAACCTTAATGGACTTTAGATTCTCATTGAATGTCGTCTCAACTCCATTGAGGTGAATGTGTGACTTTGTACTATGTAGCGTCCAATTCTAACTTTGATAGATATCAGAATCGGACGCTCAGCAAGTCAAATACACACATTAACCTTAACAGAGTTTAGAATGTCGTCTCAACTCCATTGAGGTGAATGTGTGACTTTGTACTATGTAGCGTCCAATTCTAACTTTGATAGATATCAGAATCGGACGCTCAGTAAGTCAAATACACACATTCACCTTAACAGAGTTTAGAATGTCGTCTCAACTCCATTGAGGTGAATGTGTGACTTTGTACTATGTAGCGTCCAATTCTAACTTTGATATACATCAGAATCGGACGCTCAGTAAGTCAAACACACACATTCACCTTAACAGAGTTTATATTCTCATTGAGTGTCGTCTCAACTCCATTGAGGTGAATGAGTCTCATTGAATGTCGTCTCAACTCCATTGAGGTGAATGTGTGACTTTGTACTATGTAGCGTCCAATTCTAACTTTGATAGATATCAGAATCGGACGCTCAGTAAGTCAAACACACATTCACCTTAACAGAGTTTAGAGTCTCATTGAATGTCGTCTCAACTCCATTGAGGTGAATGTGTGACTTTGTACTATGTAGCGTCCAATTCTAACTTTAATAGACATCAGAATCGGACGCTCAATGAGTCAAACACACACATTCACCTTAACAGAGTTTAGAGTTTCATTGAATGTCGTCTCAACTCCATTGAGGTGAATGTGTGACTTTGTACTATGTAGCGTCCAATTCTAACTTTGATAGATATCAGAATCGGACGCTCAGTAAGTCAAACACACACATTCACCTTAACAGAGTTTAGAGTTTCATTGAATGTCGTCTCAACTCCATTGAGGTGAATGTGTGACTTTGTACTATGTAGCGTCCAATTCTGATGTCTGAATGTCGTCTAAACTTCATTGAGGTGAATATATGTCTTTGCCTTACTGAGCGTCCGATTCTACACATCCGAATCAGATACATTATATTTATAATTTATTTAACCTGAGCTATATTTTTTGAGCAGTGTGAATTTGATAAATTTTTTGAAGTATCGAATTTTTAAACACTTCAAAACCAAAGAAATATAGCTATTTTCATCTAAGAAAAGTTAAATGAGAAAGAAGATTCAAAGTGCAAGCCAAAGTCAGAACTGGACGCTATATGGCACACAGTACCTAGCAACGATACAATATTGGACCCCAGTCTTTCTGTTGTATAGGCAAAAGGCTGAATTATCCTAAGCTACCATTTTCATCTAAGAAAAGAGAAAATACTCAAGATCCAATGTCGATGTGTCCGTTTCGGATATACCAGAATCAGAATTGGACGCTACCCGCTTTCCCTGCTGCATGGGGATTGTGACACATGGCACATACTTAGTAACGATACAATATTGGACCCCAGTCTTTCTGTTATAAAGACAAAAGGATAACACTAACAACAACAACAATACAATATTGGACCCCAGTCCTAAATTTGAAATATTGGATCAAACCAGTCTGTTTTAATACTAAATTTGAAATATTTAACCCCAGTCTTTCTTATCTGTGTCTAGATTGAATACGTTTTGATATTTTTAATTTCACAAATTGTGATTTATGTTCTATACCGCGATATCAAAGACCTTATTTTTTCACCTTTTTTTTTATATTAAACAAATACAGAGTGTCATCCTGTCCGTTACGATGTCTAACGAACAACAATTAGTTTTCTCGAACGAACAACAATTAGTCTTATCCTTGATAGATGAATTGAAACAAGGAGTTGAAGATGGTTTGAAGAAAAGTTGCCTGTATGTCAAGAGTGTCTACCAGGCACATCTGCAACAGTTCGAACGCACACTAGAACACGATCAGTTTGCAGACACGAGTCTCTCCAAACTCGAAATGCAGTCAATAGACGAAATTCAGATGAACAAACCCGTTCATTGGGATTTTGCATTGAAGCTGTCTCACGCCTTGCGATCGAGTATACGTTTCATGTCCATCGCGTTGGATGATATTTTGTCCGAGTTCCGTATGGTGCTAGCGTTGCACCTCGAGAACCTCCACACGACGTACCAGGTCGCACCTTCGTTCGACTCCATACCTGTATTCAACAATAGAGTTCATGTGATGGGTGGTGTGCGTCCACCCAGCAACGAAGAGTTCGTTCCAATATATTTTTATTGGATATTTCGAAATACTCGTATAGTTTTTTAATACCGTCTGTAATATATTTTTCGTTATTCATTTCTAGAGTTCGGGAACGGTTACACTTCCTTCCTTCCTCGAGTTCTAAATGGAAGTGTAGAGATGTGGTCCAGAGCCCAGAAGAACCCCCCCCCATATCACTACAAGAGGAGGAGAAGGGAAGTGGCTGCCAGCAACGACCATAACTAATATCATTTTATTCAATTACAGTTGACAGCAGTTGGTTGCAGTTGAATATCTATACCATGGCGAACGAGGGTTCCAGTCTACATGTAAACTTTTCTTTTCTCTATTTAATAAACTTTAACTTTAGTAGTGCCTGAGTTTTATTTTAAAACATGTGAGTTAGAAAAATATAGAAATGAATCCAAAGACAAAAATATTATTATCAAAGTTATTTGATGACGACGGTGAAACAAATTGTATTAAGTTTCCAACCCCATCGTTTAAAATTTATCAAAGCGAAGCTTTAACATCGGTGCGCTTGTGTCAAGAAGTGGCATGTAACCTGTACCCTAAGAGTTTACCACGACCCTTTTCGATTAACCAAGTACAAATACACGCCGTACGATTAGCTTTAATTCAATACTACAAACATGCTTGTTGGAGTCCTTCTTTGAGTGTTGAAACTCTGTTAAACGCAACATATGACTCGAGAATTCGTGAAGAGATACGAGTGAACAATTATGGAGGGGGTTTTGTCATTGGCGATGGAACAGGTATTGGCAAGACCAGGGAAATGGCTGCTTTTATCATCAGTGTCGTGTTGTCCGAGTCGAGCATTAAACAACTAGCCATTGATTCACATATGGATGTGTTAACACATACGTCAAGGAGGAATGTTTACGGGAACCCTTTCTTTATCTGGATAACGTGCTCTCGTAACTTGTTCAGAGATTGCCAAAATGATATATTACAGGTTCTCGTCAATAAAGATGATCGGTTCAATACTTGGAAATTGACTGTGTCTATTTCCGCGACTGGGTACAGCTGCGACAGGTCCGTCTCTGGCGTTGGCGTGCAAGACAGGACAGAACACATCACAAGTACAGTTGCACGTCTCTTGTTTTCCTAGAGACGAAAAGTAATCGATGAGGTTGTGTTTATTTTGCAAAACTAATTCGACATAGCCTAAGATTTCTTCGCGGGTTACGTGCGAGTGCGATTGGACGCCAGTGGGTTTTGGTACCATCAACGTCATGTATTGGGACAAGGCGCCAGTGCAAGGGTAGCCGAGTGTCTTACCCGTTTCCTCTTTGAGGGTGGGAGGGCTGAACGTTCCTTGCAAGTAATGACCGGCCACAAGGTCCACAAGGTCCACAAGGTCTTAAGGGAGACCCAGGAGAACGGGGTTTGAATGGACCACAAGGGCCTCAGGGAGTGATGGGTTTCACAGGTCCTCAAGGTGAAATCGGTTTGCGTGGACCAAAAGGTCTAGAAAGCAATTATTATCCTAACCGATATGGTAAAGTGTGTCTAACTTGGTCGAAGGAATTAACTAACGTAGTAGCAACTGACCATCATGGAAACATACCTATCAGTATGAGAAGATTAGAAGATGACTTGTCAATGTATGATATTAAAAATACTGCTCGATTGGACGTGCGTGTGCAGTCACTAGGTGGTGGAGTTTATAAGTTAATCACTATTAACTCCACCAATGCTATACTTTTCATTACATTGCTAGTGCAATCTGATTATCTCGAGGATCAGCAGGCGGGTGTACCTCTGTGTCCGACAGTCGTTGACACACCAGCTTACAGGTTCATGTATTTGACTGTGGAAGGTAATAGTAATCAGTACACGTCGGCTGTACTCAATACTCAGGAATCGTGTGAATATTCTCTACACTATAGCACTGGATCGGCAGGCCCCTTCTCGTGTATTTTAATTGCCCAATCTGTACAGTACTCAACAGCTGGTGTCATCAATGAGTCTTATAGTTCTGAGCTCGGGCCTGCTTATGGTCCATCAGATCCATCCTCTATCTGGATATCTGAAGACACCCAAATCTCTCTTGGTGATGAAATTATCACCAATCCGATGTATCGGTTAGAAACGCTTGAACCAAACAATGTACTCGATCTCTTCTTTGGAAAGGATACTACAAAAAATTTACCACTAATGCAATATTGATGTATGATTATTTATCTCAAATCAAATTAAATTTAAATAAGAGTTTCCACACTAACGAGAATTCAACCTTTTCGACTCTGTATTTGTTTTACATTCTGTATAAGAACTTTTTAAAATCGAAGGGATGGAATATCAATGTGTTGTTGCTCTGTCCTAGTGTCTTTTCAATGGTAAAGGCTAACGTTTGCAGATTAACTCTCCAATTTTATCTTGGAATGCAATCTGAATTTGTGCAGTTTTTTAATACATCGGATGCAGCAGCTTTGGAAAGTTACAAACCTGAAGTATACAATGCATCGAAGATTGTTTACGACTCTATGTTGGGTGACTACATTCCCGAAGAAACCGTGTTGAACTATGATAATATTTTCAATATTAATTGTAACCCGAAGAAACAAATTTAGCATGGCGAACCATAGTTGGAGCATTGTAGTCGTGAATCTGTGACACAGTATGATTAAACTTAACAGAAAAGAAGGACTGATCAACAGAAGAAGGTGTCAGAACACACCATTTTCGAAATACTTCAATAGCCCTTGCAAACATGAGCAACCATAACTTGTTATAATTTCTGAAAGTTAATTTTTTAAAGAGTTCGGCTTGATCGATAGGATGAATACCACTATTACACAACCACAAATCTTTGATGGATCCGAACATCTCTTCCTCTCAGATATCCATCCCTCCTCGACATCTCTACTACTACAGCAATCTGGTTGATCTTCCTCTTCTATATCTTCTGCATTAGTACAATCTTCATTATACTCTTCTTCGTCCATCTCATCTTCGATTTCCTCTAATTCGTTACTAACGTTCGTTCGGGTCTTTTAGAGTGGTAACATTTTGAGTCGGTGTCAGATGACAACTTTCTGCGTTTCAATATTCTCCTAGCTCGTCTTTGTTGTAATGCCACTTTTTCTTTACTCAATGCTATTTTAATGATGTTGTCATTAACCATGTTCAAAATCTTTTTTTCGTATTCACATTTCTTTAGACTCACTCCAATGTTAATAGCCAGCGGGAGATCAGCGGATGACTCTGTCAACTCACCGTTTAACGTAGCTGAATCGTACTTGGCATAGTTCTTGGATTGCCTGTTTGCATCAGCGCGCATGGCGCTGCGTTCAAGTATGCTGCCAATGGTCGTCTTTCCAGATTGGTCGTGAAACAACTTGAGTTGAAAAGCACCGTTCTCGAACACGTCTCCTAAACCCCCGTTACTTAGGAATACGGCCAGTAAAGCCGGTACGAATATTTTGAACATCATGATGCGATGAGCATCATAACCAATCGTGTTCAAAATGCTAAAATTAATAATCTTTAATAACGAATGCAACATTTCATACACTCCAGTTCTACAGAGAGAAATGATTAAGGCGTCAATGAAAGATTGAGATGTTCCTTCGTTGGGATGTACGAAAGTTGCACAGAGACTGTCTCTCTGTTCTTTAGTGAGAACGTAATTTGGCGAATTCTATCAGTCGGTTCTTTCTTAACCTACCGACTCCCTCTCTCCGATAATTTAACACGGACGATTCAATAATCGACGAGGCGTCCAATTCGTCTCCTTCAAATCTCGTTCGGTTGTGCTGTAATGCGTCTTCCCAATCCAAAGCAGCGCTCTTCTCTTCTGCTTCCAGTACCCGACGGATAATGTCGTTTCGATTCTGATACACAGCGTCAGGTAGGAGCCATAAATCCCGGGTGTGGACCATGTCACTTAATAGCGTGTTGTTACGCGAAAAATGATCACCCAAGTACAAGATACTACGTTCGTGAACACTTTTAGGATGCAGGTTTAAAGCTTCCCGGTCGTACAGACCGCAACCAATAGCAAAAGGTTCGTAACGAGTCATTCCCGACGATCTGCAACATTCGCTGATAAAATCTAAACTTCGCCAGAAACGAAGACGTTTCAGTTCTAGAGCGTCCAATCGAATACTAGGGTCTAATGGACCGTTGGGTAAATTTTTCGATCGAGTTAGAGCCTGTCCAAAACGAATGGAACCCCTGACTAGAGTCAACCAATTGATCTTAGAAGATCCTACTGGGAACACTAAGTGTTGGGGAGTTGTGCCTCCAGCGTAACGAAATGCTACCAATTCTCCAGCTCCTTGATGAGGATTGACGACAAACCGATTAGGTAAGATCAAACCACCAGCACTCAATCTGTTGGGTTGGGAGAGTTGGTTCTTGTTATTTGTTGACATGTTTAATTCAATATCCCTCCGCTGGCTTATGGCTTGTGTAGGATTAAATTCTTAATTGTTATTCGACGAAGCTTTATTTTGAATTATTCACAGTATGGCGTCGTTTCTAACCGACGAGGAATTCGAAAGGGAGTACGGAGAGCGTTATGTCGATGATAATATAAACATGCACGCTCAAATTCGTGTGACCGACATAGAAATCTACAGAGCAGTTAATTGAACGTACCGGCCTTAACACATTCTCGTACTTCTACTACTCTGGTCAGTGAGAAATTACCCTTATACAGAATCGACACGAGCGTTGGTAGACCTCGGTTGATGATGATAACTGACAACGGCGGTATAGCGACGATTCAAACACATATTCGACGAATAGGCTTTAAGAGAAAAACTTTTACTAATGCTCGTTATGTAATGTGTGGTACGTTTTCAACGAATGTCAACGATAAGGAAATGATGGTCTTACCAGGATCGGAGTATGCCGGGCCGTGTTGTTCGGAGGGAGATAACAGAATTCACATTTACAACGCTAGTAGAAGAAGTGTTCGTTATGCTAGATTAACTCGACCTTACATCGGTGTCCTTTTAGACAAGTTTCCAATAGAATGGAAGGAATGCACTATCACCCCTTTTACTCTTTCGATGTTCATTTTAAAACCTAAAGAGCAGAGGACGTTAACGCTCGTCCGAAATTTAGGAACACCTCCAAGCTATTCCTTATTTTCAACTTCTATTGGAGCGTGTTATATTCCTCCTGGTATCATGCATGACGACTTAATCAACTTGAACAACGAAATTACTTTTTACAACGCACATTTATTGAACGATGTTAAGATTCACTTTAAGACATCAGACTTCTTGGGATACTCAATACCACTCCCATCACCGCTGACATCTAACCCGATTCACATCACAGATCTGTCGCTAATTGAAACCCTGACCAACTACAGTCTCACAACTCAACAAGATTATACGTTTTACCCAATCACCAGAACTACGGTCACATTTAACGAACAAGTTTTTGTGAAACATGCAAGTGTCACTTAACAATATGGCTGAACTTATGGAATAGAGTGTTAAGTCAATCGTTCATTTCCTATTTCCTATTTTAGAATCAAGAGTGGTTTTAAAGAGTTCAGGATCTGTAACAACAGAGGGTGTAGGAAATCTAACGGATGAAGATATACGACTCTCGGAAGGCTACATTCACATTAGTAAACTCTCACGAGATACAATTAATGTAGAAGTTAAACCGATGATAAACAATACTAACATGGGTCTGTTGTTTAACCATACTCATCCACCTTCCATATTCTCATGGTTTGATATCAAGTCAAACGGAAAACTGAGAAACGACAACCAAACCAATTTTACACCGCTGATTTTCACCAGACGTCTCGTTAAAACCAAGATAAGAACTAACAAAATCTTGGGGAGTGGCAAGACAAACTAATTCGCCTAGATAATTTTATACTTAATAGCCAAGGCATTACAACGTACATTGAAAAGAAATTAAACAACATATCTTACATGATCGGTTCCTACGGTAAATTCATTCGGAGAATCGCTGAAGTCAAATCATCAGCCTGTGTTGAAGACCAACAGTTATTACAGAACGTGGCTCTATCTTTGATGGATATCAATTATGACGACAACAAATTTCTGTCCCTGCTAGAATTCCAAAAAACATTGTTTTGACGATTATGGGAAACACTCCCAATGGTTTATCGGTAAGAGTCATACGAGTGTTGAAGAAAATGATGTCGGAGATCAAACCCACGACGGTAGAAAAATAGACTGTTATTGAACTATCATTAACAAGCATATGTCTGCTTGAAATTTTAGAAATTATATTTTGACGGACAGACAGATTTTTACTCACAGACGGTGATATTACCTGCTGATTAGGGCCGAGTGGACGTGAGGAAGGAGGGAAGGAGGAATAGGAGAGTAGATTTTTTTCTCGAGAAACATGCTGTAATCGGGGTTAAACGTCGTCGTTGTGTTGATTGAGAAGATGACGGTAGGAAGGCTTCCTTCCTGGGAGTTACAGGTTTTTCGGCTTCGTTAAATAACTGCCAAAGTTTTTGGGATTTACGACGCGATAATTTTTTAAACGGTGCATCATGAGATATAATGCTATCTCTATGATACGATTTAGAAACACCTTTATCTCCATTCAAAACAGTTTTGGGATTACTTACACTTGGTTTACTACTACTTCTTCTTTCACTATTTTCTTTTTTGTCAGATTCGAGTCTTGGTCTTTTCTGTTGTTCTTTGTTGACCAGCTTCTTTTTCTTGGACGTCTTCTAAATCTCGGCGGTGTCGTCGTTTGCTGCGAGATTCTTTTGTAGTTGATGATTTCTTATTTGTTTCCCTGACCGATGGCGGAGAAGTCGTTCGTGATGCGAAAGGTGAATCATAATCTGCACTTGCATTTGACGAAGCGACACCTCTGCGCATGAAACCAAATATATCGTAAGGACTCAACGGTTCTTCGAATCCCGTGTCCTCTGAAAAACATCCTCCTGGTGTCTTTGGTCTCTCAATTGGGGATAAAGACGGCGGTGTATTTGTCGTATCCTCAATATAATTCTTGGATGTGTCTTTAATCTTTCTATTGTTTAAAAATCCTCCGGGTGATCTGAATCCAATACATTTCCGAAATCTTCATATTTAGGCAATTGAACGCAAAGGAAGAGTAAATTGTTGTTGTCAAACAAGTAACGGTTCCATACATTGTCTTCAAGACTGTTAGCCTCCGTGTCGATCTTTTTTAGTTTGTCAATTATATTAACTGTGTCTCCCGTCTGGCACAACACTGGCTGAACCTCCGTGACGTACATCCAATCTCAACAAGCGTGAATTTTTGGTCGGGTCTGAAGATTTTCCTTCTACTACAGGATCTCCACCGCTCCACACCTGAAGCTTCAATGTTATGGCAGTGAATTGGGACCAACTCAGAAACAGAACGCGATGGGTAAGACACCTTCCCACTGTGTCGTACACAGATGTTGATGACACGTATACTCGTACATCGAATTGGCGATCGTGTCGTCAAGCACTGGGTAAAGTCAACGACTTTAAACGTGCTTAACGCCAAGCTTTCAAGTCAGATAAACTCGTCAAAGGACATCTAGCTCCAGTGGCTGACTTTTTGTTAGCAAGTGAAAGACTCGCCACTTTTCAGATTTGTAATGTAGTACCTCAACCGCAGATACACAACAATATAAACTGGAAGATTGTAGAACGCGAAACGCGTGAATTTGTGACTAATAATCCAACGGTTGTTTCTTATATTGAAACTGGACCAATCTACTGTGACGATTCCAAACCACTTATAAATAATTTATTGCATGTACCTATTGGTATGTACAAAATTGTAGTTGGACACAACGGATATAAGTTATTCACTCGTGTATCGATGTTCTGAGCATCTAATACGTCACCACCGCTAGGCACCGCCACCAGCAGCAGTCTAGATCCTATTTAAACCGCCGCGGATACAGCAGATTCATCATATCCTCTCTGTCTTCTGGTCTCTTAACAGAACTCTGAACATGGCTGATACTAAATCTGGAACTACTAATGATCTTATGGATTTTCAAGAAGAATCATCCGAACCTGTAAGAACAGCAACAACAATAATGTCACAGGATAATAGGTCGGGGTTTGGAACAAAGTCAAAAAGTGGTGGTTTTACAACTTCACCTCCAAATTTCGGAGGAGCAGAGTGTGGAGCATTACCTGAAAGTGGGTGTGGGTGAGGGTTACGGAGAAAAAAGCGAGCAGCGTGCTGCTACTATTGATGCAGCGAACGTTCGCAGCGGCGGTGAAGATGATGCAGCGAACGTTCGCGGCGGCGGTGAAGATGATGTTGCAACATCATCTAACTTAGGTGATGGAGCAGATCATGACTTATGCAGGGACACATTGGATTATTTCATGGCCTCACCCATACGATTGGTGTTCACACTCATACAAGACGATCAAAAAAATGACAGAGCTATGAGTGTAGGCGACATGGCCATTTTGGCCGTGTGGATCAAGATTCGTGTATTAGGGCTTCAATGGACAGACTCTGCTATTAATCCTCGAAATAGTTGGTTGAGTGAAGTTCTTTGTAATCAATTATTGTTGAACGATCTCACTAACTTTGGAGTCTTGGGTGATTCTAAGATCGTCAACAGATTAGATTGCACGACCGATACCATTCACCGAAATGGAGCTCGTATACCCACTGAAAAAGACCAGTTAAATTTTCTTAAGATGACGTCTCAGCAGGATCGTAAACAGGCCGCTTGTCAGCACCGACTCATGAATGTCCGCACACGTACTCATCTAGGTCGTATTACAGGAGCGACATGGGCCCTAGAAACCATCAAGACTCTTTCGAAAGGTTCCAAAGAAGTTTACGCCAAATTATCTTCCGCTATGGATGTGGCTCAACTGGGACACACTAACCTCGCTAACATGTTTCCTTACTACAGTACTAATTATCTCTGTAATGAAAAAGAGAACGGTTTGTGGGGTTACGTACGACGTACGTCAGAATTGAAATACAATCTTACAAGGTAGACTGCTCCCGATTTCATAATGAAAAATCCTCTGGGTGCGGCTTCCATCAATGGTTACCCTATTACAAGCGAGGGTGAGTTGATGGCGATGCTCAAGCGTCAGAAAACCGCAGGAGTTGTCCAAGGCAGTAGCGACAATGGCGGTATAACAATGATAAATTGGGAGAAGGTATCATCAGCGAGAGTGCTTTGAGAGCGGTGGGTGATCAATTCCTAAACTCAGAGTTGAAACCACTAAAGGAAGCTTGGGATAAACTAATGGAACTCCTGGGAGTATTTAGAAAAACTGCAACTGTGTTTAAACATATTCTTTCTAATAATCCATCTAATCAAACACAAAGCACCGTCACCTCCATGGTGCAAACCCTGCGCTCTCACATCGACACCATCAACAAGGCTCAGAACTTTATCAGGGACGAAGTAGCGAGTAGTGGCAGGTAGCGACCTAATCAGTAGAGGGTACAGAGACCCCACTCATGCATTGGTTTCTCCTCATCGATATGAATTCTTTGGGTGCTCGGAGCCATTTCAAGTGGTGTTCAAGACGGTCTTAACGGACTCTACTCCATGAGGAATATTGACGTTGATATCTTACGTAGATCCCTAGAAGAACAGGTTGTTCTTCCGAACAAACAAGGTAAGGTTTTACCCGAACATGGTAATTTACGATTCAACAAAGCGGATCAGTTGATCACTAATAGCGAATCGATCTTTAGATCACAGGCTTATAATGTAAGTGGCGACAAGCTGAAGAGGTGATTGATACCATAGTTCAAGGCTTCGAAAGTATAGATGCCTCAACGTCGAAACGTCTATGGAATTGAACCTAAGAATCTAACTAACAGTAACGAAATTAAACGACAAGGTGTTATCAAACAGTTTAAATAAAATACTGAGCTAATTCAATCCATATAGAATACTTGTACTTTGGAAGAGAACAGGAAAATGATCAACCGCAAGTTACGAACTTTAAAATATATTCAAATACCGTCAGAGATCAAAATGATAATATGAATCATCTTTTCAGTACTAAGGTACGTTAATTAACTAACTTTGTAGGTTGCAAATTAATAAAAAGACATTCATACAATGTTATATTTATTCCAACCCTATTTTTTTTTTTAATTTTACTTTTACAGGTTTTCTTCAGTGTAGGCGAGCATGGTGAAAAATGTTTTTGATTCTACCGATTGAACAGCCTGAGGAGTTTGTTCTGTATTAACTTGAACCAAAAAGACGCCTTCGCCTTGACTGTCTGCTACACTCATAAGCTCATGGATGGCTGGAAAAATGTATGTTGCATCACTGTTGTCACTACGTGTTGAAAACATGGAAACATACACTTTAAAGTTTGCAGTGTTTTTAAAACGAATTTTAAAATTAATTATATTGGCCCCAGTAGATATTTTGTCGATCCAAATATACAAAAAGACATTAGGCACTATATCATTTTCTGAAAAGTATTATCAATTAATTGGATCAGGAAGGCTCCGTGCTGTTGAGGTATGTTTGTGTTAACATGGGTAGTTTGCGTATTATCATCGAAATAAAAATTTAATAGACTTAACCAGTTTTGTTTGTGAAGTCGTTTGTTCTGCAAAGAGGATTCTTGAAGAAGTGTGTTCATTACTCTCACTGAGCAATTGATGATCATCGATTAATTGTTTTAACATCGACTGTTAAATCAAATATAATATCTTCGTTGACATTCGACACGATACGTGCCAGTTGATTCCTCACAGTTTCGGTTAGTTGACTTTAATGATTTCACTAATCTTAGTTTTAAAGATTCTGAATTGAATACTTGATCTGAGAAAGCCAACATAGATTTATTCAAAAAACAAGTTATAAAACGTATCAAGATTTTTACTAACAATGTATCTTTTCAAATAATCGTATAACAAGTACAAAGTCAATGGTTGATTCGAATTTCTTTCTGAAGTGTAACCAACCTCTTGTCAACTAAGGCTTCAATTCTTTGCTTCCACGGTGTCAGAAGTAGCCATCATGTCTGCAGTGCTGCTGCTAAAGCAATCCGTCGTCTATTTCACTAACGTCTGCGTCCTGTTCTGCAATTAAGGGTTCGCGATGTAACAAACGATTCTGATAATAGCCACTAACGTAACGCTTATGGCTACGAAGACCATTAACAATATCAAAATCGACGAATCGTTCATCGTTATTATAATTATTCTTTTAACTAGATTGAAAAATTATTACACCGTCCTTCTGTATCTTGACAGAAGAATTGCCAAGTAATCACACGTATGTTAAATAGCTAATTATGTTTAACACACCTAAGTCTCAGCGCTCACGACTCGGTCCGACTTCCTTTGTTGTCTCAATTTTTAGAGTGTGCAAAATAGATCTCTCATGAAATATTCGCTAATAAAATCCTTCATACTTTTGGCTATTCGCAGGAGACTCCTATTGGTTTCGATGAGTCCTGCTACGGTTATATCTTCTTCGCGTCGAACAAAGTTCATATCGTATCCCACGGAAGATAACAGTCGAATACAAGGAGTTAGGATCTACATAGAGAGAGTACACATGAGGTATATGAAACCAATACCAACACACTGACTTACGAATTCTGGCTTTATTGTTAGAACTGAATATCGTCTACCTTTGATTTGCAGTCGAATGCGTGTCTTTGATCCGAGACCCTTTGACGGTCTGTACGCCCAATGCTGTTCATAACATGTCACCAGCCTGTAACTTCAAGAGAGTGTATGTCAAACTGAGATCATTCTTAGGTAGAGTGGACATGAGCAGAAATTGACTGTGTCTATTTCCGCGACTGGGTACAACTGCGACAGGTCCGTCTCTGCCGTTGGCGTGCAAGACAGGACAGAACACATCACAAGTACAGTTGCACGTCTCTTGTTTTCCTAGAGACGAAAGTAATCGATGAGGTTGTGTTTATTTTGCAAAACTAAATCGACATAGCCTAAGATTTCTTCGCGGGTTACGTGCGAGTGCGATTGGACGCCAGTGGGTTTTGGTACCATCAACGTCATGTATTGGGACAAGGCGCCAGTGCAAGGGTAGCCAGTGTCTTACCCGTTTCCTCTTTGAGGGTGGGAGGGCTGAACGTTCCTTGCAAGTAATGACCGGCCACAAGGTCCACAAGGTCCACAAGGTCTTAAGGAGACCCAGGAGAACAGGGTTTGAATGGACCACAAGGGCCTCAGGGAGTGATGGGTTTACAGGTCCTCAAGGTGAAATCGGTTTGCGTGGACCAAAGGTCTAGAAAGCAATTATTATCCTAACCGATATGGTAAAGTGTGTCTAACTTGGTCGAAGGAATTAACTAACGTAGTAGCAACTGACCATCATGGAAACATACCTATCAGTATGAGAAGATTAGAAGATGACTTGTCAATGTATGATATTAAAAATACTGCTCGATTGGACGTGCGTGTGCAGTCACTAGGTGGTGGAGTTTATAAGTTAATCACTATTAACTCCACCAATGCTATACTTTTCATTACATTGCTAGTGCAATCTGATTATCTCGAGGATCAGCAGGCGGGTGTACCTCTGTGTCCGACAGTCGTTGACACACCAGCTTACAAGTTCATGTATTTGACTGTGGAAGGTAATAGTAATCAGTACACGTCGGCTGTACTCAATACTCAGGAATCGTGTGAATATTCTCTACACTATAGCACTGGATCGGCAGGCCCCTTCTCGTGTATTTTAATTGCCCAATCTGTACAGTACTCAACAGCTGGTGTCATCAATTAGTCTTATAGTTCTGAGCTCGGGCCTGCTTATGGTCCATCAGATCCATCCTCTATCTGGATATCTGAAGACACCCAAATCTCTCTTGGTGATGAAATTATCACCAATCCGATGTATCGGTTAGAAACGCTTGAACCAAACAATGTACTCGATCTCTTCTTTGGAAAGGATACAACAAAATTTACCACAAATGCAATATTGATGTATGATTATTTATCTCAAATCAAATTAAATTTAAATAAGAGTTTCCACACTAACGAGAATGCAACCTTTTCGACTCTGTATTTGCTTTACATTCTGTATAAGAACTTTTTAAAATCGAAGTGATGTAATATCGATGTGTTGTTGATCTGTCCTATTGTCTTTCAATGGTAAAGGCTAACGTTTGCAGATTAACTCTCAATTTTATCTTGGAATGCAATCTGAATTTGTGCAGTTTTTAATACATCGGATGCAGCAACTTTGGAAAGTTACAAACCTGAAGTATACAATGCATCGAAGATTGTTTTCGACTATATGTTGTGTGACTACATTCCCGAAGAAACCGTGTTGAACTATGATAATATTTTCAATATTAATTGTAACCCGAAGAAACAAATTTAGCATGGTGAACCATAGTTGGAGCATTGTAGTCGTGAATCTGTGACACAGTATGATTAAACTTAACAGAAAAGAAGGCCTGATCAACAGAAGAAGGTGTCAGAACACACCATTTTCGAAATACTTCAATAGCCCTTGCAAACATGAGCAACCATAACTTGTTATAATTTCTGAAAGTTAATTTTTTAAAGAGTTCGGCTTGATCGATAGGATGAATACCACTATTACACAACCACAAATCTTTGATGGATCCGAACATCTCTTCCTCTCAGATATCCATCCCTCCTCGACATCTCTACTACTACAGCAATCTGGTTGATCTTCCTCTTCTATATCTTCTGCATTAGTACAATCTTCATTATACTCTTCTTCGTCCATCTCATCTTCGATTTCCACTAATTCGTTACTAACGTTCGTTCGGGTCTTTTTAGAGTGGTAACATTTTGAGTCGGTGTCAGATGACAACTTTCTGCGTTTCAATATTCTCCTAGCTCGTCTTTGTTGTAATGCCACTTTTTCTTTACTCAATGCTATTTTAATGATGTTGTCATTAACCATGTTCAAAATCTTTTTTTCGTATTCACATTTCTTTAGACTCACTCCAATGTTAATAGCCAGCGGGAGATCAGCGGATGACTCTGTCAACTCACCGTTTAACGTAGCTGAATCGTACTTGGCATAGTTCTTGGATTGCCTGTTTGCATCAGCGCGCATGGCGCTGCGTTCAAGTATGCTGCCAATGGTCGTCTTTCCAGATTGGTCGTGAAACAACTTGAGTTGAAAAGCACCGTTCTCGAACACGTCTCCTAAACCAACGTTACTTAGGAATACGGCCAGTAAAGCCGGTACGAATATTTTGAACATCATGATGCGATGAGCATCATAACCAATCGTGTTCAAAATGCTAAAATTAATAATCTTTAATAACGAATGCAACATTTCATACACTCCAGTTCTACAGTGAGAAATGATTAAGGCGTCAATGAAAGATTGAGATGTTCCTTCGTTGGGATGTACTAAAGCTGCACAGAGACTGTCTCTCTGTTCTTTAGTGAGAACGTTATTGGCGAATTCTATCAGTCGGTTCTTTCTTAACCTACCGACTCCCTCTCTCCGATAATTTAACACGGACGATTCAATAATCGACGAGGCGTCCAATTCGTCTCCTTCAAATCTCGTTCGGTTGTGCTGTAATGCGTCTTCCCAATCCAAAGCAGCGCTCTTCTCTTCTGCTTCCAGTACCCGACGGATAATGTCGTTTCGATTCTGATACACAGCGTCAGCTAGAGCCATAAATCCGGGTGTGGACCATGTCACTTAATAGCGTGTTGTTACGCGAAAAATGATCACCCAAGTACAAGATACTACGTTCGTGAACACTTTTAGGATGCAGGTTTAAAGCTTCCCGGTCGAACAGACCGCAACCAATAGCAAAAGGTTCGTAACGAATCATTCCCGACGATCTGCAACATTCGCTGATAAAATCGAAACTTCGCCAGAAACGAAGACGTTTCAGTTCTAGAGCGTCCAATCGAATACTAGGGTCTAATGGACCGTTGGGTAAATTTTTCGATCGAGTTAGAGCCTCTCCAAAACGAATGGACACCCTGACTAGAGTCAACCAATTGATCTTAGAAGATCCTACTGGGAACACTAAGTGTTGGGGAGTTGTGCCTCCAGCGTAACGAAATGCTACCAATTCTCCAGCTCCTTGATGAGGATTGACGACAAACCGATTAGGTAAGATCAAACCACCAGCACTCAATATGTTGGGTTGGGAGAGTTGGTTCTTGTTATTTGTTGACATGTTTAATTCAATATCCCTCCGCTGGCTTATGGCTTGTGTAGGTTTAAATTCTTAATTGTTATTCGACGAAGCTTTATTTTGAATTCTTCACAGTATGGCGTCGTTTCTAACCGACGAGGAATTCGAAAGGGAGTACGGAGAGCGTTATGTCGATGATAATATAAACATGCACGCTCAAATTCGTGTGACCGACATAGAAATCTACAGGAGCAGTAAATTGAACGTACCTGCCTTAACACATTCTCGTACTTCTACTATTCTGGTCAGTGAGAAATTACCCTTATACATAATCGACACGAGCGTTGGTAGACCTCGGTTGATGATGATAACTGACAACGGCGGTATAGCGACGATTCAAACACATATTCGACGAATAGGCTTTAAGATAAAAACTTTTACTAATGCTCGTTATGTAATGTGTGGTACGTTTTCAACGAATGTCAACGATAAGGAAATGATGGTCTTACCAGGATCGGAGTATGCCGGGCCGTGTTGTTCGGAGGGAGATAACAGAATTCACATTTACAACGCTAGTAGAAGAAGTGTTCGTTATGCTAGATTAACTCGACCTTACATCGGTGTCCTTTTAGACAAGTTTCCAATAGAATGGAAGGAATGCACTATCACCCCTTTTACTCTTTCGATGTTCATTTTAAAACCTAAAGAGCAAAGGACGTTAACGCTCGTCCGAAATTTAGGAACACCAAGCTATTCCTTATTTTCAACTTCTATTGGAGCGTGTTATATTCCTCCTGGTATCATGCATGACGACTTAATCAACTTGAACAACGAAATTACTTTTTACAACGCACATTTATTGAACGATGTTAAGATTCACTTTAAGACATCAGACTTCTTGGGATACTCAATACCACTCCCATCACCGCTGACATCTAACCCGATTCACATCACAGATCTGTCGCTAATTGAAACCCTGACCAACTACAGTCTCACAACTCAACAAGATTATACGTTTTACCCAATCACCAGAACTACGGTCACATTTAACGAACAAGTTTTTGTGAAACATGCAAGTGTCACTTAACAATATGGCTGAACTTATGGAATAGAGTGTTAAGTCAATCGTTCATTTCCTATTTCCTATTTTAGAATCAAGAGTGGTTTTAAAGAGTTCAGGATCTGTAACAACAGAGGGTGTAGGAAATCTAACGGATGAAGATATACGACTCTCGGAAGGTTACATTCACATTAGTAAACTCTCACGAGATACAATTAATGTAGAAGTTAAACCGATGATAAACAATACTAACATGGGTCTGTTGTTTAACCATACTCATCCACCTTCCATATTCTCATGGTTTGATATCAAGTCAAACGGAAAACTGAGAAACGACAACCAAACCAATTTTACACCGCTGATTTTCACCAGACGTCTCGTTAAAACCAAGATAAGAACTAACAAAATCTTGGGCGAGTGGCAAGACAAACTAATTCGCCTAGATAATTTTATACTTAATAGCCAAGGCATTACAACGTACATTGAAAAGAAATTAAACAACATATCTTACATGATCGGTTCCTACGGTAAATTCATTCGGAGAATCGCTGAAGTCAAATCATCAGCCTGTGTTGAAGACCAACAGTTATTACAGAACGTGCCTCTATCTTTGATGGATATCAATTATGACGACAACAAATTTCTGTCCCTGCTAGAATTCAAAAAAAACATTGTTTTGACGATTATGGGAAACACTCCCAATGGTTTATCGGTAAGAGTCATACGAGTGTTGAAGAAAATGATGTCGGAGATCAAACCCACGACGGTAGAAAAAATAGACTGTTATTGGAACTATCATTAACAAGCATATGTCTGCTTGAAATTTTAGAAATTATATTTTGACGGACAGACAGATTTTACTAACAGACGGTGATATTACCTGCTGATTAGGGACGAGTGGACGTGACGAAGGAGGAAGGAGGAATAGGAGAAAGTAGATTTTTTTCTCGAGAAACATGCTGTAATCAGGGGGTTAAACGTCGTCGTTGTGTTGATTGATAAGATTACGGTAGGAATGCTTCCTTCCTGGGATTTACAGGTTTTCGGCGTCGTTAAATAACTGCCAAAGTTTTTGGGATTTACGACGCGATAATTTTTTAAACGGTGCATCATGAGATATAATGCTATCTCTATGATACGATTTAGAAACACCTTTATCTCCATTCAAAACAGTTTTGGGATTACTTACACTTGGTTTACTACTATTTCTTCTTTCACTATTTTCTTTTTTGTCAGATTCGAGTCTTGGTCTTTTCTGTTGATCTTTTGTTGACCAGCTTCTTTTTTCTTGGACGTCTTCTAAATCTCGGCGGTGTCGTCGTTTGCTGCGAAATTCTTTTGTAGTTGATGATTTCTTATTTGTTTCCCTGACCGATGGCGGATAAGTCGTTCGTGATGCGAAAGGTGAATCATAATCTGCACTTGCACTTGACGAAGCGACACCTCTGCGCATGAAACCAAATATATCGTAAGGACTCAACGGTTCTTCGAATCCCGTGTCCTCTGAAAAACATCCTCCTGGTGTCTTTGGTCTCTCAATTGGGGATAAAGACGGCGGTGTATTTGTCGTATCCTCAATATAATTCTTGGATGTGTCTTTAATCTTTCTATTGTTTAATAATCCTCCGGGTGATCTGAATCCAATACATTTCCGAAATCTTCATATTTAGGCAATTGAACGCAAAGGAAGAGTAAATTGTTGTCGTCAAACAAGTAACGGTTCCATACATTGTCTTCAAGACTGTTAGCTTCCGTGTCGATCTTTTTTAGTTTGTCAATTATATTAACTGTGTCTATTGTCCATTTCAAATCTAAATATTTCGTTGCCATCACTACGTTCGTCCTCTGATCGTAAATGACAGCCAATAGTCTCCCGTCTGGCACAACACTGGCTGAACCTCCGTGACGTACATCCAATCTCATCAAGCGTGAATTTTTGGTCGGGTCTGAAGATTTTCCTTCTACTACAGGATCTCCACCGCTCCACACCTGAAGCTTCAATGTTATGGGTAAGACACCTTCCCACTGTGTCGTACACAGATGTTGATGACACGTATACTCGTACATCGAATTGGCGATCGTGTCGTCAAGCACTGGGTAAAGTCAACGACTTTAAACGTGCTTATCGCCAAGCTTTCAAGTCAGATAAACTCGTCAAAGGACATCTAGCTCCAGTGGCTGACTTTTTGTTAGCAAGTGAAAGACTCGCCACTTTTCAGATTTGTAATGTAGTACCTCAACCGCAGATACACAACAATATAAACTGGAAGATTGTAGAACGCGAAACGCGTGAATTTGTGACTAATAATCCAACGGTTGTTTCTTATATTGAAACTGGACCAATCTACTGTGACGATTCCAAACCACTTATAAATAATTTATTGCATGTACCTATTGGTATGTACAAAATTGTAGTTGGACACAACGGATATAAGTTATTCACTCGTGTATCGATGTTCTGAGCATTTAATACGTCACCACCGCTAGGCACCGCCACCAGCAGCAGTCTAGATCCTATTTAAACCGCCGCGGATACAGCAGAGTCATCATATCCTCTCTGTCTTCTGGTCTCTTAACAGAACTCTGAACATGGCTGATACTAAATCTGGAACTACTAACGATCTTATGGATTTTCAAGAAGAATCATCCGAACCTGTAAGAACAACAACAACAATAATGTCACAGGATAATAAGTCGGGGTTTGGAACAAAGTCAAAAAGTGGTGGTTTTACAACTTCACCTCCAAATTTCGGAGGAGCAGAGTGTGGAGCATTACCTGAAAGTGGGTGTGGGTGAGGGTTACGGAGAAAAAAGCGAGCAGCGTGCTGCTACTATTGATGCAGCGAACGTTCGCAGCGGCGGTGAAGATGATGTTGCAACATCATCTAACTTAGGTGATGGAGCAGATCATAACTTATGCAGGAACACATTGGATTATTTCATGGCCTCACCCATGCGATTGGTGTTCACACTCATACAAGACGATCAAAAAAATGACAGAGCTATGAGTGTAGGCGACATGGCCATTTTGGACGTGTGGATCAAGATTCGTGTATTAGGGCTTCAATGGACAGACTCTGCTATTAATCCTCGAAATAGTTGGTTGAGTGAAGTTCTTTGTAATCAATTATTGTTGAACGATCTCACTAACTTTGGAGTCTTGGGTGATTCTAAGATCGTCAACAGATTAGATTGCACGACCGATACCATTCACCGAAATGGAGCTCGTATACCCACTGAAAAAGACCAGTTAAATTTTCTTAAGATGACGTCTCTGCAGGATCGTAAACAAGCCGCTTGTCAGCACCGACTCATGAATGTCCGCACACCTACTCATCTAGGTCGTATTACAGGAGCGACATGGGCCTAAAGCCATCAAGACTCTTTCGAAAGGTTCCAAAGAAGTTTACGCCAAATTATCTTCCGCTATGGATGTGGCTCAACTGGGACACACTAACCTCGCTAACATGTTTCCTTACTACAGTACTAATTCTCTCTGTAATGAAAAAGAGAACGGTTTGTGGGGTTACGTACGACGTACGTCAGAATTGAAATACAATCTTACAAGGTAGACTGCTCCCCGATTTCATAATGAAAAATCCTCTGGGTGCGGCTTCCATCAATGGTTACCCTATTACAAGCGAGGGTGAGTTGATGGCGATGCTCAAGCGTCAGAAAACCGCAGGAGTTGTCCAAGGCAGTAGCGACAATGGCGGTAATAACAATGATAAATTCGGAGAAGGTATCATCAGCGAGAGTGCTTTGAGAGCGGTGGGTGATCAATTCCTAAACTCAGAGTTGAAACCACTAAAGGAAGCTTGGGATAAACTAATAGAACTCCTGGGAGTATTTAGAAAAACTGCAACTGTGTTTAAACATATTCTTTCTAATAATCCATCTAATCAAAAACAAAGCAACGTCACCTCCATGGTGCAAACCCTGCGCTCTCACATCGACACCATCAACAAGGCTCAGAACTTTATCAGGGACGAAGTAGCGAGAGTAGTGGCAGGTAGCGACCTAATCAGTAGAGGGTACGGGGGAGACCCCACTCATGCATTGGTTTCTCCTCATCGATATGAATTCTTTGGGGTGCTCGGAGCCATTTCAAGTGGTGTTCAAGACGGTCTTAACGGACTCTACTCCATGAGGAATATTGACGTTGATATCTTACGTAGATCCCTAGAAGAACAGGTTGTTCTTCCGAACAAACAAGGTAAGGTTTTACCCGAACATGGTAATTTACGATTCAACAAAGCGGATCAGTTGATCACTAATAGCGAATCGATCTTTAGATCACAGGCTTATAATGTAAGTGGCGACAAGCTGAAGAGGGTGATTGATACCATAGTTCAAGGCTTCGAAAGTATAGATGCCGCTCAACGTCGAAACGTCGATGGAATTGCACCTATGACTCTAACGACCAGTAACGAAATTAAACGACATAATGTTATCAAACTGTTGAACGACAATCCTGTGCTACTTCAATCCATATCGAGTACTTTGTACTTTGGAAGAGAACAGGAAAATGATCAACCGCAAGTTACGAACTTTAAAATATATTCAAACACCGTCAGAGATCAAAATGATAATATGAATCATCTTTTCAGTACTAAGGTACGTAACTAACTAACTCTGTAGGTTGCAAATTAATAAAAAGACATTCATACAATGTTATATTTATTCCAACCTTATTTTTTTTTTTAATTTTACTTTTACAGGTTTTCTTCAGTGTAGGCGAGCATGGTGAAAAATGTTTTTGATTCTACCGATTGAACAGCCTGAGGAGTTTGTTCTGTATTAACTTGAACCAAAAAGACGCCTTCGCCTTGACTGTCTGCTACACTCATAAGCTCATGGATGGCTGGAAAAATGTATGTTGCATCACTGTTGTCACTACGTGTTGAAAACATGGAAACATACACTTTAAAGTTTGCAGTGTTTTTAAAACGAATTTTAAAATTAATTATATTGGCACCAGTAGATATTTTGTCGATCCAAATATACAAAAAGACATTAGGCACTATATCATTTTCTGAAAAAGTATTATCAATTAATTGGATCGGGGAGGCTCCGTGCTGTTGAGGTATGTTTGTGTTAACATAGGTAGTTTGCGTATTATCATCGAAGTAAAAATTTAATAGACTTAACCGGTTTTGCTTGTGAAGTCGTTTGTTCTGCAAAGAGGATTCTTGAAGAAGAAGTGTGTTCATATTACTCTCACTGAGCAATTGATGATCATCGATTAATTGTTTAACATCGACTGTTTAATCAAATATAATATCTTCGTTGACATTCGACACGATACGTGCCAGTTGATTCCTCACAGTTTCGGTTAAGTTGACTTTAATGACTTCACTAATCTTAGTTTTTAAAGATTCTGAATTGAACACTTGATCTGAGAAAGCCAACATAGATTTATTCAAAAACAAGTTATAAAACGTATCAAGATTTTTACTAACAATGTATCTTTTCAAATAATCGTATAACAAGTACAAAGTCAATGGTTGATTCGGAATTTCTTTCTGAAGTGTAACCAACCTCTTGTCAACTAAAACTTCAATTCTTTGCTTCACGGTGTCAGAGAGAGTAGCCATCGCTGCCTGCGGTGCTGCTGCTAAAGCAATCCGTCGTCTATTTCACTAACGTCTGCGTCCTGTTCTGCAATTAAGGGTTCGCGATGTAACAAACGATTCTGATACACAGCCACTAACGTAACGCTTATGGCTACGAAGACCATTAACAATATCAAAATCGACGAATCGTTCATTGTTATTATAATTATTCTTTTAACTAGATTGAAAAATTATTACACCGTCCTTCTGTATCTTGACAGAAGAATTGCCAAGTAATCACACGTCTGTTAAATAGCTAATTATGTTTAACACACCTAAGTCTCAGCGCTCACGACTCGGTCCGCCTTCCTTTGTTGTCTCAATTTTAGAGGGTGTGCAAAATAGATCTACTCTCATGAAATATTCGCTAATAAAATCCTTCATACTTTTGGCTATTCGCAGGAGACTCCTATTGGTTTCGATGAGTCCTGCTACGGTTATATCTTCTTCGCGTCGAACAAAGTTCATATCGTATCCCACGGAAGATAACAGTCGAATACAAGGAGTTAGGATCTACATAGAGAGATATACACATGAGGTATGTAAACCAGTAACACACTGACTTACAATTCTGACTTTATTGTTAGAACTGAATGTCGTCTACCTTTGATTGAAGTGAATGCGTGTCTTTGTCTTCCGAAGCTTCCGATTCTGAATCTAGTTCGTATTGAATGTCGTCTAACCTTATGTGAGGTGAATGTGTGTCTGTGTCTTCCGAAGCTTCCGATTCTGAATCTAGTTCGTACTGAATGTCGTCTAACCTTGTGTGAGGTGAATGTGTGTCTTTGTCTTCCGAAGCTTCCGATTCTGACTTTAGTATTATGTTAACCATAATTTAGGATCTACATAGGGAGATGTACGTTCGAACTGAATGTCGTCTACCTTTGATTGAAGTGAATGCATGTCTTTGTCTTCCGAAGCTTCCGATTCTGAATCATGAATGTCGTCTGACCTTATGTGAGGTGAATGTGTTTTCGATTCTGAATTTAGTTCGTGCTAGAGTTTATACTACATTCATAAAGTCAGAATTGGAAGCCAAAGACTTCACATCCAGCAACTACAAAGTCAGAATCGGAAGCACCGAAAGACATAATTGAAAAAAAAGAATCGTCAAATGTGTCGAGGTCTCCGTCCGATTTTGATCTAGCGAAGTTTGCTACTGTTTCGCTACTTGTCAATTCACCGTTGCCAGCAACGAGTAAAGTCAGCCGAGACCCTGTGAGCCACTGCAGCTCGCTAGCTGCTCACCCCCCACCGTGTTGAACCCCACCGCCCAACACCCGAGCCGAGAAACTCTCGGCTAACTGGCCGGAGTGACCCGATGAGGTGTCCCCCCCCCTAAAAAGTCCACTTACGGCTCAAACCGGGCGACCGGACCGCTCGATTCTGCACCTGTTAGGGATGAAATGCGTGACGCGAGCGCGCCGATATCGTGAGTTACCACTGAAAGTCAGAATGCGACGCTTCCTCCTCCCGATTTGGAGCGTAGGGATAACTGAACTATTTTAACGGATGGGTTTCGGTCACGACGGTCGACGATTTGGACCATTCGGGAGGCAGAATCTGTCGCGCTCGTCACCCTATATGTTCACAGGTGTGCTCAAGGCACTTCGCTACACGCTAGATGCGCTACTAAGGTGGCGTTGGACCGTCACTGGTAACGCTGGGGAGGTCGTCGTCAAAAACCCCCCATAGCCTGTACACCCCCGCTGACCCTCCACCCCCCGCATCTTAATTTTTAGTAAATTGACACAAGAACACACACATTCACCTATTAGAATCGGACACTCTGAAATAAAAAAAAACATTAGTTGCACTAAAACAAACCTATATTATCAGAATAGGACGCTCAGAAAGACAAGAACACACATTCACCTCGATAGAGTTAGACGACATTCAGTTGTATTATAATTGGATGATAAAATATACAAGAACACACATTCACCGATAGAGTCAGAATCTGTTCATGATCAACACTAGCTAGAGTGGGGTCCGATATTTGACGATTTCGTTTCATAACAGTCTCCTAAGCGTTAATCTAAAAAATTGAGTTTTTCTGAGGGGAAGGTATATAAATTATTAGAGAGGGAGAAAGTAGGAATCTGTAAAGTTATATTCTCGAATTTAGGTAGTTTGTCGCGACAAAGATAGAAATTGGACGCTCCGTAGTGCACAGACACACATTCATCTCAATTAAGTTTATAATCTGTATGCACCCCCATGAGGATTTGGACCCCACTTTGTACTATCGATGTACATATACCCATGCAAAGTTTATATTCTGAAGTTAGTGTAGAGACATTCACAGCTAACCATACAGCTACAGGGCCATCAACCGCTTGTTCTGTGATGGGAGTTCTCATAAGAATTACCGCTAGTTTGTCGTTCTTGAGATTAGAAGGCGAGTACTCGTTAGCTTTTATTTCGTTTTTTCAGCCTTATTCGTATATTTTTTTTTATCCTTCTTCTTTTCTGTTTGTATCGTCTGTTTTGTCTTTTTGGTCTTTTCATTTTATTGTTCTTGCCTTTCATCTTCCTCCTTCCTGTCATTTCACTTTTGTATATTATTTTTTTTACTTCTACTTCCTCGTTTTGCTTTCCTGCGTTTTTACATTCTCATAATATTAATCTTCCCAATTTCTACACATTTAAATACTCTCTTTTGTTTCTCTTCTTTCCCATTCGTGTTTTATTTTTCCTCCTTTTATTGTTTTCTTCCAACTTTTCTATTTCTTTTCATATCCTCTTACTTTTTCATATATTCTAAGTCTTATTTCGCCTCTTATCCCTTCTCCCTACTCTGCCTTGCTTTAATTCTTCCATCGCCTTCCTCGTAACTTCCTTTTTGTATCCTCTACGTTCTTTGAGTTATAATTCCTTGACATTTTTTTTCCTTTTCCTTCTTCCGTTTTCTTGTTCATCTTTTGTTTCCTTTTTGCAAGTCTTGTTTTACTTCATCTAATATTTTTTCCTTTCTTTTTTTTCTTCGTCCTTCTTCTTTTGCTTCTTTTCTTCCTGTTACTCCTTCAAAACTCTCACTTACTCATACTTATTATTTCCATATTACTCCTTCTCCTCCTTTTTCCTGCCCACAAACTTTTCCTTCAATTTTGCATTCCGCTTTCATCATTTTCCTCCTATTCTCTTCCTTTTCTTCTGCAGTGGTGATGCCGGGAAGGGTGGAGGGGCAGATATGGTAGTCCTGGTGGTTGAAGTGCCTGCCATGATGGTGTTAATGGTCGTTATTCAAGTGGTGGGTGATTAGTAGTGGTGGTAGCGGCAGTGTTCCTGATAGTGTTATTAGTTGGAATGCTTATTTTGAGTTTAGGTCTACGGGTTTGTTATACCATGTTTCAGTTACTATTCTTCCAGTGTGTGTGTGTGTGTGTGTGTGTGTGTGTGTGTGTGTGTGTGTGTGTGTGTGTGTGTGTGTGTGTGTGTGTGTGTGTGTGTGTGTGTGTGTGTGTGTGTGTGTGTGTGTGTGTGTGTGTAAAATTAACCGTGGCCTAATCGCGTCTTCCTTTTAGTGTCACATTTTTGCACAGCTCTCCTCCGCCCCGCCCTTCTCGTGGCCTGACAGCCAATCACACAGCAGAGCCGCGTGTGGGATGCCAGGTTCCACTTCTCGTAAAATTCGTCAATTTTATCTGTGTTTTACATGCATAAAAAGGTCGAAGATACATAAGTGTGTACTATGTGGACGTATTTTTTTTATTATTTTTTCATTTGATTTTGTTCGACTTTGATTAAATCCAGTCAGTGAAGAATTAGAACGGCCAGACTGGTGTGTTGACATCGTCACTTGATGAGAGAGAGAGAGAGAGAGAGAGAGAGAGAGAGAGAGAGAGAGAGAGAGAGAGAGAGAGAGAGAGAGAGAGAGAGAGAGAGAGAGAGAGAGAGAGAGAGAGAGAGAGAGAGAGAGAGAGAGAGATTTACATAGATTTACATAGAAAATCAGACCACACAGACCCCATGGTCCAGACTTGGTGGTCTGTCCTTAAACCTAAGTGATTTTACATTAATCAGATGGCTCCAAAACGTTGCATTTCTACTCTAGTTGACATTAAGTTGAAGGAAGTGACGGTCGAGCTTATTTTTGAAGGAGTCAATCGTGTTACACTGGACCACTGACGGTGGAAGCTTATTCCATTCTCGCACTACAACGTTGGTGAAGAAAAATTTGGTGCAGTCTGAATTTACTTGTCTACATCTGAGTTTTACGCCATTGTTACTCGTGCGTAAAGTGTCATCGATCATAAACAATGTTGATCTGTCTACATTCGTGAAACCATTAAGTATTTTAAAACATTCGATCAGTTTTCCTCGGAGGCGACGTTTCTCAAGAGAGAACATGTTAAGGGTAGAAAGCCTTTCTTCGTAGGATTTGTTGCGCAAGGAAGGGATCATTTTCGTTGCCCGACGCTGAACACCTTCTAATTTAGCAATATCCTTTGCATGGTGGGGAGACCAAAACTGTACCGCATATTCCAAGTGGGGTCTGACTAAACTGTTGTAGAGCGGAGTATTACATCTTTATTCTTGAATACAAAGTTTCTTTTAATGAAGCCCAACATTCTGTTCGCTTTATTTGCTGCATCGATGCATTGCTGTGAGAATTTGAGGTTTGACGCGATTTTGACCCCCAAGTCTTTGACGCATTGAACGCTTTTGAGTTTAACGCCGCGCATTTCGTATTCGAACTTCTTATTCCTCGTTCCAACTTGAAGGACCTGGCACTTGTCTACGTTAAAGGGCATCTCCCATCTATCCGACCAAGCTGAAATTTTGTGCAAATCCTCTTGGAGGCTTTGCCTGTCTTCGTCAGTGAGAACCGAGTTGCCAATCTTTGTGTCGTCTGCAAATTTACTAATGCGGTTATTGAGTCCAACATCCACGTCGTTGATGTAAATAATGAAGAGCACTGGGCCAAGGACCGAGCCCTGAGGGACGCCACTAGTGACAGGCGCCCACTCTGAGTTAAATCCGTCAATCACTACTCTTTGTTGTCTGTTGCTCAACCAATTCGCGATCCATTGGTTTACTTGACCGTCAATACCTATTTGCTTTAATTTGTAAAGTAATTTATGATGCGGGACTTTATCAAACGCTTTCTGGAAATCAAGATAGACTACGTCCAGTGATTTGGTTACGTCATAAACAGAGAAGAGGTCGTTATAAAAGGTTAATAGGTTTGATAGGCAGGATCTTTTGTTTCGGAAGCCATGTTGTGAGTCCCCAATCAATGAGTGGCTTTCAAGGTAATTCACAATTTTGTCTAATTATGCCCTCAAGTAGCTTACCTACAACCGAAGTTAGACTAATGGGCCTGTAATTACCTGGTACTTTTTTGTCTCCTTTCTTGAAAATCGGTGTCACGTTAGCCTTTTTCCAATCTGAAGGTACGATGCCTTGTCGCAAGGACATATTGAATACGGTTGTGAGGAGGAGAGTATTTCGCTCTTTGTTTCTTTCAGCAGAGTTGGATATACTTTGTCAGGTCCAGGACTTTATTTGTTTAAGTGAATGGAGAGCTTTAAGGACTTCATCGGTTGTTATTTCAAAATTAGGCAATGCATGCTCGAGATTTACAATAGTACTGGTGTTGGTGGTAGAGAGGAAGACTGTTAGTATTAAACACCGAGGAAAAGTAATTGTTTAAGAGGTTTGCAATGTGTTGGCTGTCAGTCACTAGTGCACCGTCGCTGCTTGTTAAAGGTCCAATACCACTTTTGATCGCCTTTCTGTTGTTTATGTAACTAAAGAAAGATTTCGGATTATTTTACAGTTGGCTGCAATATTTTCTTCGTATCTACGCTTTGCCTGACCTACTAGTCTTTTTACTCGTCGCCTGGCATCATTATAAAGTCTAATGTTTTCGGGCGTGCTTTGTTCTTTCTTTAACCTGTAAAACAATTTTCTCTCATTGACTGATTGTTTAATTTCGCTATTAAACCACGGTGGGCTTTATTAGTGTTAATTCGCTTCTCGCACAAGGGGACGAATGTGTTCTGCTGAGTGAGTAAGTGATTTTAAGGCTTAGCCAGGCTTCCTCTACGTTGCCGTCATCTGATAGTTGTATTTCTGTTAGTTTTGTCGGATTTCTACGAAGTTAGCTCTTTTGAAATTGGGCACCTTTACTTTATTTTCAGTCACTGATGATTGAGCTTTAATGTCGACGCGCACTAATTTATGATCGCAAGAACCGAGGTGTTCTCCTACCGTGACACTACTGATTAGGTTATCTTGGGTCGTTATAACAAGGTCGAGTATATTATTTTGTCGAGTTGGCTCAGAAACCATTTGGCTTAGATAATTTTCTTCTAGAAATTCGATCATTCTATGTGACTCGCCTTCGGTACCTGACAGTGTCGCCCAGTCGATATGGGGGAGGTTAAAGTCTCCTAATATCAGTGAGTCGCTGTTATTAAGTGACTGCCTTAAGACGCTGTACATTTCAAGGTCGTCATCGAGTGATTGCCCGGGAGGTCTGTAGGTGACAGATATATTTAAGTTGACTTTTGCAATGTTTACTCGCACGCACAAATGTTCAACGTTACTGTTTCCAGTGTTTTGTCAGTGGGTTGCAAATAGCTTTTGACATAAGGGCGACGCCACCGCCTCTACGGTTTACACGATCTTTGTTGAAGAGTCTGTAGCCATCAATGTTGTATTCGGAACTTAAATCAATATTTGTGGTGTCGATAAATGTTTCGGTTATAGCAATTATGTCAAAATTTTCTGTTAAAGCAAGACATCTCAGTTCATCAAATTTGTTTCTTAGACTACGCGCATTGAAACTAAGGATTTTTAAGTTATCTAGAGGCTTAGTAATAGAGGTGGTGGTACTTGCGGGATCACGGTTACGGGTTTGTTGTGATGCTCGGCGTCTATTTACACGGGTGGGGTGGAAGGACGTGGCCGTGACTCGTTTTTTGTTCGGATGACACGCACTGCTTCGTTGAGGAGCCTTCGAGTCTGGCTGCCCTGATGGGAGAAAGGTGCAATCCGTCCCTGTGAAAGAGCTCATTTTGTCCATAGAAATTGTCCCATGCGTTTAGGAACTCCACGTCAAGCTCCCTACAAAGAGTCTGTAAGCGGTTGTTTAGGCTGAAGGCCTTACTGAAAAAGTCGCTCTCCGCCCAAGTCCGTGGTAGAACTCCTGAAATCAAAATGTTAGGGGATTTAGTCTTATACTGCTGGATGAGCCTACGGTACTTCTCCAGGAGTTCCTCAGACCGGGTCGTGGTGACGTCGTTCGTACCTGTGTGAATAACAAACAGTGAATCATTAGTAGCCTGGGGGGAGATCTCCTCAAGAGCAGCAGTTATGTCGTCGATCCCAGCACCAGGATAGCAATAGTTCCGTCTTCGACGAGGAACTCTGCCGCAGAACTCAACGACCTGCTGGCGAATCATGGAGTCACCCACCAGGAAGAGAGAGAGAGAGAGAGAGAGAGAGAGAGAGAGAGAGAGAGAGAGAGAGAGAGAGAGAGAGAGAGAGAGAGAGAGAGAGAGAGAGAGAGAGAGAGAGAGAGAGAGAGAGAGAGAGAGAGAGAGAGAGAGAGAGAGAGAGAGAGAGAGAGAGTTTTGTGGGAGCTATTTTCAGGTAAATGGAAACAATTTTGTTAGCAAAATTTCAATATTTTGATTTATTGATGAAGGAGTTATTGGCAAGTCGGAGAACAGATTTGGCACGATTCTTGGCATAAATGTGAAGACCATTTTTAGCAAAAGTTCTAAGGCTCCGGCACCTTCTGTGAGCTGCCTCAATCGTTGATAGCACGCGAACAAGCGTGACTGAACCAGGGAGTTTTGCCATGATAAATGAATAACGCGGAATGTGTGGCTCCATCCCGATCTCACCTCCGTCACGCTCTGGGCACGCGTCTCAGACCTGGAAGCTATAATCATTCCGCAGAGAACGAGAGACAAAATAAAACTCAGCTCATCACACTGAGCTGAAGCATACTGGCAAGAGCATTCTAATACCTTTCTTTTAAATATAGTTTTAAAACAGGTGGTCGTTCAGACAACTCCTTACATAACGTTTCTTGTTCTGAGGTGCAACACGACCCCGCTATCCCTGCCTAAGGTTTTTGTAATAAAATATTTTCGATTTTTTCATTTGAAATATAAGATAAGAAATGTAAGCACACACATGCGTCCAAACACTCCCCACAGATGCGACACTCTTGAACAATTTGTTCCGTAGAAGTGGCACCGTTCCATGGGATGCGTTCCTCTGCATGGTGATTTTAGTCAGCTGGCGAGCCGTTCCTCTCAGTGTGATTGTAGTGCTTCTTGGCACTCCTCAGTCTCTGTTATCACCAGTCAGCGACAGTTACTGTTCAGCGGGTGTTGAGAAATGCACCCGGAATGTACGTCACCTGTACGTCGCTGAACATTTGAGTTTGATCACGACGCTGTGTACTCGCCCGGTGCTCACAGAAACTCGCCACCACTCGGCTTTGCGCCTCTCTTGGCACGACTTCTGCTGCGGGAGTTGGTGCCCCGATGTGTCTGTCCCTCGTAGAAATGCTTTGTTTCGTATCTTGGCGGGACGTGGCTGCTGGCGTTGTGCTGGCGGTGCTGTGAGTGGCGGCTGTTGGTGTAGTTGTGTGCAGCATACCAGCCACTGTTTTGCTGGAAGGAGTCGTTGCTCTGCTGTGCCGGCCTCGCGAGGTGCCGAGGTGCGCCACGCAGCGAGTTAGAGGCGGATCTAACGGGCTGCTGGTGAGGCCTCGAGGTAAAGTTGGGAGGCTGAGTGACTTGGAGCGGCGCGGCGTATCTGAAGGTGTCGTGGCCACGGTACACCTCACGTTCCTTAACGGGGGCGCGGAGGTTACCAAGGTTGAAGCGCACATGTCCTGGACAGGTGGACCGTGGCATCTTTTCTTTCTTCAGGATACCTTTAGGAGACTTCCCTTCAGTAGTGGTATTCATTTGTGCACAGCGAGCTGCTCCAACTGTTTGCTGGTGTCGTGTGTTGTGTTTCTTTACCGCGTCCCTTGCTGACCCTTTCTGCGGCTTCACTGTTCTCTCCTTTCGCCTTTCCAGCTCAGGACGAATGCTGGAGAGAGGGAAGCCATACCTGAAGTAGTCGTAGCCACAGTACAGTTCACGATCCTTGACGAAAGTGTTCAGGTTCTGGAAGTTAAAGCGCACACATTTATGAGCGGTGCTGGCCGTCTTTCCTTTCTTGAGGATCCCTGTGAGATGTTGTGGCTCATTGATTTTGTTGGCTGAATCTGTTGCTTCCTCTGTTACTGTTTTCTGAGCCTCTGGCAGTTTGTTTACTGCTTCCTTTGGTGGCTCTTCCTGTGGCTCCACTGCTCTCTCCTTTAGGCTTTCCAGCTCAGGACGAATGCTGGAGAGAGGGAAGCCATACTGGAAGTAGTCGTAGGCACAGTACAGCTCACGATCCTTGACGAAAGTGTTCAGGTTCTGGAAATTAAAGCGCACACATTTATGAGCGGTGCTGGCCGTCTTTCCTTTCTTGAGGATCCCTGTGAGGTGTTGTGGCTCATTGATTTTGTTGGCTGAATCTGTTGCTTCCTCTGTAACTGTTTTCTTAGCCTCTGGCAGTTTGTTTACTGCTTCCTTTGCTGGCTCTTCCTGTGGCTCCACTGCTCTCTCCTTTAAGCTTTTCAGCTCAGGACGAATGCTGGAGAGAGGGAAGCCATACTTGCAGTAGTCGTAGGCACAGTACAGCTCACGAATTTTGACGAAAGTGTTCAGGTTTTGGAAGTTGAACCTGATCATTTTCTTGACCGGTGTTTGAGATGCGTCCCGCTGTTTGAAGCTGCTGATAAGGGGCATCTTTTCCGGTGGGCCGGTAACGGCCTTGCTCCTGCTGGAAGGAGCGTCCCCAGCCGTGCCTCGGTGCTTTAAGGGGAGCTCACCGTATACCTCCTTTATTTTCTCTCTCTTGACCATGTGCAGAGTAATTACGAGAGTTTGAACCCTCTTGCCATGGCTCTCCAATTGCGTGCAGTCTTTTTGTGCGACTGTTGTATCATCCACTGGCTTCTGGACCTTCTCTCTCTTCACCAAGTGGATTGTGATGATGAGAGTCTGACGCCTCCTGCCAGTGGCCTCCTTTTCGCCCTTCCCCACCACCCCATCAGCATCCAGCAAGGTGTCGGAGGGGATCTCCTCCTCCACCACTGCGAGAGGCTGAGCAGCCTTCTTCAGGCAGACCAGGGCCTGTTGCCCTGCATCGGCCTGGGCACCCGCGTTTTCGGTTTCCTCGACGATGTCGTCAGGTTCCTCGGAGGGGCTGCGGCGCTTCCGCCTGGCGAAGAGCCAGCCGAAGCACCCGCAGCACCAAGACTTCCTCACTTCTTTTTGCCGAGTCATTTTAATGTAAATGAACAATCTTTAGCAGGAACGTGCAGGTCATCAACGTTGTCCTCTTCTGGGATGGCTTCTCCTCGTCGTGTGCCGCCTTGTCTACACCGACCACTGGCGGGGACGCTCAAAGAAAAGGCTGAGAGTGTAACGCTGGGGCGATGGGACGTAATGCAGGTGACGAAATGTTGCTGGAAGTAGTGCGCCCATCCCACACCCACGCCCTCATGCTCCTCCTGACACCCACACCAACCCACACAACCCACTCCCTCATCCCTGGCCGAATGATTGCTACCAGTATTACGCCCATTCCAACCCCGCACTAACGCCCTCATGCCACCAACACCAACCCACACAACCCACTCCCTCATCCCTGGCCGAATGTTTGCAACAAGTATTACGCCCATGCCAACCCCGCACCCACGCCCTCATGCTCCTAGCTCCTTCTACTCACACCAACCCTCATAATTCATCCCCTCACCTTCACCTAAACCTGTCGGCGCCGCAACACACATCTCGTCACACCGAGAAGCCGCCGTGAGCTGGGACTGGCCGCATCGTGCCCACCTTACCCAATGAACCACTCGGCCGAAAATTCTTGCCACAAGCCCAGCAAGAACTTCGTATTATTAATCTTACAAGAATAAAAACATGTCACACAAATATATTTCCCTTATATTGATTATTGGCAATGAAGGGAGGCGTACAAAATATTTACAGTTACAAATATTTAGCTGCTGCAACAATACGATTTCTCGGGTAGTTTTTTTCTTCTGAATTTTCGAAGATGACGCGTTCAGCGTCTCTTGTTAGCATTGAACTACAAATACACACACACACACACACACACACACACACACACACACACAAACCCTTAACACAACCGCTATCTCCCACACGCTCTCTCTCTCTCTCTCTCTCTCTCTCTCTCTCTCTCTCTCTGAGCTGTTTACATCTGCACCTCAATATCAAGATGTTTTCATCTGCTCTTCAATATCAAGGTGCTTTCATATGCTCATCAATATCGATGTGATATCAAATGCTCATCATTATCGAGGTGCTTTCATCTGCTCCTCAATATCAAGGTGCTTTCATCTGCTCCTCAATATCAAGGTGTTTTCATCTGCTCCTCAATATCAAGGTGATTTATTCTGCTCCTCAATATCAAGGTGCTTTATTCTGCTCCCCAATATCGATGTGCTTTCATCTGCTCCTCAATATCGATGTGCTTTCATCTGCTCCTCAATACCGAGGTTCTTTTATCTGCTCCTCAATATAGAGGTGCTTTCATCTGCTCCTCAATATCCTTGTGCTTTCATCTGGTCATCAATATCAAGGAGCTTTCATCTGCTCATCAATATCGAGTACTTTCATCTGCTCCTCAATATCAAGGTGCTTTCATCTGCTCATCAATATCGAGGTGCTATCATCTGCTCTTCAATATCGGGGTGCTATCATTTGCTCCTCAATATCGATGTGTTTTGATTTGCTCCTCAATATGAAGCTGCTTTCATCTGGTCGTCAATTTCGAGGTGCTATCATCTGCTCCTCAATATCGATGTGCTATCATCTGCTCCTCAATATCGATGTGCTTTCATCTGTTCCTCAATATCGAGGTGCTTTCATCTGCTCCTCAATATCAAGCTGCTTTCATCTGCTCATCAATATGGAGGTGGTATCATGTGCTCTTCAATATCGAGGTGCTATCATGTGCTCCTTAATATCAAACTGCTTTCATATGTTCCTCAATATCGAGGTGCTTTCATCTGCTCCTCAATATCGAGGTGCTTTCATCTGCTCCTCAATATCGAGGTGCTTTCATCTGCTCCTCAATATCGAGGTGCTTTCATCTGCTCCTCAATATCGAGGTGCTTTCATCTGCTCCTCAATATCGATGTGCTTTAATCTGCTCCTCAATATCGAGGTGCTTTCATCTGCTCCTCAATATCGAGGTGCTTTAATCTGCTCCTCAATATCGATGTGCTTTCATCTGCTCCTCAATATCGAGGTGCTTTCATCTGCTCCTCAATATCGATGTGCTTTAATCTGCTCCTCAATATCGATGTGCTTTCATCTGCTCCTCAATATCGAGGTGCTTTAATCTGCTCCTCAATATCGATGTGCTTTAATCTGCTCCTCAATATCGAGGTGCTTTCATCTGCTCCTCAATATCGATGTGCTTTAATCTGCTCCTCAATATCGAGGTGCTTTCACCTGCTTTCCAGTATCGATATGCTTTCACCTGCTCCTTAAAATCGAGGTGCTTTCATCTGCTCATCAATTTCGAGGTGCTATCATCTGCTCCCCAATATCGATTTGCTGTCATCTGCTCATCAATATCTAGGTGATATTATCTGCTTCTCAATATCGAGGTGCTTTCATCTGCTAATCAATATGTAGCTGTTTACATCTGCTCCTCAATACCAAGGTGCTTTCATCTGCTCCTCAATATGAAGGTGCTTTCATCTGCTCATCAATATTGTTGTGCTTTCATCTGCTCATCAATATCGAGATGCTTTCATCTGCTCCTCAATATCAAGGTGCTTTTATCTGCTCCTCAATATCAAGGTGCTTTCATCTGCTCCTCAATATCAAGGTGCTTTTATCTGCTCCTCAATATCAATGTACTTTCATCTCCTCCTCAATATCAATGTGCTTTCATCTGCTCCTCAATATCAAGGTGCTTATATCTGCTCCTCAATATCAATGTGCTTTTATCTGCTCCTCAATATCAAGGTGCTTTCATCTGCTCCTCAATATCAAGGTGCTTTTATCTGCTCCTCAATATCAAGGTGCTTTTATCTGCTCCTCAATATCAAGGTGCTTTTATCTGCTCCTCAATATCAAGGTGCTTTTATCTGCTCCTCAATATCAAGGTGCTTTTATCTGCTCCTCAATATCAAGGTGCTTTCATCTGCTCCTCAATATCAAGGTGCTTTCATCTGCTCCTCAATAAAAAAGGTGCTTTCATCTGCTCCTCAATATCAAGGTGCTTTCATCTGCTCCTCAATAAAAAAGGTGCTTTCATCTCCTCCTCAATATCGAGTTGCTTTCATCTGCTCCTCAATATCGAGGTGCTTTCATCTGCTCCTCAATATCGAGTTGCTTTCATCTGCTCCTCAATATCGAGGTGCTTTCATCTGCTCCTCAATATCGAGTTGCTTTCATCTGCTCCTCAATATCAAGGTGCTTTCATCTCCTCCTCAATATCGAGTTGCTTTCATCTGCTCCTCAATATCGAGGTGCTTTCATCTCCTCCTCAATATCGAGTTGCTTTCATCTGCTCCTCAATATCGAGGTGCTTTCATCTCCTCCTCAATATCGAGTTGCTTTCATCTGCTCCTCAATATCGAGGTTCTATCATGTGCTCGTCAATATCGATGTGCTTTCATCTGTTCCTCAATATGGAGGTGCTTTCATCTGCTCCTCAATATCGAGGTGGTATCATGTGCTCCTCAATATCGAGAGGCTTTCATCTGTTCCTCAATATGGAGGTGCTTTCATCTGCTCCTCAATATCGAGGTGGTATCATGTGCTCCTCAATATCGAGAGGCTTTCATCTGTTCCTCAATATCGAGTTGCTTTCATCTGCTCCTCAATATCGAGGTGGTATCATGTGCTCCTCAATATCAAGGTGCTTTCATCTCCTCCTCAATATCGAGTTGCTTTCATCTGCTCCTCAATATCGAGGTGCTTTCATCTGCTCCTCAATATCGAGGTGCTTTCATCTGTTCCTCAATATGGAGGTGCTTTCATCTGCTCCTCAATATCGAGGTGCTTGCATCTGCTCCTCAATATCGATGTGCTTTCATCTGCTCCTCAATATCGATATTCTCGATGATTTAATTTCCTTTCTCTATCCTCTATCTTGACTGTGTGGGTTAGCCTCCTTCTCCCCAGAGGAGATTCACCCGTCACCCACCCTGCGGCCCCAGGGGCCGAAAGGTGGATGACTTTTCTGTTTTCCTTTTCTTGATGTTTCTATCATCCTTTCTGGTGTTCCTGGGTCTGAACGAGCCGCTTTCCTCCCAGAAGAGACTCGCCCATAATTTTGTGATGTTGGTTTGGGCCGAAAGGTGGATGATTCTTTTCATTTCCATTTTCATTTTTCTAGTGTTACTTCTCTGCATTTTCCTTCCGGTGTTACTTCACATTTCTTCTTCTTGTGTTATTTATCTTCAAATTCCTTCTTCTTGTGTTACTCTTTTCAATACCTTCTTCTGTGTAACTCTTTTCAATACCTTCTTCTGTGTAACTCTTTTCAATACCTTCTTCTGTGTAACTCTTTTCAATACCTTCTTCTGTGTAACTCTTTTCAATACCTTCTTCTGTGTAACTCTTTTCAATACCTTCTTCTGTGTAACTCTTTTCAATACCTTCTTCTGTGTAACTCTTTTCAATACCTTCTTCTGTGTAACTCTTTTCAATACCTTCTTCTGTGTAACTTTTCAATACCTTCTTCTGTGTAACTCTTTTCAATACCTTCTTCTGTGTAACTCTTTTCAATACCTTCTTCTGTGTAACTCTTTTCAATACCTTCTTCTGTGTTACTCTTTTCAATACCTTCTTCTGTGTTACTCTTTTCAATACCTTCTTCTGTGTTACTCTTTTCAATACCTTCTTCTGTGTTACTCTTTTCAATACCTTCTTCTGTGTAACTCTTTTCAACTTCCTTATTCTTGTGTAACTCTTTTCAAACTCCCTCTTCTTGTGTTACTCTTTTCAAATTCCTTTTTCTTGTGTTACTCTTTTCAACTTCCTTCTTCTTGTGTTACTTATATATTATTCTCCCCAACAACCTAGATTGCAAGTAGCGTAAGTTAACAATAGAGTAAAGCAACAGTTAATGTCCGCATGACAGGTGGAGTGAGGTGTGGGTGCAGTAAGGTGACAGGTTACTTGTGCCGTGCCTAGTACCGCCGGTAAAACGAGGATCAAGCCTCCACCTGTGCCCCTGAAACTACACCTCACCCATCGTGAGTATTAGGGGGGATCCTGAGGCTGCCCTGTGCAGGCCACTCGTCCTCTTCCATTCTCCTTGTGTTTCTGTGTTCTTATGTTCTTATGTAATGAAGTCATTTTCCCCCACAGCTTAGGTTACCAGTAGTGTAAGTTAAGGGTAGTAATTTCCTCTTATTTCTCTCTTTACTGTAAAATTTCCATGTCCCATTCCTCCTTAAAGGTACATGGTTTTCTCTTCTAACTATTTCCTGCCGGCACGTTGCCGGAGGGAGAGGTGGGTGGGGAGGAGCCTTCATCTATTCTGCCCTGTCCTATCACACGTAGATTACTAGTAGTAGCGGTAGTAAACAGACACCCTCGCCATAGACCGATAGGTCTTCTGGTCTGTTCCTCCTATGTATTCCTATGTATTAGTGGCTGCCGTGATGTATGTCTCTTGCTATCTTCATCCTAGCTTTCAATCCAAGCTGGATGCTGCATCTATGTATGCCAAGATGTCACTTCCTCTCGTGCCATGACCTTGATCCTACAGAATTTTCCACCATTTGTCTAAGACTTCTGTCATACTCCATATGAGGACAGAAAAGACCCTTGTATGTGGACAGCATGTGTGAGGGGGAATAGAACTGGTGAAAACGATACAAATGCATAACCTCGAAGACACTGATTTAGCAAGAGAGGAAATAAGTTTTCAGTTAATGTTTTGAGTTAAGGATAGACAGAGAATATTTAGTGTAGAGGAAGGGGACTGCTGAGTGTGGTCGAAGACTAGGGAATAGACGATGGAATTTGTTGAGTTGATAGGCGGAGAAATTGACTTTTTCCTCAAAGAGGGAGATAAAATAGTCGTACAGAATACAGGTGCTGATAGGCTTAGGGGAAGACAGTGGCAGGATTACCACAGCATAGATAGATCAGCTTGAAAGGAAACACGAGATAAAAACAGAGGGATAGAATTCCGAACATCTGTTCCCTATTCTATGACAACACTCGGCTGTCCACTTAAACAATAAACTTATTTGGTCTATCCTCAACTCATAATTTCATCTCACCTCTTCCTAAATCAGCTTCTTTGAAGTTGTGTGTTCTGTATTAGTCTTTCAGTTTTTTACCCCTCACAAATGATATCCAGGGGCCTTGTCTGTCCTCGTATGGAGAGCGCATTTCATATAGGAGGGGCTTCACTCACATAGCTGTTTTGGACTCGATGGAGTCAAACTTAAACTCTCTTCTTCTATAGCAAACTCTGCTGCAATGTTGCCCCTCTGTCTTCTACAGACATTTTCATGATGATTGCCCTTCTAAGCTTGCTAACTGCATGCCTCCACCTCTACTGTGGCCCCTCTCTTCACATAACGTTCTACTCGTCTCTATACTATCCAAATTCCTTATGCAGGTTAACTCCAGGGCAGCCTTCCTTCATCTATTTCCTCCTGCCTATCTAGACACTTCTCCATTTGAAATCAACCACTCTCTTCTGGCCTCTCATTTTTTACTCATGTTGGAACAGAGAGGCAGTGGCTGAATGGTTAGTGTGCAGGTCCTGCGTTCACCATGTTCTGGACAATGCGGGTTCAAATCTTCTGCTACCACCTGGGATTTTTCAGTCATTGCCAAGTGGCATAAGGCTACCCACGTGCTGTCCTGAAGATCACCTATCAACCCCAACTCTAGAGGAACTGTCCAAGTGAATCAAGAATGAGCTCCGGCGGGCAGCATGAGCCAAGAATAAATGGTGCTGCTATAAACACTTGCCTGCGCCATGACGGGCTTGGGTCGACCACCAGTCCCCTGAAAAAAGCCTACCAGCGCTATAGGCCAGAGTGTAAAGAAAAGAAAAAAAACTTGGCTCGGAGTTTGTCGGCTCTTTTGGGGAACAGTGCCAGATGTTTGACTGACAACTGGATTGTCCTTACACTGTGAACTACACATCTCTATCCAGATTGGTACAGGTGCTTATTGGAGGGTTGCAACACCTGGCCACACCTGAAAGAAAGTAACACCAATATTAGAATAGCCCTCCACCCTCGACATGCTGCAATGTCATTAAAAACTTTAATTCAGGGGTCGGCAACCTTTGGCACGCGTGCCAGACTCGGCACGCAGAGTGCTTGCCTATGGCACGCCACGTGATTCGAAGAAGCAAAGAAAAAGCTAAAAAACAGAATAATGAGAGAGAGAGAGAGAGAGAGAGAGAGAGAGAGAGAGAGAGAGAGAGAGAGAGAGAGAGAGAGATAGTACATCCTTACTTTTATCACAGTTTAAGTTTTCGAACGATTTTAAATCATTCTTTCCTATGATACATTGAATTAAAACGAAAATGTTTCGTACCCGCGATGAGGAATACGTGAGTACAACGAGATGTAAACGAGTATGAGACACGTTGCCGCTGCTGACGCATCAGTCACGCAGCGGCAACGTTGCTATTTCTGCTTCAGTAACTATTTAGCCGCCGTGAGTGACACTCTTTCTAGTTACTGTCGCCATGGCTACTGCGAAAAAAGTCAAGCTTGATGTCCGATCATTTCAGTCATCATGGACAAATGACTTTGGATTTATTCAGCAGAATGATCGTGCTGTGTGTGCTCTCTGCTGCGAGAATGTCGTGTGCCGCACATCGAGTGTTAAAAGACACTTTGAAACAAGACACGAGAAGACTTTCAAGGACAGTACAGACAAGGCTGCAGCGATTAAGAAAGCAGTATCGCGCTATGAGAAACAAAGTAATGTGTTTAAGTGCTAACAAAAACAATGCAACTGAGGCCAGTTACAAACAAGCTCTGTGTATTTCCAAGCATGGAAAGCCTTTTACTGATGGAGATTTTATAAAAGCAGCTTTCCTAGAGTGCTCTGAGGTGTTATTTGATGGCATATCAAACACACACATGATCATCTCAAGGATAAAAGACAAGACTCTCAGCTAGGACCGTGGAGAGACGTATTTCTGAAATGGCTGCTAATGTAAGTGAGCAACAAACTGTTGCTTTAACAACTACACCTGTGTTCAGTGTGGCCCTGGATGAAAGCGTGGATATAAATGACATTCCCCGCTTGGCTGTTTTTGCCAGGTATAGTGACACAGAGATACACGAGGAGCTGTGCTGTCTTAAACCTATGTGTGGCACTACCAAGGGAGAGGACATACTGAAGACATTCACTGATCATTTTGAGAACAGAGGGGTTAACATAAGAAAGATTTTTGCAGTTACAACGGATGGTGCCCCTGCCATGGTAGGAAAAAACAAGGGTTTTACTAAGATGGTTGAGGATAAAACTGGACACCCCATTCTGAAATTGCACTGCATAATTCATCAAGAAAATTTATGTGCCAAGATCTCGAGCTCGGATCTCAACAAAGTGATGGCTACTGTTACCAAAGTAGTGAATTTTCTTGTTGCACACTCTTCTCTTACGCACAGGCAGTTTCAAGCTTTCCTTGAAGAGGTGGACAGTGCTTACAAAGATATACCCTTGCACAGCAGTGTTAGGTGGTTAAGCTGTGGGAAGGTATTGGAGAGGTTTGTGGAATGCTTTGATGAAATGAAGATTTTTTTTTATCAGAAAAAGGCCAGGACTATCCTGAGCTGGAGGACAGAGACTGGACTGTGAAACTTATGTTTCTCTCAGACATCACCAAACATCTAAACGACCTCAATCTTATCTTGCAAGGTGCAGGAAAAACAGTGATGGATTTGTATGATATTTGGAAGGCATTTGTTGCAAAGCTTGCAGTTTACTCATCAGATATCAAAACTGGTTCTTTCCGTTACTTCAAAAACTTGAAGAACTTGTCTGCAATTCATCCTGTCAACACTACTGATCTTCAGGTGTACATGCAAGAATTAAAGTCGGAGTCCTCAATCAGATTTCAAGATTTCCAACACACTGGCCCAGTGTTTTCGTTTTTAATCAGACCAGACACCTTTAAAGACAGTGAGTTGGACGAGTCTCTCTTTGAGTGGATGGAAACTGAGGAGTTGGAAATGCAGTTGATTGACCTTCAGGCCTCATCATTGTGGTCAACTAAATTTAAAGATCTTCGAGAAATATTGGAAACTAGTACGAATGATCATGCAGCCTCCATATTAAGTTCCTGGACCTCACTGCCTGATAAATTAAATTGCATGAAGAAGGTAGCTTTTACATTGCTATGAGCATTTGGATCTACATATCAATGTGAGCAGATATTTTCACACATGAGGCACATCCTCAACCCCCATCGCAGCAAGCTTACAACGGATCATTCTGACGGTTGTGTGAAGCTCAAGGTGTCCAGATACTCACCTGAAATTTCAACTTTGGCCAAAGGGAAGCAAGGGCAAGGATCGCATTAATATTGTGAGTATAAATTTAAAATAAAAAAAAAAATATATATTTTTAGTTACAAGGAATGCTAATTGCTACAAAAAGGTAACATTTATGTTATACATGTGCAGGAAAATACACTTTACTTTAGTTATAATGGTCACTACATACTCTATGAGTCTATGTCTATGATTATGATCTCAATTTCCATAGGACATACGCTTTGTAATGTGGGAAAAAATAACACCTGGCACGCAAGGTAGTAAAAGAAAAGGCATTAATTAGACTTGGCACTCTATGTTCAAAAGGCTGCCGACCCCTGCTTTAATTTAATTGTTACAAAGGTTTTACTAATGCATTTGTTATTCATTAATATACTGATGGGATAATTAATCTTGTTTTATTTTATAATTGTTCCAGTTCTTCTCCAGAGCCACTGACCTTTTTTTTTTTGTTAATCTTAGACCTACTCATATATTCCTTACCAATTTTTGTCACATAAGTAGCAACACTCCACTATCCCTATGCTCAGGGAAATGGCTTATTAAATCAATTTGTATAATCAGAATTTCTAATTAATGTGACTGGAGGAAATATAAGAAAAGCAAATGGCAAACTGACTAATGTTCCTGGAAATATACCCATGATCAGTGGCAGTAAACAAATGAAACAGAAAACCTGATGGAGTACAAAGATTAGGAAGAAAACTACGTAGATGACAGAGCTGGGATAACTGAGCTTAAAATTGTCTGACATCTGATCTAAATCTAGCATGGACAAGCTGGAAGAACAGCAGAAACATGAACACAACCAGTAGACTGGGCATTGGCAGATACCAGTTGTTTGCTCTTGTGAATGTCACAAATAATATGGAAGAGGTAGTTACGTACGTAAAGAATTTACCTACATGGAATTGTACAACAGTCAGGGTGGCCAAGAGGAAGGTGGCGAGTATGTTTTGCTGTATTTGGAAAGTCCCAGTGTAACTGTAGATGAGTAAATAAAGAAAACGAAATGTGTGGGAGTAAATCATGATGAGAAGACCTTATAATTAGTTCAGAAATTCCTATACTTGAGTTTAATAAAGTAGCTCAAGTATATACAAAAGGCTTTCAGAATCAGAATTCCCAAAGCCTGAATAAATGTTGGTGGGCAGGAACACATTCACATAAAGGCTGTGTACCGTGCGGGTTACCCAAAGTCTACTTCCCACGGTCTCCTGAATGTGTGTGCCTGTGTTAAAAACTCAGCCCACCTAGCTGTTCATCCTCCCTTTCAGGATGCTTGATAAATGGAAACCTGGGGAAGGTAAACTCTGGTTTTCATCATATTCATTCTCTAACCAATCATCAGGTTCTGTGTTGTTCCTCCACAACTACTGTTGCTATAGTCTTACTGAATTATTTTGAAAAAAAAAATATCAAGGAGATTACACAGTTTGAAAGTATTCAGGTCTGAAGATAAATATGAAGAAAACTAATGACCCTCCTTCAAAGCCTGTATGCCGTCAGTATTACTAGGAATACAGTCACCAGGAGTGACATGCAGCAATACTTGTATTTATAATAGTTTCACTAACAAAAATACACTCAAAAGGCCCTTGTTTGGGAACTATGACAAACTGCAACATATTGTTTTTAAGTTACCATTTGCAAAGGTTAAGGAGTCAAATATTATTAGTTATTGCCCTCTGACTGGTCCGTCTAATACTTAATGGCCCATATAATTATAAATGATCAGACGGGATGGCCCAGGCTAGGCACATCTGTGGTGTTGTAAACAATTATTAAGGTTGCGTCACCACACTAATAAATTTGATAACATTGTCGTGTTCAAAATTCGAGCCAATTAACTTACGGTGCAACTGTGCCAAATTTGACCTGTCCAGCCCACTCCTGAGTCCTGACCCCCGGATTGCCACTCAAGTGTCGGTCCCTGGCAACAAGTACCTAACCATCTAGTTACTATCCTCTGGGAATAAACATGCATTGTACGGGATAGAAGGCCAGCAGTGCATGTCAATATGTCATATGCCAAGACCCAAACAGGTAAACAGCAATCACGATGCTAACTTTGGTCCGTGTCGCAGTAAAGATTCCACTGTTCCAAAATGTCCCTGCCTAGACACACGACCCAGCTGGCCTATTCATACGAACGAAATGCAGCCCATGATCAGGATCACTGATAACCCAGGGCAATGACTAGTTAACTATCTCCCTCCCTCGATACACCTTCATAATGGCTGCTCAGCATTTCATGCAAATGAAGATAATGAACAATAAGCAAAATATATACTAGGGTAAAAATCTTATTCTTTGTGTAATTAGATTTATATATTAATATTTTCACCTGGTTAGGTCTACCTATTTATCAGTCTACCTACCTATAGAAAATCCACTTCCATACGTTTGTGTGTGTGTGTGTGTGTGTGTGTGTGTGTGTGTGTGTGTGTGTGTGTGTGTGTGTGTGTTAAGCAGTGACAATCACTAACCTGCAGCAACTGCTGGATCATTCAGTCCAGCCTGGCTGTCGTTCAGACATCCAAGAGAGTGTCTGTTAAGCCTCTCGTCTGCTGGTGGTATATAAAAAAGTATATACCTGTGTGATATACCTATGTGGAGAAAAGGAATAGCCTATATGCTAGACAATCCTTCCAGGCTGTGTTATTGTATAAAAAACATTTATTCTAGAAAGGTTTTATTTTATGGTGTTTTTCACACACCATTTATAAATGAAAAGCATATTCAGGAAATAAAATATACTGACAAGGAAAGGGTAACAGCGTGGCAACAAATCGACTCACTGGGGCCTCGCCCGCTGCACCCCGACATCTGAGCCAAGGAGGCTTGCCTACCCTTGATATAAACCGTTCACTGACGCACCGCTGAGCTACAGTCACCAGTCTCACACACACACACACACACACACACACACACACACATCGATGTACGGGACACGACGGTCTGTTAGTGTCCAGGGAATGTCTTAAACTCACCCATATGTCTGCATCCCTAATTAATTAAGTCTCGTTGTGGTGTTTTTTGCTTTATTTTTGAGCACATATCGGCAGCAAAATGATGGAAGAGGTGCCACTCACCCATGCGGTCAGCAAATTATGATGGGCCGGGAGGGAGGACTACAGTTTAACGCAAAGCCAGGCACATTACCTCGCCAGTGCATCTGCAAGACTGTGGTCTGTTAACTGCAAGGATACTACATAGTCCCCATGCTTGGATGTAGAGCCTTCTAGAATTCTTGATTACCAGACATCTAGCAACTACCCACGAACCGAAGTTTCAACCACTGGTTCAGTTTCCCGTTCGCCGCAAGGCATCTCGCGTAGTGACTTGTCTGGGTGTTGTTATTAGGCTCTCAGTCGCCTGGAGAGGTGCCACAACACAGCAAATGATCGTACTGGATCTCTCAGTGTGTGTTCAGAAGAGGAAACAAAGGCTGCTTGAATATGGAAATTAGCCCTCTGCGAGGTTCCTTCCTTATCGCCCTTGTACCGGTGTGTGTGTAAGGGGGGGGGGGGGTGTAAGGACTGAATGGAGGATGTTGCCGTCTGACGATCATTAGAATGTTAATCTATTAACATTGTGCCAAGAAAGAGATTGACAAATATCCTAATATACAAAGTTCAAATATTAAAGTCGAACTATAGTGAACGGATAAGATATTTTCGAGAATAAGGCTTGTCAGCGTGAAGCGTGATGTTTTCTTATTAACATATAGACTACCTATTAAGTAAACTACTGGATTCATTCATATTATTTAACGGTTAATAACACCATCCGGCGTGCCTCGTTCCGCTGATTTACTGATTGAATAGTCAACATTCATTACTGTTGGCTTGTTAGGTATTTGGCTGGAACAGTTGCCATGACAACATAACGTCATATATAGACTGTGTGTGTGTGTGTGTGTGTGTGTGTGTGTGTGTGTGTGTGTGTGTGTGCCACGCACGCCAAACAAGCCTGATTGAGAATGACACGTGTAGAAAAGCTTAAAAATTCGGACACTTGAATCTTAGTCATGCGTACTTTTTCAATCTGTGCTAACATTGTCAAATCTTATCAAAAACATCTAAATACAAATATAATTATTCAAACATATTAGCGTCCACCTGAATTCGATTAGCATTGAATATTCTATAACAAAGATCAAGTGCTGCGTGACTGTCACGGTGACTGCACAGGATGCTTCATAATGAAAAAAACGCTCGTAACTCACCTGCTGGAAGCTGAAGGGCATGACGCGGGTGTCGGAGGAGCCGCCGCCCCGCCTGGAGCCGCGGTGCCGCCTCGCCGCTCGTCTCGTCGGTAATGAAGATTTACTTCCTCGTGAAGCGGTGCTCCAGGCCTGGGTCGAGCACCGATTCGAAAGTGTCAGTTGAACCCATAAAGAAAATTAGCCAGCTGTTTCTATTTTTAACTTTAATGCCCATCTTAGGTCCTCCCCTCCCATACACATACTCGTACATAAAAATGCCTTCCTGTGTGTTCAGACGTTCCCAGAATTATTGAGTAAGCGGCAAGGAGCACCTGATAGCTATGAGTATAAGAGAGAGAGAGAGAGAGAGAGAGAGAGAGAGAGAGAGAGAGAGAGAGAGAGAGAGAGAGAGAGAGAGAATTATCCGTAATTGGCACAATAACATCATCTCAGGGCGCCTCCAAGCACACACACACACACACACACACACACACACACACACACACACACAGTCATATCCATGCGCCCTGAGGGGAGGGTGAGGGGGCCCCCATTCCGCCTCTTAATTGTGCGGCGAGTATAGTTACTTATAATTATAGTTAAATGGTTAGTTTAATAGATAGTTCAATAGTTAGTTTGTTAGATCGTTAGATGGTTAATTACTAGAAGTTAGTTAGTTAGGTAGTTAGGTAGGTAGACACTAGGAGATTCAAGGGAGTATACGCTACAGCTGAGCCTGGCCGCGGTGCTCATCTCCTCATTGGCTTCTGGGCTTGTGGTATATATAAACCACAGTTTACCTTCTCCAGGTTTCTCCAGGTAAGTACTCATTTGTCGACCAGCCAGAAAAGGAGGGCAAACAGCAGGCTGGGCTGGGCGTCGATTACTTAGGCCGGGATTCGAACCCAGGCCCTCAGATTAGTAGTCAAGCATTTTAACCAATTCACCACGAAGGCACCGATCACAGCTTTATTACAAGTGCATTACTGCATAAGAAAGATGTATTTCATGTGTATATATATATATATATATATATATATATATATATATATATATATATATATATATATATATATATATATATATATATATATATATATATATATATATATATATATATATATATAGGCTATATATATATATATATATATATATAAACTTCAATGAGGACAGCTTACATGTAGCACGCTCGTGGGTGTTATGGGCATCACAGCAAGGTTTGTAGTTTCCAAGTTATCTCAGCTCGCCAGAGGAAAAATAACAGTCGTAGAAAACTGGTTGCCCCGTCCGTCATGCCCGTGAAGCTGCAACCTGTGGTTTGTGACGCAATTATGAGGCCACATCTAAGTGTAAATACAGTTGTTTGCCGAATATCAGCCTTTTGTATGACATATCGAAACAATGAACGTATGTATTTGTCATATAATAAAATTCTAAATATAGCAAAGATCTCACTTCATCCCTGAAATGACGAGGACCATGGAAATATTGCTGCAGTCGGACGGGCGGACACACACACACACACACACACACACACACACACACACACACACAGGGCAGTAGATGTGTTTCTAAAGTCGGGATGTGTTTAGAATATATTAGTCGGTCTGTCAGAAATGTCGCTCCACCGGCGGTCACTCGTGGTGACAGCAAAAGACGTTATCTAAGGGAGTCACAAAGGGATATCACAAGAGTATTAATAAAAGATCTAGATATACCATTTTCATGTAAATATTGTAAAAAACATATGTAAAAGCTCTTCTTTCTGCCTTGCAGTTTGTGCAGAGACTGTTTAGGCTCCGTCATGGCAAAGCGTTGATATGCAAATATTCTCACAGCACTTGATAAATCTCAAGACAGATCACTGATTACGAATATCCAAATTGTTTATATAGCTCGTAAAAGTGTTAGTCAGACTACTCGCAACTGGTGTTCCGTCAACAGCTGCCTCAGGAGTAAGCGTTGTGTTGGCCGCCGCTACATGGAGGGCGTGTGTTGGTTTATGCTTCGCTACCAGGTCAGAGGAGACACCAGCACCTAATGTCGTCTGACAAAACACAGACCCGTGCAGATCACATAGGGAGGTACAAGGCAGTCGTTCTTGTTGAGGGTTGGCTGGTGTGGATCCTTAGCTGGACACCCACTGATGGTGCAGAAAGCCTATCACCTTTGTTCGTGTCTGCGCATCAGGGGAGAAGAGAACATTGATGGTGGCGTCCATGTTGTAAACACGCGGGCCACCTAGCACAGCGTTTCAGGCAATGCCATCCATTACGGAGTGTTTGTACGACGTCACCGCTCAGAGATGTCTCGCAGTCACTGAAGAACCTTGTCGATGCTGAACGAAACTATGTCCCTCGCGCCCTCCAATGAAGAATCTCTGCCGTGAGAGCACAGCCTCGCCGCCTCCCGCTACGGACGGTCACTTGCAGTTGTTCTCCTCGGTGTCCTCCATGCAGGTGTGGCACTGCACGTAACAACACCAGTGAAACTTGCAGTTGCAGTGCCATGTGCGTGTGTACTGGTGAGTGTTGTACCCGCGGCCGCAGCACAGCAGGTCACAGCCACCTGGCCCTGATGATGAAGAGGAGCAGTGAAAGTCTGACCGATACTCTGTAACTCTAACTCTGTAACCATCACTTTGTAACGGTGCACTGTGCTGGGAATTTATAAAAAAAGCTCTGCTGGGTCACAATTATTGAGTCGCATTATGTCGAATTTTATTGCATACAGCCCCTAGGAGTTCGGCAGGAAACTAGCAACAACATTGATGATTACGCTTAAAGGTGTGGAGAAACAAACACTGTAAAATGCAAGTAAATTTTGAGGTCGCAGTATATTACCTGACGAAGTTCTGTTGCATTTGCGACCCATGGTGCCCAGCGAACCCACCGCGGGATTCATCTGGCAGTAGTTGGGACTCCTTTCCAAGTGCACGAGATGAAACTTGCGGGGCCGTCGAGCTCTTCTCCTGACCCTCTCCAGACGCAGGTGAGGCGTGGATCTTCTCCGGCCCTGAGCAAATAAGGAGAATCACTTTTGCAATGAAAAATTCGTTGCTGTTCCACCTCACCACTGGCGACATATGTGGCTTCCTGTAATGCTATCAATATCAATGTATGTAGGTGGGAGAGTATTATTATTATTATTATTATTATTATTATTATTACTATTATTATTATTACTATTATTATTACTATTATTATTATTATTATTATTATTATTATTATTATTATTATTATTATTATTATTATTATTATTATTATTACTATTATTACTATTATTATTATTATTATTATTATTATTATTATTATTATTATTATTATTATTATTATTATTATTACTATTATTATTATTACTATTACTATTATTATTATTATTATTATTATTATTATTATTATTATTATTATTATTATTATTATTATTATTATTATTACTATTATTATTATTATTATTATTATTATTATTATTATTATTATTATTATTATTATTATTACTATTATTATTATTACTATTATTATTATTATTATTATTATTATTATTATTATTATTATTATTATTATTATTATTATTATTATTATTATTATTATTATTATTATTATTATTATTATTATTATTATTACTATTATTATTATTACTATTATTATTATTATTATTATTATTATTATTATTATTATTATTATTATTATTATTATTATTATTATTATTATTATTATTATTATTATTATTATTATTATTATTATTATTATTATTACTATTATTATTATTATTATTATTATTATTATTATTATTATTATTATTATTATTATTATTATTATTATTATTATTATTATTATTATTATTATTATTATTATTATTATTATTATTACTATTATTATTATTACTATTATTATTATTATTATTATTATTATTATTATTATTATTATTATTATTATTATTATTATTATTATTATTATTATTATTATTATTATTATTATTATTAGTAGTAGTAGTAGTAGTAGTAGTAGTAGTAGTAGTAGGAGGAGGAGGAGGAGGAAGAGGAGACATGGAAACATGGAAACATGGACGAGCAGGCAGCAGAAAGCCTATTGGCTCATTAAGGGACTGCCTGCTTTCAGTGATTTAATCAATTCATCAGCCATAGGAGTGGGTTACGGGAAGGATTAAAGCACTTCTGGAGGAGGAGGAGGAGGAGGAGGAGGATAATGATAAGAAGAAGAGGATGAAGAGAAGATGAAGAGGGAGAGGAGGTGAATGGAAGGGGAAGGGGGTGGAGAATGCCTTATGCACTGAGACGGACTTGGCCTTCCTGTACTTGTGGAAGAGGTGCTTCCCGATGAAGGTGAAGGGCGGGAGGGTCTTCCAGCAGGTCTTGACGGTGCAGGAGCCCGACACGCCGTGGCACTTGCACTCCGTCCTCATCCCGCTCCGCACCGCCTGGGGGCAAGACGCGGGTTAGTACTTCACGCCAACATGGGGACACGGCACCCCCTTGGCACCCCTGGAGCTGCACTCCCCCCTTCCACCACCGCCCCATAGAAAAGGAAGTGTTATCCATTTCGCGATGATTGTAGTAATGAAAAAAAATGATAGCAATAATAATAATAATAACAATATGTAATAATAATAATAATATTATTATTATTATTATTATTATTATTATTATTATGTGTGTGTGTATTATTATCATTATCTTTATTAGCAGGTGTTGTTATTGGTGGTGGTGGTGATGGCGGTGATGGTTCTGCTGTCGCTGCTGTCCTTGCTTCTGCTACTCTTGTTATACTGATAGAGCAGCCGTCAGGATGAAAGGCAGCTATACAATCGTTCTATTCATAAGCGGGTGCATACGCTATAGCTGCGCGTGCTGCGGTGCTCATCTCTGTACCTTTGGCCTTTTGAGTCTGTGTTAAGTAAGAACCCAATACCCCGGGACACGGGCCAATGTGATATCCGGGATTGCCACAGCTTACCTTCCCCAGGTTTCCCCAGGTACCAATTTATCGACCAGCCCGGAAGGGAGGATGAACAGCTGGGTGAGCTGCACGCCGACTGCCCGGGCCAGGATTCGAATCCAGGCCCGTGGATTCGTAGCCAGGCGCGCTGACCACTGCTCCACGGATGCGCATATTATTCTTAGCAGCAATATTAATATGCTCAAAAGGAAAAGTATTAAGAAAATAGTGCTAGAAGAGAGATAACTAAAGTACCTTTAGTAACAATTATTACACTTCTAACAGCCGCATGTGCAAAGGAAAAAATTGGGGATCAGTGGGAGCAGGGACAAGTAGGACAACAATATGCAAATTTTCTAAGCAAGAACAGTTTCTGGTGAGCATGCACGGAGCCGCCGCTGCCTTGTGGAGGCGGCGCCCTGGACACTAACCCTGCGTCCCGCCCGGTTGTTGTGCAGGTTCATGAGGGCGCGGCCGTCCCCCTCCACCTCGCGGGCGTCCAGGAACTTCTTCGCGAACCTGACCCCGAACCTGCAAGCGGCCGGGAGGAGGAAGGAACAAGGGGCCGATGAGTATGGGGCTGCGTGCGTAACTTGTTGAATCTGTCTCATTATTGTGAGTGTTGGTATATCAGTATTTGGGTGTCCTGTGTATGAAAGTACGCTGTTTGGTGTACATGCACACGTAAGCTTGCTTCATTCTGAATGCCCGCGTTTATCATCTTTCATATATGTTGTATTGGGGCATGCATTGACAGTAAGTCTGTGATATATATGTCCAGGAGAATGAAGAGTTCAAACAGGACATTCTTAACATGCACCTCTCACCTAATGTCGGCGCTGCAGCCGCCCCATTTCCACCCGGAAGAACTGTACCGCCCTCGCCTGCGGTCGTCACAGCCAAAGGTGGAGATGTTGCCACGGGAGCAGGCGGTCGTGACGCTGTGGGTGACTCCCGCGCTGGTCACCGAGTACGTGTAGGCGGCCTCGCGGCTCCCTGTGGATACCAGTGAGAGGATTGGTGAGGGAGAACAGGTGAGGGCCTTCAGAGGTGCACCATCGCTCACCGCACTGAACTGTTCCTATTTGTCAATAACTAACCTGACATCCATTAATATTTTTGTTTTTTAGAGGCATAGCTGTCATAATTCACAAGAGATTAATACACTAGGAACTTTCCTTTGTTGAGAAAAAAAATGTCAAGGAAGCCTTCAGCCATCCAGGTAACCACACCAAGAAGTCATTGTATATTCTTTTCCGTAGACCAACACAACTGAGTTACGACAAATCAGATCATGTTCGCTGTTACTTATTTATGAATTCCTGAAAAAACTAATTAACATCAAGACAATTATTTGATTCCAAGACATTCTTTGCGTGTAATGCGGCGTTCGGAAGAAGCGGGTGAAGGACTGCTGCCCCAGGCCACCGGTGCGGCAATAACCCAGCAATGCCACATTCAAGGGCGGCCTGTCTGCGTGTGTCTGCCTTTTTCGTCATAATCACCGGGCGGCCCCTCGATGGTGATGTCCCGAGGGCTGATGGCGGGAGCAGCAGCACTGAAGAGTTCTGTGGCGTTATGTTTAACGTCTTGCCTCCACGAGATTATATCCCGAAAATGACCCACAGTTTGCTGCCTGCACTTTATGTCAGGCATGTATGGCGTTGCAAAATCACAGAAGTCATGTGAGGTATTCTCGTCACAGATTTCATGCGGATACTTGCTGATGGGCCGTTACAACGCCAGAAAACGGGCACACAGATAAAGAAACCCAACCGGTTCTGGCACCAGCGCTACGAGTGATTTAGATATAAAATTGTAGGGGACGCGTGGCTGGTGGGGCTGAGGCCGGCCATTAAGGGGGTGACTGGGCTTGCTGGGGAGGGGGAGGAGGCGGCCTACAGCATGATTGACGGGCGGCCACTTCTGATGCTCACCCAACTAGCTCCTTCAAGGCATGACATTTATTACTAATAAATTTTACTTTCGGTGCAATGATGGCCACGCTGACCACACACTGGCTCCCTCCCCTCAGAGATGGGTGTGGCCAGCGCTGGCGGATGTCGAGAGTGAACTCAGAAAGACCCAGTATTTATATATTTTGCATCTTACGAATGCTGTAAAAGTTGTCTGATAATGTGAAAACATACATGAACTTTAGCGTTCATAATTAATGTGTTCAGTTAATGTGCATCTGCCACTGAAAGAGGAGCTGCGCCCCCAGCACAAACTACGCCACCGGGCGGATGGCAGGGCGGGTGTTTTCTTGTCCCCGGCCATACAGGCTTCGTGATGCGACAAATGATCTGGTTCAGTCCGGGGCCCCATCCTGCCCTGCTCAACTCACTCCCCTTGGTTTTTGTAAGATAATGTCCGCGGGCAGCGAGCCTCATTGGTGGCTTTTGTGCCAGATTCCCTCCGTTAGAAAAGGATCATCCAGGAGAATGTACCGTAACTGATTGTTAAGACTGGAGGCACAAAAGACTTTCTTCATTGACTGTCCACAACGCTTTCACAACGAGGGGGTGCAGGCCAGTCCCTGAATAGTGAACATGTCACGCAGTAAATCGGTCTGCAGATCATCTTCGAGAGGAGTTTTGAGCAAGTTGAAAGTTACATGAACACGGACACGTAGTTGGTAAACACTCATAAGAATCCTGCTCATCTTGTAGGAAGGTTTACGAGAAGAGTGTTGTTCGGTGAAGAAATATGGCAAGCTGACCATGTCCTGGGGGGATCTTAACAGGCTAATGGACCTTTGAATTGGGTTTAGAGAACAAAAATGACAATCGGTACAAAACGAGGATTACATGCTATTACGTAAACAAATAGAGCTGAGGGCAAAGAAGGAGATAAGTAGGGGGAACAGGGGCTCAGGCAGGGAGCAGTGAAAGAGACGTGAAAAGGAACGGTGCGCACGTGTTGAGGGGACGAAGCAACCCTTGTGGGGCGCTGTGTGCTCACCCTTGCCCGGCGGCGGGAGAATAATGGGGACACGGTCGCTGAGAGCCTCTGGGAGCGGGGATGGCTTGCTGGTATGTCGCAAGGGTTAATCCCATGCTCAAGTGCGGAGAAAGGTTACATATACCTTCCCCTCCACGACAGCCTAATGGTCAGGGATGCAATGCAGTACGTGCAGCTCGGGCTACTTTAAGAGGTTCATCTGGAGTTTTAGAAGCCCAGAAACATGAATGACTATATCGTCTTACTCTTATATTATGATTATTACATATGATCCTGAGCGACAGAAGTACAAGTAACATCCTGACGAGTGAGAACGAGGGTGTTACTGTCACGGTGCTCGCTTCCATCTTTGTGTTAGTAAGTGCCATACAAGCTGCATAATATCAATCAATGTCTGAAATGTGAAGTTTAGAAAAGCATGGATGAAACCTCGCCAGCCATTATTAACTGACCCACAAGAACGATGTGGCCGAACGCGCTGCTGCTGGTAGACGCCAGGGAACAGTTCCACCGATGATGCTGGAACTGCCGCTGGCACTCTCGCAGGCCCGCCCTCGCACCTTCACTGATGGCCACCATGGCGTCAGGCGCCCGCGTACAGATGCGGCTCTGGCGGGGCGTGAGGCCGGGCACCCGCGAGCACAGCAGGTGGGCGCCAAGGACCCCCGCTGACGACACCGTCCTGGGGGAAAGGAAAGATGGGGTGAGGGGGAGGCAGATTAAGTATACGTTAGTGTTGGGACGACCTGCAATGCATCATGATGTGAAGCGCCACCACACACGAACTTACGCCACACGACTCTACGCACTATGTCATTGTCCGAACCTTTTCAAACCATGTATGGGCTACCATGTACTTCCCCAGACCAGCCTTGCGTCCCGATACACCCATGACAAAAACGAGTATGCAGACACTGACATTACTCGTCATCGTCTGGCGCATTGCTACCATCATCCCAACCTCCACATTGCCTGTTTCGGAATATCGACGTCGAGCACGTAGCAACTCACCATTATGGCGAAGATTGAGGGATACATCATACACGCACGTTGCATAACTAAGTCGGTTTCATTCTTTAGCCTGTTCAAAAGTAAGGGATGGACTACACTGCATACTATTTGTGCTGCTTCTCGAGAAAAATAGTAAACACTATTGTTTTCTTTAAAAAAATATCTCAGCTTTAAAGGTCTACAAAGCTACGTGTGCCAGTCTTTCCTCTCCAGGGCCCGGGTGGCCCAGGGTCACTGGGGTCGCATGGAGAGGCTGCGGTGCCCAATCATGGGTATTAGGATGCCGGACAGATGACCGCCCCGAGGCTGCCGGCGAGTGGAGGGTTGGACTTAATGACCAGGGAAGTTTGGCCTATACTTAGCGGCCGTGAAGTTCTTTGATTGCCGGGGGTGTTGCGCCATCCCTGCGTGTATCGCCGAGGGAGGAGGGAATCTCCGCCACGATTAGAATAACAGAGGAGTCGGTCAAGTAAACGCGCCACCTCAGCTGTCTGCTAGCGGCGGTATACTCGTGTTTTGTATTGCTTTCTGGGGCCGAGTTCCTACAATACTTTTGTTCCCTAACATTAATGTCATCACAATGCTTCTGAAAACACTGTATTACCTCAATTACTATTTCCATAAATAAATGGCCGCCATCAAGTATAGCAGAGTGGTAAGGCGACGCCTTGGATGCGCTGCGTCAGCCCTCACTCTTTACAATCCTTCTAGTTCATTTCTCACGTAGTTTTAAGTAATTCCAGCCGAATACTCACAGAACGTGCCTCGTGTGACACACTTGTTAGCTCACTGAACAGCGTCCCTCCTAACTAGCCTTGATATTTTCAGCGAGCCAATTCGTACGCGTGATGTCACTCGTCGCCGTGCAGGGCAGCTCACCGCCAGTGATTGTAAACACTTCCTGTCCAACCTTGAAACTGATATCTACATTCCGCGTTTCTTTAACAGTAGTTTATGCCACTTGATATTTTTGACACCAGTAATGACACACTTTTGGCAGTGTTGTAAAGTGTTTTCCCATTAAAATGACTATTTTTAAGTGATTTGCTATCGAGTTTACGAAGAAAAGTAAGGCGAATTTAAACCTGCGGCATAGCCAGAATTTTGACTTTAAGGCCCAACGACTGCAAAAAAGTAACAAAATAACTTGCAGTTCCAGGTAAGATTAAGATGCAGGAAAAAGGATACAGGAATTATCAAGTTTCGAATCCTGCCGTGGCCGGTCGGCGTGCAACTCACCCAGCTGTTCATTCCACCTTTCGGGATGGTTGATCAATGGGCACCTGGGGAAACCTGGGGAAGCCAAACTGAGATACCTCGGATGTCACGCTGGCTCGTGTCCCGCGGTGATGGGTTCGTAACCACTACAGGCTCAAGGACCAATGCGACGGATATGTATACCGAGGCCACGCTCAGCTACACCGGATGTCCCCAAATATACCGTACTTCTATGTAGCCATTTATGCCTGATCTGTACCGAGATGTGTGAATTAATCCCGGAATACGTGCTCTCGCGGCGGTGAAAATCAACTTCAGAGCATAATGATATGTACGAGAAGTGTAAATACTCTTGCTGGGTGTTGTCTTCAGCCTCCCGGGTGTGGAGCCGCGCATCGCAGTGATATGAGATTGTCAGCTCGTCAGTGCATATTAAGACTAAATGAATAAAAGTATCAGTGTATCTTTAACTTAGTAACTTACTGTCGAGAGAGAGAGAGAGAGAGAGAGAGAGAGAGAGAGAGAGAGAGAGAGAGAGAGAGAGAGAGAGAGAGAGAGAGAGAGAGAGAGAGAGAGAGAGAGAGAGAGAGAGAGAGAGAGAGAGAGCATCCTATCATCATGTACTACCACAAAACCCATTCCTCGTGATCCTCCATGAATTTGTAATGAATTTCTTTTCTCCTATTTTGGGCAATCCTAGTCACAGGGCGCCTCGTTTGTTTGTTCTCCGTCCCGGGATGGCCTGGCGTAGGGGGCGGGGCGGTTCGGGGGGAGGGGGAGGGGGGGGGGGCTGGGAGGGGTCGGCGGGGCAGGGCGAGAGTTGGTGTCGGAGGGAGGGTGGAGCTTTGGGTGGACGATGGGTGGAAGTTATTAGTGGGAGGAAGTGGATGCTGTGGACGATTAGACGTTGGTGAAGGGATGGAGGAAGGGAGAGACTGATAGTGGAAGATGTAAATAAACGTAGGGTGGAGGTTGTTGGTGGAGGGATGGATGGATCGGTGGAAGGTGGTGAAGTGAGAGTGATGGTCGAGAAGCCGTAGCGATCGCGTAAGAAAAAAAAAAAAAAAAAAAAAACATGAAACCACTGTTATCCAAGAAATCTAGTCCTTGTTATGCCACGCTAGGGCTTCAGGAAAGGCATGCTCAGGTAAAATGTTTTCCGTACATTTCCAGGTAGGCACACGTCTAGGAAGCCAGGGGTACGGACGCCCTCCGCTGCCTGAAGCTACAACTTCCATTAATCAAACTTCTCCTTTTTCAATATTTTTTTCTACTAAATGAAGTTCAACAACTGATGAATAAAACATTTATTCAGTTACTCGTCAGCGTCTTGCACATCGTTTGAACATTAATTGGCTGGTCTGCTGGGCTGTCTGAACAGCCATCCTCAGAAGTACCTCGTCGGTTCATTATTTCAAGCCATCATCGCTTCGCCTGGGCAGAAAAAAAGGGCCTCGCAAACCACGGAGCCTTGGTGTGGAGGCAGCTGTCCACCTATACGCTTTATTATCGTCCGCCTCCTTCCACGTAGGTCATATCGGAAACCGATGTTACTGTTGTGATTTTAACCAATGCATAGGAACATTGATATAGTCCTGATGAAGTTTACATATTTCCTTTTAATATTATTTCATTATTATACTTAATTAAAATTTTCAACTTTCCAGTGGTGTCTTTTCTTATGAGAGCTAACTGGTCTGGTGCGTACAAATTGGTAAACATATCCCACTGCAAGACTCCACTGAACGCACACGACGCCCCAGCACTGCGTAGCGACAGACTATACGCATCAGATCGTCACTTCTACGTACAGACAACTAAACACCAAATGGCGGGAAGCACACAGCTCCTGGCATTGTCGGGAGGCTTTCAAATTGGTCAGGAAGATGATACTAATAGTTATAATCTGTGGTGGAGTGTGCGGAATCGAGGGGAAGAGAGAGAGGGTCAGAGATCACTAGAGGGCTGGAGGAGGAGAAAGAGAAGAAGGAGGAGGAGGAGATGGAGGAGGAATAGTAGGTGATGGAGAAATGGGAGAAGAAAGAAAGAAACGAGATGGAAAATGGTAGCGCGAGAAGGGAGCGTGCAAAGAGAGCAATGAAGAGGAGGTAGAGTGAGTTCAAAGGGCAGGGTTGAAGAGGAGGAGGAAGAGGAGGAGGAGGAGGGTGGCAAGCAGGGCAAGGAGGAAGAGGAGGTGGTGGAGGAAGAGAAGGAGGGCAAGTAGAAGGAGGAGGAGGAGGCGGGGGAGAGCGCTGGCCATTTCAATGCAAGGAGGGTGTCGCTTGGTATTTAGCCGCTGCTGCGTCGGGAGTGTCAGCGGCCTGGGCAAAGGGGCGGCGTGTCTGTGCTGCGGCTGTGGAGAGGGCAAGGCTGTGTGTGCTGTGCCGCGGTGTTTAAGCTCGACTTCAACACAGCAATAACCTCCACAACGATGCTTTTTTTCTTATTTTCTTGTTCTTCCTCAATTTTCTTCTTTGTCTCCTCGTTTTCCTCCTTCTCCTCTTCCTTATCTTCCAAAGCATATTTTCTTTTTTTCATTGTTTATTTTTCGATTTTTCTGTTAAGTTCTTCCTCATCTTCTTGTTTTGGCTTTTTCATCTCGCTATTCATCCTTTTATTTTTATTTCCCTTCCGTTTCCTTATTTTCCGTCTTCGTAGCTTGTAAACATGAGGAATGAATCGTCTGCAGGCAATATAAACAATGAAAGGAGGACAGAACGCTAAAGAAAAGAAGCAACAGTAATCGAACATATGTACCGTACGTGTATCTTCATTAGCTCGATTATCCTCATTAGAAAGCAGAGTTTTATTGATGAGTCTTCAAAGTACAGAGAGTCTGCCAGGTAGAGAGGTCTTTCCTCTCTCTCTCTCTCTCTCTCTCTCTCTCTCTTGTTTCTTCCTTCAATTTCTCCTCCTCTTCCTCCTCTCCCTGCTGTTGAGATTATTCATTACACAAGTTCATGAACACTCCCTAATCAAGCAGGAAACATGGAAACATGGAAACAAGCATAAGGAGGAGGCGGCGGTAGAGCTCTTTTTATGAATTTTCTGCTTCTTCTTCTTCTTCTTCTTCTTCTTCTTCTTCTTCTTCTTCTTCTTCTTCCTCCTCCTCCTCTTTCTCCTCCTCTTTGAGAAGTAATAACAGACTTATAGAAATGGTGGAGGATTCGTTCCTCAGTCAAGTTGTAACTCAACCGACAAGAGAAAACAATCTGCCGGATTTGGTATTAGTAAGCGACCCCGACCTCATTCGCGACTGTGAAAATGGTGAGAAAATTCATGGTTGCGATCACCACTAAATCCGTTTTAATGTCAACATATGTCACAAACTCGTAGACAATCTGTCAGTGATACCAGACTACAAAAAATCAAATTTCAACCTAGCCCGTGAGCTGCTTCCTCCTGCGACCTGGGACCAACTTAACCTCACCGACAATACAATCAACAACGTGTGGAACGACTTCAAAGATAAGCTTTTGGGAGTAGAGAAGGCTACAGTGCCTACGAAACCCAGGCGAGGAAATGGTGCCTTAGATCCACCGTGAATGTCCAGAGTATTAAATAGGGCGGTAAACTTAATTTTTTTTTTATATAATCTAATGAAAGAGAATGAAACTGCCGAAGCCCGCACACAGTACCAACCCATCCTATAAGCTTGTCGCCCGCTTATTCGAAGGTAATCAAAGCAACTATGAGGAACAATTAGCGCGCAACATCATGACCAACTCAAAAAATTATTCACTTACATCAGATCGAAAAACTTATATCCAATACTGGTCCCCTTACTGACGAGACTGTATCAGTAACTCGGGACAGTAAACAAATGGCCACATTCTTCAACTCTAACTTAGCATCCGTATTCACAGTCGAGGACATCGAAACCATTGCTGAGGGCCCCCGCGGAGAAGTGAAAAAGTATTTGGACAAACTCGACACGAACAAGTCAGCGGGGCCTGACAGTTTGTCCTCGCGGTCATTAAAAGAGCTTAAACAACAAATAATTCAATCACTCACTAATATGTTCAACTGGTCAGCTCAACTGAATAAGGTCCCGGAAGACTGGAAGATGGCGAACGTAACACCGATTTTCAAAAAGGAGACAAAAGTGTTGCATTAAACTACAGGCCCATAAGTTTGACATCAGTGGCAGGAGAAATACTGAAAAGATCATTAGAGACAAACTTGTTAAGTTTCTAGAAGACAATCATGCAATCTCCGACACCCAGTAAGGCTTCAAAACAAGCAACAGAAGCGCCGAAGTCTTCCTCAAACTATATTTAGCATTAGTTAGACCTCATCTTGACTATGCGGTTCAGTTTTGGTCACCTTACTATAGAATGAATATCAAAATGTTAGAATCAGTGCAGAGGAGGATGACTAAGATGATTCAGGGTTGAGAAACTTGCCATACGAGGGAAGACTCAAACAGTTAAACTTGCATTCTCTAGAAAGGCGAAGGTGCGTGGAGACATGATCGAGGTTTATATATGGATGAAGGGCTTTAATAAGGAGATATTCATAAGGTTTTGTTGGTAAGAGAACAGGTAGGACACGAAGTAATGGGTTTAAACTGGATAAATTCGGATTTAACAGGGACATAGGCAAAAATTGGTTTACCAACAGGGTTGTGGATGAGTGGAATAGGCTTAGCAGTCATGTGGTGAGTGCCAATACAATTGTCACATTCAAAATAGATTAGATAAATTCATGGACAGCGATACTAGGTGGGGTTAGATACACGGGAGTTTAGGGTCAAAGGAACTGCCTTGTATAGGCCTACCGGCCTCTTGCAGATTCCAACGTTCTTATGTTCTTATGTTATCTGACTGGCGAGATGTCAAAAGCGGTGTTCCACAGGGTCGATGTTGGGACCTGTTCTGTTTTAGTGTACGTAAATGACATTGACGAGGGGCTATCGTGTAAAATATCGAAATTTGCCGACGACACAAACATAGCCAGCAGAGTCACTACGATAACGGATAAAGAACACTTCCAAGCTGATCTCGATCGTTTGAGCAGTCCCAGTAGCTAAATTATATTGTTTGTTATTGGGTTGTTTATTTATTTATTTATTATGTTGTTTTATTTTGTTTTGTTTTTGTTTTGTCTTGTTTTGCTTTGTTTACTTTGTTTTTCTCTTTTCCTTTTCTTTTTCTCTTGATGTTTTCTTTTCTTTTCTCTTGATGTTTTTTCTTTTCTTTCTGTTGGTGTTGTTGGCTGTGGATGAGCCTCCTCCTCCCCAGAAGACTCACCTGTCACTCTGCCCCAGGCCCCAGGGCCGAAAGCTCGATGACTTTTTAGTTATTTTCTTGATATTGTATTTTCATTTTCTTTTCTCGATGATTTAATTTCCTTTCTCTATCCTCTATCTTGACTGTGTGGGTTAGCCTCCTTCTCCCCAGAGGAGATTCACTGTCACTCACCCTGTGGCCCCAGGGGCCGAAAGGTGGATGACTTTTCTGTTTTCCTTTTCTTGATGTTTCTTTCATCCTTTCTGGTGTTCCTGGGTCTGAACGAGCCGCTTTCCTCCCAGAAGAGACTCGCCCATAATTTTGTGATGGTGGGTTGGGCCGAAAGGTGGATGATTCTTTTCATTTCCATTTTCATTTTTCTAGTGTTACTTCTCTGCATTTTCCTTCCGGTGTTACTTCACATTTCTTCTTCTTGTGTTATTTCTCTTCAAATTCCTTCTTCTTGTGTTACTCTTTTCAAATTCCTTCTTCTGTGTAACTCTTTTCAATACCTTCTTCTGTGTAACTCTTTTCAATACCTTCTGTGTAACTCTTTTCAATACCTTCTTCTGTGTAACTCTTTTCAAATTCCTTCTTCTGTGTAACTCTTTTCAATACCTTCTTCTGTGTTACTCTTTTCAATACCTTCTTCTGTGTAACTCTTTTCAATACCTTCTTCTGTGTAACTCTTTTCAATACCTTCTTCTGTGTAACTCTTTTCAATACCTTCTTCTGTGTTACTCTTTTCAATACCTTCTTCTGTGTTACTCTTTTCAATACCTTCTTCTGTGTTACTCTTTTCAATACCTTCTTCTGTGTAACTCTTTTCAATACCTTCTTCTGTGTTACTCTTTTCAATACCTTCTTCTGTGTTACTCTTTTCAATACCTTCTTCTGTGTAACTCTTTTCAATACCTTCTTCTGTGTTACTCTTTTCAAATTCCCTCTTCTTGTGTTACTCTTTTCAAATTCCCTCTTCTTGTGTTACTCTTTTCAACTTCCTTCTTCTTGTGTTACTTCATATGCCTTCTTCTAGTGTTACTTCTCTTCATTTTCCTTCTTCTGGTGTTCCCTTCTTCCCCTTCCTTCTCTCGGTGTTTCCATGTCGTCTTTTCCTGGTTTTGTATGTTGAAACGCGTTAGTCTCCTTCTCCCCAGAGAAGACCCGCCATACCAACATACAAGACGCTTTAAACAAAGCAAAACAAGACAATTTTTTTTGGATTTTTTGTTTTTGTATTTTTTTTGTGTATTTTTCGTTTTTTATCGTAGTTGGCATGACACTTGCCTTGCTTAGGGGAATTGTACCTCCCCATGCGTCGAACCTTCCATTGGAACGTGTCATTAACGCGTCGTCTGGCTAATAAGAGGTCAGTAACTGCATGTCTTGCTGCCACTTCACGCCCCCACCCCCGGACCCTCGGGATCTCCGACACCTCCGTGGACGCTCCGGGGGAGCCGAGGCGCCCTGCCGGAGCCCTGAGCCCTGCGACGCTCGCCAGGAAGGCCTTGGGCCCCCTGACGCTCCCCAGCCCCGCGAGGCGAGGAGGGTGGATAGCAAGATGAGCCTCTTAAAATTCCAGACGGGATTAATTCAAATCAATCGAAAATACAGTGAAGGCGCCGGAGACCGTTTTTGTTGGATCAAGGATGGCAGGACGAAGGCCAAAGGAAGGTGACAGAGGAAGGGAGGAATAAAGGGGGGAAGATGACAGGAGGAAGGGAGGATGGAGAAAATGACAGGACGAAGGAAGAAACGATGGAAGGAAGGAAGGAAAGCAACAACGAGGGAAGGAAGGAAGGAAAGCAACAACGAGGGAAGGAAGGAAGGAAAGCAACAACGAGGGAAGGAAGGAAGGAAGGAAGGAAGGAACGAGGAAAGGAAGGAAAGTGATGTGACGAAAGTGGGAAGTTGACAGGGCGAAGGAAGGAGACTGAACCGCCAAGATTCTGCCCGGATTGGCGCGAATGGCGAGGCCCCGAACTGACTGACTTGGCGACTATATTATAGTGTTGCTGCCTCGGCCTGTTCCGTTACTTTACTTCCCTGATTTGCTCACCACGGCCTTCGCCTTTGCTGTCCTTCATCTTCCACCTTTGATTAGATAGTTAGTGTAGCTTATCACAAACAGCCTCGTAATGACCAGCAGGCCTGCTGTTGTTTGTTCTCACTTTGTGTTTCTTTGTTCCTGCTCCTCCTCCTTTAAAAAGAAAAAAAAAACAGACCTCGTGGTTGCCTTATATGAGGACTGTGAGAGAATAAAGTTACCTCCTCCTCCACCTTCACCTCCTCCTCCTTCTCCTTCTCCACCTCCACTTCCACCTCCACCTTCACCTCCTCCTCCTTCTCCTTCTCCACCTCCACTTCCACCTCCTCCTCTCTCTCGTTTCTCCACAAACCTCATAGTTTCAAAAATATTAACAGAAACACATCAAAACACTATACATATTACTTAATCTTGAGAGAGAGAGAGAGAGAGAGAGAGAGAGAGAGAGAGAGAGAGAGAGAGAGAGAGAGAGAGAGAGAGAGAGAGAGAGAGAGAGAGAGAGAGAGAGAGAAGTAGGAATCGATTAATGAGTTGGGTTTGTAAACGCATTAGAACGGGACTAATTGTCAATAATATCGCGATCACAGGATTATGGGGATTAAGGGAGTGACGATTATGGGATTAAGGGAGTGAGTGGCTGGGAGGGAGGGAGGGTTGGGAGGTGAGAGAGAGGATTGAGGGAGACCGGGAACGGGACAGAGAGAGAGGGAGAGCAGTGGAGAACGAGGTGAAGGAAATAACACGGATACACAAGGATATGAGGGGACTATTAACCCTGTAGCCGCAGGGATCATGTTTCTTAATGGTCCTTCTAAGCGAGAAAAATGAGAAAAAAAATCATCACTCACACAAATCATTTCATAATATATATCAAAGCGTTTTGTGATCGGTTTATGCATCATCTATTTTTGGGGGTTTATATCATGGCACAAATTTGGCCCGTCGCTGCTACACGGTAAAGCCACAAATTTGGCCCGAGGGGCCATATTATAGCTTCCTTGCCAATTGCAAAATGAACGGAGAACAAAGCTCACAAAATATAACTGTTTTTATCGGGTCAAGTGTAGCGAGGGTATCGGTAAAGACACTGATAAAATGTTGTCAAGAAATCCTTGCATCTGTCTCACGGGCTGGACCTTGGCTACCGCTACCTTCCCTCCCCCTCTCTCACCCGCTTCCTCTCTACCAGGGAATAATGGCCCGGGGCAACCCGAGGTCCACAGGGTCACCAACGACCTTGACCATAGACATGACAACGTCGCTGGGTAGCACACGGTTGAATTCATTTCCATACATAAATCATCGTTACTATCCTAAAATTCGATACATTCACAACATAATATAGACTTGTTTTACCATATACAAAAATTTAAAGACTATGTCAAATACTAAACAACCCACATATAAAATGGTATGCCTTGTTGTGGTTGAAGCGACAATGCTGCCGGGTAGGGAATTCCCGCACCTGCTCCACCCAAAGTATCTTGATATTTGCATCAGACTTAGTACCTCGAACCCAATCCCATTATCCCCATGTACTACCTGAGCCCAGAACTCTGCTTCCTGTCACTGAACCACACCATGATCCATCTACCTTCAAACCCGTGGGCTTTAATTGTTGTCAAAGTTATTGGTGAGGTTCTTTGTCGAATGCTTTACTAAAATTAAGATATGCAATATCATAACTGTCGTCCTTACGTATTTGACACTTTTTGTAAAAAGAAAAAACAATAAAGTCAGACAAGATCTAGCCTTGATCAATGAACCCAAGGTGGGGACCATTGATCAGGCTGTTTCTCTAGGAGTCTAGGTGGTCACGGATATTTTCATCTATAATAGACTCGAATGCTTTTACTGCCACCGACGTTAAACTAATTGCAGCCGACATTAGACCATTGATAGAAAGAACGGAATGGGAAAAAATAAAAGGAGGCATAAAGAGGGAGTGAGGAGGTAAGAGGAAGGAAGGGAGACTAATTGTCTAAAGGAAGTGCAAGATAGAGACAGAGAAACATATCGATAACTAAATGGAAGGACAAAGCGATCATTAATTATAAGAAGAAATTATGAAAGACGAAGAAAAAGAAGAAGAACAAGAACAAGAACAGAAACAACAACAACAACAACAAAAGAACATAAGAACGTAAGGAGTCTGCAAGAGGCCGGTTGGCCGATACAAGGCAGTTCCTGTAAGTCTAACTGCACCTAACCTCACTATCCATGAATTTATCCAAACTCTTCTTCAATGCATCTATGGTATTGGCACCCACAACATGACTCCCAAGCCTGCTCCACTCATCCACCACTTTACTGGCAAACCAATTCTTGCCTGTGTCTTTGTTGAATCTGAATTTAACTAGCTTAAAACCGTTGCTACGTGTTCTACCTTGCTCTTTTACAACCAAAACCCTATTTACATCCCCTTTATTAAAGTCCTTCACCCATTTATAAACCTCGATCAAGTCACCTCGTAACCTTCGCCTTCCTAGAGCGTATAAATTTAAATGCTTCAGTTTATTTTCATAAGGCAAGTTTCTCACCCCTTGAATCATTTTTGTCATCATCCTCTGTACAGATTCTAACTACTTGATATCCACTCTACAGTAAGATGACCAGAACTGAGCCGCATAATCGAAATGACGTCTAATTAATGCTATGTAGAGTTTGAGGATGACTTCAGCGCTCCTATTGCTTACGCTCCTCGAGATGAAACCCAGTACCCTATTTGCACGATTCTTAGCTTGAATGCACTGAGCTCCAGGACGGAGGTCAGTGCTCACTAAGACTCCTAAATCCCTCTCACACCCAGACCTACTCAGCGGAGTGTCATTTAAGGAGTATATAATTGTGTGAGGGGTTATTCCTACCTACACTCAGAATACTGCACTTCCCGACATTGGATTCCATCTGCCACTTCCCCGCCCAATCATATAGTCTGTCTAGCTCATCCTGAAGAACGCTAGCGTCCTGGAAGAAGAAGAAGAAGAAAAGACAAAGAAGAAAAGACAAAGAAGAAGAAGAAGTATGAGGAAAATAATAATAATGACAACAAAATCAACGAGGAGAGTAAGAAGAAAAATAATACCTAACAACAACTAAAGCAAAAACATAAATAAAATAAAATAAAATAAAACAGTAATCGAAAACTCCGTATTATATGTTAACTCCCTTCGTTTTCCATAATTAATATGAGCTGAAGATTATTTTTTTTCCAATACCGCTACTACGTGTAAATATATAAATCACTTCAAATTAACTTCTCATCTTTTGTCTCGCTCACCACGAAAATGCACACCAGCTGACATCCTCAAGGCCTTGTGTCCATTATAAATCTACGGACTCATCACCGATACTTTTATTTTCTTAGATTTAAAAAGTAAAATAAAAAAGTAAATAACGTTGAGAAACTTGCACGAATTTTGTACCGAGGCAACACCATCTTACTTGTAGAGACGTGAAAAAGCAGGACAAAAAACAACAACAACAGGTGATGTGATAATGGAGGGAGTGGATTACGTAAAAATGCGTAAGCTCTTGCTAGGCAGATTATTCGTTAAAAGCTGATCCTGTTTTCAAAGTGCGCGTCGTGAAATATTTACACACACACACACACACACACACACACACACACACACACACACACACACCACATTAGGTTTAACAAGTGGTTCTCTAGTTTCAAAGCCACGGGAAGAGTAAACAAGAGTAAGAAAGTCATAAAGATTAGTTAACAAGTGGTTCTCTATTTTTAAACCCCAGGGAAGAGTAAACAAGAATAAGACTGTTCTAATAATAAGTTAAGAAGTGTGTATCTATATTATCAAACTCACGGGAAGATCAAACAAGTGCAAGACTGTTCTAATGAAAAGGTAACAATTGATTCTCAAGCTTCAGATCGACGTGCCTAGTAAACCCTTGCTAGATTCTTATAAACCATCCACGAACACGCCAGTTCCTGGATTTCGTTAGGGGGCATCAGGGGTTAGGTTAGGTTAGGTTAGGTTAGGGAACACACACACACACACACACACACACACACACACACACACACGCAGTAGCACCATTGCCATTAAAGGTTGTGATATTTTCGTTTCGTCAGCGAATGCCACGCCCTGGATTGTTCTGCGGTGAGGTGATGCTTCTGAGAGGGGTGGTGGTGCGGGGGGAGGGGGGGGGGTCGGAATGGTGGTGGGCAGTGGGGTGATGGTGGGGGTTGATGGGTGGTGGTGCTGGTGGTGGGGATTGATGGGTGGTGGTGGGGATGGTGGAGGAGAGAGTCGAAGGTCTTGTCTTGGTTGGCTTCTCCGTCATTCACTTTTTGGGAAGTGTATTTCGTGTATAATAATTACTTGCCCGTGTATTTATTTAGGGTTGTATGACAGCTGGTTAGTGATTTATTTTATTATTTTTCTTTTACAGCAAAGGACACAGCACAGGGGCACAACAAAAGGAAACAATAAAAAAGCCCGCTACTCGCTGCTCCTGTAAGAATCGGAAGAGGTGGCCGAAAGAGCATGTTACCTTATGGTTACAGAGAGCTAATGATTTTATGTCATCAGTCAGTCAGCGGAAGGCAATCGGACCGGGACAGCCTAATGAATGACGCTCCGCGGGGATCCGTGTTGGGTCCACTGCCATTCATTGTTTATAGGATCTTTATATATTCAGGGAAGTTGTGAGATGTAAATGTATTGAATATATATCTATATTTATATCTATATATCTATCTATATATATCTATCTATCTATATATCTATCTCTATCTATCTATCTTCTTATATATATATATATATATATATATATATATATATATATATATATATATATATATATATATATATATATATATATATATATATATATATATATATATATATATATATATATATATATATATATATATATATATATATATATATATATATATATATATATATATATATATATATTTATATATATATATACACGCTTTATTAAAATCAACAGCAGATTTTGCATTATTCTCTTTATAAGTTTTTTTTTTCTATTTCACGCACTGTTTCGCGGTCTTCTGGTTGTAGGTAATGGAGATTCATGTCTCAAGACGTCTTTCGGCCTTTCGGCCATCTTCAGGAGATGTTCTCTTTGCAGGTGTAGGAGAAGGAGTGAGTGAGCTGCTTCTTCTTCTTCGAGGGATTGTGTTAGTATGGGCTATATATTGCCTCGCTGAGCCTGCACGTTAGTGTGCGCGGCTCTCAGCCAATCATAGCTTAGCTTGGCGCTTGCTGCCTCTTTGTCGGGAGTGACGTGTCGGGTTGATGCTGTATGTTTATTGCAGGTTTATGGGTGTAAATTAGCACTGCCTCGGTCATTTTGAGTCTCTTGTTATTTTCTCTTGTCAATATTATGGTGTTGTCCTCCATGTGTTTCCTCCTTAGGAAAAACGCTCACCAAGCGCATAGAACTGGAAATGCTACTCGAAGACATTCAAAAGCTCGAGAACGACAAGAGGGTAACAACATCACCTGACCTACAAGCCGAAATCATCCGAGAAGCAAAGATAACAAGAGGACACCAGCGCAGCTCCTCCTCACACCTGAATTTCGAACTGTTGCCCAAGAACTGAAGAGCAACGATCGCACTGTCATCCGCAGGGCCGATAAGTCATCTATCTTTGTCATTCTTGACAAAGATGTCTACTTGAATAAGATGGCAACCATCCTGACCGACACCACAAAATTCAGCAGAATCACAAGAAACCCAACGAACGATATTAAGACGAAGTTGAACCGTATCATCCGCCACACTAACAACAACAGCAGTACGAAGCTCCCCCTCATCGAAGGCGACCACAAACTGGGTTACGCTTATGGCAACGTCAAGACCCACAAGGAAGGCCACCCCCTACGTCCCATCATCAGCCAGACACCATCAGTTACTTACAAACTCGCCAAGCGCCTCAACGAACTCATCACACCATTCACACCAGCCTCCTTCAGTTTGAAGTCCACAACAGAGTTCCTCGATCTCCTGAAGACTTCCTGTCCTCCAACATCATGGCATCCATGGACGCTGAATCACTCTTCACCAATGTACCGATCGACGTATCCATAGATCTCATATGTCAACGCATCTACCACTTAGAAGACGAAGAGCCACTCAACATTCCCGAAGCCTCGCTACACCTCCTTCTACAAGCATGTATTAAAGAAGTACCATTTCACGGACCCGACGGCAAGGTGTACATGCAGTGAGACAGTGTGGCCATGGGATCACCCCTCGGCGTCCTCTTCGCCAACTTCTACATGAGGTCCATCGAAGAAAGGCTATTTGCACGCCACCCTCAACTCAAACCACAAATCTACGCGAGGTACGTCGATGACATCTTCATCAGCGTTGACACCATGAGCCACATCAACGAGTTAATCACCGAATTCAAGAACGACTCTTGCTTAAACTTCACGCATGAAATAGAACAAAATAAGAAGCTCCCATTTCTGGACACCATGGTGCACCGTGAGGACACATCTTTTTGAACAGAAGTGTACGTGAAAGCCACTAACCTCGGGTTCTGTGTCAACGGTGCTAGGGAATGCCCCGAAAGATATATGCGCAGCATAATCAGCGCCTTTGTCAAGAGGGACCTCACACACAACTCAACATGGGCAGCCGCGAACACCGAGCTGAAGAGAGTTTCCCAGCTTCTCGCCAACAACGGCTAGCCTGCAAGTGTTAGAAATTGGAGCTGATGCTGATGTTGGCCTGGAGGGTGAGGTGGCTGTGGGGCTTAGTGGGCATGTCTGCCGGGATGGCAGGGGCTGATGCTACTTGTAGTGTAGAATGTTTTTCCTGCTGACATTGGTGATTTGAAGGCAAGAAGCAACACACACCTCTTGTTAGCTCATCAGGCATTGTTCTGTCCGTGCCCTCCCTTACTTTACTGTCTCCTAGTGTTCATACTCCGTGGAGGGGACTCAGGGTCTACAGTGGGGCCCTGGCTCTAGTGATATTAAGAGGCTGAAAAATGTCCAACCATTTCAAATGGTCCGTTTGGGCGGTAGATTCCTGGGTCTTCTCCTCCCCTCTGCTCTGCCACACAGCCCCAACACCTGTTTTTCCCTCTCCTATGTTACCTGTAGCTAACACATGAGAGGGAAAAACAGGTGTTGGGAGTGAGCGGCAGAGCAGAGGGGAGGAAAGGACCCAAGAAATCCGCCGTCCAAACAGACTATTTGAAATGGTTGGACCAAAGTTTGGGTGAAAATTTTGAATAAAAAATAAAAACAGACAAGAACTCATTGGAAAATGCCTTTTTGTGCTCTGTCTCATGTGCTTTAAACAACCCAACCTACATTTATAGATGAACATAACCACCAATAAGGAAAGCAACGAAAAAGCTCTGACTGTGTGTGCTCTCTATTGAATACAGATGTTGGGAGTGTGTTTGCTCACTGAAAGCCCAGACCTCTGCCACCGTGACCACTGCCACCCCCACCACCACACCCAGCGAGACACACGGCAGCCCCCTCTGGTGCTGCAGCAGCCCTGCCTCGGGCTGGCCTGTTGTTGTGCAGACGGGGGGCAGTGTTTGTACATAAGGCAGACGATGTAGTTATGTGAGTGGCCAGTGACACCTTTGCAGCACCTTCTACAAATGTTTCCTTTGACTGTGATTGTTGTTTTCAGTAAAGGGTCGCCTATAAGAGCTGCTGGGGGAGCACTGTGATGGGGCTGCTGTGTGGAACGCTGTGTTTGGTGCGCCCAGCTGATCCAGTGTCAGTGTGTTTCACCCCCACACCCACGGGGAGCTGTGTGACTCACCAGTGGACGGAATGCACCACTGCAGCGGTCAAGTCCTCTGGTCTAGCAGGGTGCTGCAGGGGCAATGTCACACACCAGCACTCAGTTGGCCTGAGCCGCATAGCTCCCCATGAGTGGGGCAGGCCAAGCGGGACACTGGATCACCTGAGAGCCACAAAGCTTCATTATGAGGTCACCAGGGCTTACCAGTAGGGGTCATCCTGGGTCACAATGTGCAGGATGTCCAGCTTGTTGAAGGGCAGCCCGGCTTCCTTGCAGGGAATGTGCTTGTTGTCCTCCTTGGGGTCATAGTGGAAGTAGGCGTGCACCCTCACCTTGCTCTCCCTGAGGTGCACCGAGCTGCTGGCCGGGAGCAGCCTGAAGGTCATGGTGCCCTCCGCCTGCACCTGGAAAGGGACAGGAGGTGGGCTGGTTACTTGTGGGCTCGGAAAATAAATAATGATATTAATAATAGTAATGATAGCTTTATTTCATCCAGAGCAAGTATACAGGAAAAGCAAGGCAAAAGAGAGAATAAAATTTGACCAACAGTTATCTCTCTCTCTCTCTCTCTCTCTCTCTCTCTCTCTCTCTCTCTCTCTCTCTCTCTCTCTCTCTCTCTCTCTCTCTCTCTCTCTCTCTCTCTTCCTCCCCCCTTCCCTCTCCCTCCCTCCCTCACCAGCATCTTGTGGACATCCGCCGGTGTCTTGCCCTCCACATTGAAGGTGTTGACCCCTGCACCTCGTCGGCAGCATGGATGAGGCCGGAGCAGTCAGCCATGCATGATGCGGGTGATGATGATGGCTCCGGAGTGGTCGTCCTGCTTGATGGTGGCTCCCTGGGGGTAAGTAAGGAAGGGACGTGTTAATGTTGAAGACGCTGCCATTGCCTCCACAAATTTTTTATTTTTTTTATATTTTTTTTACTGTTTATTGGGGGCAAAGGAGGGAGTTCAAGGGCAAGATAGACAGAGAGATAGAAGGAACAGAAGGCAGGGAAAGGAAGGGAGGAAAGAGAAAGAAAGAAAAAGAACAAGAGGAAGGAAGGAAAGAGTTTACCAGCGGAAGGGATGAAAGAATGAAGTGCTGGTTAACTCTTGCATAAAGGGTTTGGACAGTATAGGGATGAGCAGGAGTGGAAATACAGACGAAGGGAGGCTGTTCCAGAGTTTACCAGCGGAAGGGATGAAAGAATGAAGTTGCTGGTTAACTCTTGCATAAAGGGTTTGGACAGTATAGGGATGAGCAGGAGTGGAAATACAGACGAAGAGAAGCTGTTCCAGAGTTTACCAGCGAAAGGGATGAAAGAATGAAGACGCTGGTTAACTCTTGCATTAGGGATCTGGATAGTATAGGACTGAGCAAGAGTTGAGAGAGGAGGAGGTATGCAGGTGAAGGAGACAAGTAAGACACACACCCAGCCACTACATCTACACACAAATTCCACAAAACCAGTCTTTCTACTCCCCACAATAGGCTCTGCTCCCTTTCCCTCCTGTGGCAAGCACTGGGCAAACAGCAACAAGGGTCAGGGAACTCAACACAGACTGAGGCACAGAAATACAGTGTCTTACATAATGATTCATAAACTGGGTGCCCATGACTTCCATCTCGACCAAAGAAAAAATAAATAAAAAGAAGGAAATGCCAATCTTTTCAAGTGCACTGCCTCAGATGACTGTTGTGAGGTGCTGGCTGTCTCTTTAAAACACTGAATCAGCCTGTACTCGCCTAGAATATTTATTACATCAGAATATTGAGAAGCTAACCTAGCCTAACCTAACAAAGCCCCAAACAGTTACTATAGGTCTTGCCTCAGAAAATTCATACATGCTTCCTTACTAATGAGACTCTCTACAACAAAGTGAGGTCATCCTTAACGTGTCAGGCTCCCACCATGACTGTTTCCCAAGGCCACAGAAAAGACTAACCGGGTGTTCATTGGTGTTTTCCCCGCTCAAGATGCAAAGGCCATGTAAAGCCATCACCAGGATCACGAAACACTCCATCAAAGTCCCAGCAGCAACTTCTATGACAAGAGACTTTTCAAACAGGGTAAGTGAAGGGCAAATACATTTAAGATACAGACAGAGAGACAAGATTCCTACCATTGGCTCATTGCTCTTCACCCACTGCACAATCTTGACTGTCTCCTCATCCTCATCACCCTCGACGGGTGTTTCGGGCAGTGCAGTGTGAAGTCCTTGGCGGCAATGCTGGCGTGTGCCTGGAGAACTCCCTGCTGGATGAAGGAATGAAGATGCTGCTGCTCAACTCTTGCATAAGGGATCAGGATAGTATAGGGATGAGCAGGAGTAAAAATACAGACAAAGGGAGGCTATTGCTGTTTCAGAGTTTACCAGTGGAAGGGATAAAAGAATGAAGATGCTGGTAAACTCTTGTATAAGGAATTTGGACAGTACAGGGATGAAATAATGAAGATGCTGTTTGACTCTTGCATAAGGGATTTGGATAGAATAGGGATGAAAGAATGAAGATGGTGGTTAACCCTTGCATAAGGGATCTGGATAGCATAGGAATGAGCAAGAGTAGAGTCATGGCAGTGAGGGGGACTTCAGGATGACAAATATCAAGCTTGATGTACAAACAAACCTAAAATTAAGACACAGAACTGAGGAGAAAATGTACGGTTCTCTCAAGCCAACGACCAACCTGGAGGTGTATGATCACAGGATGGCAATAGCTTGTCATGTCCGGTGAGGGTGTGGTGCGGTTGTGTGTCTCCCTCATGATAGGAATTCCGATCTCCTCCACAATGGACATCAGAGCCTGGCATGTCTTGCACGTGCGGTTGATCTGAGAGGAGGAGGAAGAGGAGGAAGAAGCTTTAGTGTTTACTTCGGCAAAACCTAGTGATCTTATTTGTTACTGGGGGAGCTTTGGGGGTCTTGGCAAACCTGGCGTGTTCTCATTTTTTGATGATTTTTAAGGTTAGGGGCAAGACAGAGCTAGTTTGTTGATTGTGACTTTGAAAACATTGTTCTAGACCCATCATCATCATCATCATCATCATTTCATGGACGCCTGCTCCTAGGAGCTCCCACCAAAATGCTCGTACACACTTTCATTACTCATTCCATCCATTCTACTCACACCACAAGCACTCCTCAAATAACTCATTTCCACTGCTTGCACTCTAGACCTCTGACTTTCATTCCAGGCCCACGTTTCACTTGCATATGTGAGGGTTGGTACTATTATTGTATTTCTCAAATCCCTCTTTACCTCCATGCTCACACTTCTGGCATTCATGATTCGTCCCAAAGACCCTACCACCCTTCTTCCTTGCAATGCCCTTTCTCTTGTCTCTCCCTCCATACCACCATGCTTACACATAACTGATCCAAGGTACTTAAACTCATTTACCTCCTCCATTTCTTCACCATTCAAAATTATTTTGCATTCTTTTTCACATTCAATTCCAATTTATATGGGCATACAAAATCTACAACCTCACTTCTACTCACTCAAACCATCACTTTACTCTTGTTGACATGTACTTTCAGCTTTCTCCTGTTCAGTTAAATTGCTTGTGTCAATAATAGCAGATAGTATTAGGGTTTTAGGGACCATATTGACAGACATAATTTAATTCACGACTCACAGCATGGATTTATTAAAGGAAAGTCATGCATTACTAATCTTTATCCTTTTACAATAGAGTATACGAGGCAGCTGACAATGATGAGAGTTACGATGTAGTTTATCTTTGATTTTAGTAAGGCCTTCGATAAGGTACTTCACCAGAGACTGTTAAACAAAGTCAGGGCTCATGGGTGGATTAGAGGGGAAGGTATTTGATTGATTAGGGCGGATTTGCGACAGGAAACAGAGGGTTACCATTAACGGTAAAAAATCAGAATGGGGTAATGTTACCAGTGGGCTCCCTAAGGTTCAGCTTAGTCTCGCTATTTTTATTCATTATCTGTTACATCAGCATATAGACAATGGATAACTAGTGACATAGGTAAATTTATGCGGATGACACCAAAATAGGGATGCACCTTTATAAGGACAGGGAGGATGCTAGAGCTCTGCAGGAGGATCTCAAATCAAACTGTCAGCTTAATCATTGAGAAATGGCAGATGAATTTAACATCACCAAGTGTGTAGCGTACTTAGTGTAGGAACACGCAACCCATTACACGGGTGTTGAAGTTTAGACTCCACAGCGATAGGCAGATCAGAGGTGAAAGGGATCTGGGAGTAAGTTAGTGAAATCTTGACCCAAACTAAGGAAGCCTAAATGCATTAGTAAAGAGGAATAGGGGCTACAGGGTATTAGAGCTTTTATTTCTAATGCATTTTAAAATTCAAAGTCTTACCCGCCACTGTCCCCATTGGCTGTTCTCTCTCTCTTGCCTCTATTCTGATTCGCTATGAGCGTTTCCCGCCTTCTCACGCCTGCAGGGCGTCCCTTTCCACTCCCCCCGCGCTCCTCAGTCTAGAGTTGGTTTGGGCGAGAGAGAGATTAGTGCCCCAGGACTCCGGGATTTATTTGGGTTTTCCCCCATCCCTTACATTTGAGTGAGTCTTGTATGATTAGTTTCTTGTTGTGATCATTTACCTTTCCTGTGCTGCCAGTTGTAATAGCCAGTATCATTATTTTGTACCCTTTATGGTAATTTTTGTGCCACCCGCGTCGCCATTTACGACGCAGGCTCTATTTTTTGTAGAGTGTTACGCATACATATACTCTGACAATTCACCCTTGTCAACACTTGCTAGCGAATACCCCCATTTCGCAGGATTAGTGCAAGCTACCTTGCACCACATATTCTCTGACAATTCACCCTTGTCTACACTTATTTATTATAGTGCTTTGCAATGTTCAACTACTGACTCCCAGCCCCTGCCCTGAGTTCTTGCCTTACTCAGCCATCCACTCTCATCAGTGGCAAGTCTCTTTATTGTGGCAGCTTATGCCTTAAGCGTTACCTAAAGCGTGTACGTTACCCCATTATCTTCTTTGTTATTACCTTTTTTTTTGTTATTAAACTATTCTTACCTATACGCTCTAATTTTTATTTGAATCCGTTGCACACACATCTTGTTATTTATGTTATTCTTGTATACCTGTTCGTCCAGTAGACTGAACGGCAGTCGAAGCCGTTCACCTGCAGTGACCACGTCAAGAGTGGATTCTTTCTTTGAGGACGTGGCTTCTCCCTGGAGTTACGCAGGCCTTTAATCTCACTGTGTCTGTAGGACGTAACAGATATATTTTGGCGACCTCGCCAGGATTTTCTGCTGTTTTTGAGGCAGTAATTAAGCAGTGTAAAGATGCCTATCAGCGACGTAGACGCGGCGCAACAGTTCCTTTCCACTGAGCCCTCTCCAGAGAGCATACAGACTCTCACAGTTCCTGAACTCCGTGTTGTAGCACTGTACCTGGGTGCTGAGGAAACTGATTTAAAGGGTATTCGAAAACCCGAATTAATTGAGTTTGTGTGCCAACTTTTGTATGTAACTGGGGATGAACAGGGCTCAAATGAGCAACCAGGGCTGCCGCGCATTGGCGAAACGAGTGAGAATCAAGCGGCGACGCACATCGACACACACTTTGCCTAGCGCGCCGCCCTCCTCGCCTTTGGTGGACGCTCAGCTCCATTCAACTGCAAATAACGATGCCTCGTTACCTCACTCCCGTGCTCTTACCACTTACTCACAGCAGCTGGAGTTACTTAAAATTCAGCTGGATCTAGAAGAAGCGAAAACTCGCCGCCTACAGGCTGAAGTAACTCTGCGTGACTCTATGCATTTAAATGTACCGAGTCCCTCTTCTCTTTCAGCGCCTTTTGACCTAGCCAAGGCTGCCAAGTTTGTTCCAAATTTTGATGAAAAGGATCCTGACTTATTTTTCTCTTCTTTTGAGAGAAT